>NW_026067997.1:7991602-8191464 GCF_014885135.2 Alexandromys fortis
AGGGAGGGAGGGAGGGAGGGAGGGAGGGAGGGAGGGAGGGAGGAAGGAAGGACAGGAGAAAACATGACAGCAAAAGCATGATCTATACAAAAAATGGTAATTTGGACTTCATCAAAAAAGTTTTAATGTTTCATAAGATATTACAGTGTTAAAAGACAAGCCACATACTGAGAGGAAATGCTTTAAAGATATACACATATAGCAATTAAAGGTCTTGGATCCTGAGTATATAAAAGGTTCTCCGAATTCAGTAACACAGCCCCATTGAAAAGATGCAAAACCACTACAAAGAAGACGGGATAAGCACAACAAAAAGATGGGCCACCTCATCATCCCCTTCTAGCAGTGTTTCTTAACCTTTTGGTCAAGACCTCTTTGGCAAACCTCTATCTTCAAAAATATTTACATTACATCTACAAGAGTTAGTTCCAGGACAAGCCCTGTCTGGAAAAAGAAAAAAAAAATTACATTACAATTCATAACAGTAGCAAAATTACAGTTCTAAAGTAACAATGAAAATAATTTTATGGTTGGGAGTTACCACAACATGAGGAGGGTTGGGAACCACTACTTCAGGGGATGCAAATCAAAGGCAATGTTAGATATTATGCCACAGCAAGTAAACAGGGTACCTTTGAAAAGCAGGGTACAGGAAATGTGGTTCCTGATGTGGAGAATCACACACTGTTAACGAAAATGGAAAAAATGCCGTGGTGCTTTTTGAGAAGTGTACTGCCTCTTTAATATTAAATATTTTTAAAAAATTAATATTAAATACAAAATTTTCAAATGTTCCTGCAACTCTAGCTCTCCATGTTCAGCTAAGACAGCGACAACATGTATCCACACCAAGATGTATATAGGAATGTGTATCATGACATCATGAACCCGAAAGAGCACTCACCCCATGTGCTCATGAGAGATGAAAAGAGAAGCAAAACATAGTGTACATAAGAACAGGCCACGCTCTACAGCTCCAGGGCATAGACAGGGAGTAGATAGCGTAGATAGAATGGAACAATGACCTCCAAAGACGTTACTCAAAGTGGAAGCAGCATATGCCCAAAAAGTAAGCCAAGGCTAGAGACCAGAAAACGAGTCAGTGATTGCCTGGGGCTAGAGGTGGGATCTAAGCCTACCTGTAAGTGGATTTAGTAGAGCGCACTGGAGGGAGGAATGGTTCAAAATTAGATGGTTGTCTATTGCTTCACTTGGTGTATCTACAAAAAGCACTGGATTGTTCAACTGGGTGACTTTTATTAGATATAAATTATAGCACATTAAACTTGTTAAAAGTTCTTCATTACCAAAGGAAACTCAATGATAGATGATTATAAAACTAAGTTTTGGGTTTCAACTTCAAAATGTTTTCTATTCTTGGATAACTCCGAGAAGAAAAAGGCTGTGCATGGTCCTGTCACTAATGCCTTTTCTGGAAGTATCAACTGCTCTATTAACTGAAAAGAAGTTTACAGCAGCCCAACTCTGTACCCAGAGGAACAGATGTATTTCTTTTCTAAATTTCCTTCACAGAGGATATCCCATCTTAATAATAATAATAATAATAATAATAATAATAATAATAATAATAATTCCCATCTAAAAGAGAATTGGTCCCGGAAAAGATATTTTGAATCAGGGGTTAGGAAAGTCATCTATGATAGCTCCCCCATAACATCTTTTCCAAACCAAAAGGAAGGAGAAGGAGCAGAAGAAAAGAGGGAAGGAGGTGGAGGAGAAAAGGGAAAAATCATAGGAGGCGCTATCAAGTTGGAAGACCCTCATGTCAACCTGTAAGACTGAAGTCTCAAAAGTCAATGAACCAGATCCCATCACATCCACACGGAGGCCAGTGTCAGGGAGCAGGGCCCCTGAGCCTCGTCGCCATCAGCACACCTGTTCCCGTGTTCTACTCCTCGATAAATACAGATGGCACCCCCAGGACTCCAGGAGACAGCCCAGCTGCCCCTGAGGTTGGTAGATGCTAAGACCCAGCGGCTGGCCTCAGACAGCCAGGGATGTAGGGAACCCTCCACCTGTGGGAGAAAGCCCCAATACTTAGCCAGGCGCAACCTGTCTCTGCCTGCCGTGTCTGAAGCACCTGGTGCAGATTAGCCTCTGCCGGGTGGCGTGATCGCCGGTGTATCCTGTTTCTTCCCCGACTCCCCACCTCACTTCAGCTGAGAGCATGCCAATCATCAGAGACTTAATCTTCTTGTAAAGAAAATAAGCAAACCGTGAGGTTTCGGAACACTTATCTGCAAACCTAAAACTTATGGCTGCTTCAGCTGGGGTTAGCCCCCAAAATGACAAGTTTATCCATAGTCAATGTCTAATCATTTCTGTGGCATTCAGCAGGGGGTTTTGAGTCAGGTAGGACTTGCAGAGGAAAAAGATTGGTGGGGGGGGGGGATGACATGAGTCTAGCTGTTTCTTATGAACTGGGGTCTTTTCTTTCTAGGCTGAAAAAGGAAGTGTGAGAACTAAGCCTTCTGCAGACACAGGAGACGCGCTAGGGTAATGTTCATTTTACGCAGAAAGGCACTGAGTGCCTATCAGACAAAGGTGGCTTGTTCCTTTGCAAACTGGGTGATAGCATGGACTTGGCTGTGGTGGTTGCAAAGGTGCTTGGCCCATGTGAATGCGTGAGCTTGAGGAAGAGCTTGCCAAATCCCGTTAAAGTTTATGGAAGTCAAGAAGCCACAGACTTCCAACTCTGGTCCCCTTTCTCAAGCTCGGCTTAAAGTTTTGTACAGGTAGTTGACTGGCTTTTTTGTGTTTTGATTTTTCATTAACACAGAAGGCTTGCTGTTGGCAATCACACCCTGGAATGTCCTTGCTGGAGCTTAACATTCCAGCACATTCTGCGTTGCCTAATGATGAAGTTGTGGTTTGCCAGGAAAGGACTTTTAACACTTTCCTTCTAGAACTGGGTAGAACTATCCCTGTGCAAACCTCAGCTAGTTCAAACAGAGCTTCTGTAAAGGCAGAGGGAGAGAAGAGCTGCTATAAATACTTTTATGGGCTGCAGAGGTGATTTACAACCGGCTTTATTAATCCTATAAAAAGGCACAGCTGAACGCCTTTAAGTTGCATGCGTACAGATGACTAATTAAATACACAGTTGAAAGTCTTGACCCAGCACAATTCTGACCATTAAAGAAATAAGTCTTGAGTTCCCCTCCAGGCAGAACTTTCTGGATGGATTTGTGGGTGGAAGGGGGTGGGAGAGAGGTAGGAGGGGGGAAGTGAACCACAGAAGGTAGCGAGCACAGAGAAAATTTGGTTTCTGCCGATTCGTGTTTACCAATCTTCCCCTACACATATATGAATGGCAGCGTGGCAGCAGTATATGCCTGCCCCAGACTGCCCAAGGCCACTTCACCGGATCTCCAACAGTAATACAGTAACAAAGCCAAAGTTAGTGTGCATGTATGTGGGGGGGGGGGGGAGGAGGAGAGGAGTAAAGCACTTGGTGATAGAAAGAAAAATCGAATCCTAATGTTGGTAGAGGGACGGAGTGGTCCCGTCTTGCCTTGCTCACCGACTCAGCCCATCTCACTCCCACAGCTGTATTCTCAGAAACTGAGGCTCAAGGATAAGAGGTGATGTTTTAACTAGACTAGTTTAAGGGCAAGTCTAGGACAAGGACCCAGGAGTGACCTCTAGAGCCTTCACCTTTCCGAGACACCCGATCATTCCTCAGGTTCTGTTGCCAGGAGACACAACATGTTTCAGTGGGGGAGAGAGGATTAGTGGAAGGCAAGCAAGGTAGGCTATGCTTCCAAACACAAAATGTTTGCCAAACCATTTATCAGAAACATAAAAGGCCCTTTCAGTTTTCAGGTTCTTGGAAGGGACTGGAAGAAGAGGGTGTGGCCTTTCCCAACAGGGGACAAGCTGCAACAATTCTTCCATCAGCTCTGTGAGGTTTGCTTTGTAAATTGGCCCCCTCACCAAGTCTGGCTCTGCTAAAAAATACTTTTAGAAGCTCCCATGTCAAGCTGTGAACGTGTGCTGTGCAAACACTAGGCAAATGGGTCGGGAGAGTTGGGGAGACTGCAGTAGGGGCTACATGCTTCTCCTGTAATGACCGGCCATGTCAAGGTCATCCCCAAACCTCTCCACTGCCCAAATGGGGAGCATGGCTGAGATGTTTTTCCCCATCAAATAGCTCCGCAAGCTGTGATTTAGGATTCTAGGGTTGTATCATTAACTCCAAAATTAACAACAAGCTTTCTTCCCTCTTTGCACATGAAACATGGGGCCTGGCTGTTGCCTCTGCCTGGAAACACTGCCCTCACTCTCTTTCATTAGTCTTGTTCATCAGCTAGCTCAGATTTAACTTTCAGTTCAAATGTCACTTGCAATTAGGGAAATGTTTCTGGAACCCAAGAACCACGGTTCCTCTCAGAGAATCCCAAACAACAGTATATGTATGCCTTTTCCATAGAGCACATACTCTTCTCTCTGTTCAGCTTTATTCTTCCTGCCTCATATGGGCACCATGAAAGAAGTGACCGTGCCTAGTCTCCAATTGTATTTCTTGTTCATGCCTTTATGTCATTATATAGGGATGCCTTAATGTCCCTGGGTCCATCATCCTTCCTCAACTTCACTGCATTGAGTTCTGTATCCAAAACTATCAAGGTAAAATAGATGTAAAAGAAAATGACTAACCATGAGGACTGGATTCTGCTGGGAGATAATGCTCTTATACACAATGCTGTGGGATGATGTCCTTGTACACTGTAAAGAGTTGTCACTCGTATTAGTTTAATAAAACACTGATTGGCCAGTAGCCAGGCAGGAAGTATAGATGAGGCAGCCAGACTAAGAATTCTGGGAAGAGGAAAGGCAGGGAGTTACGAGCCAGGCACAGAGGAAACAAGATGAGAATGCCTCGCTGAGAAAAGATACCAAGCCATGTGGCTAAAATTAGATAAGAGTTATGGGTTAATTTAAGTAGTAAGAGCTGGCTAATAATAAGCCTGAGCATTAGTCCAAATAGTTTATAGTTAATATAAGCCTCTGTATGTTTCATTGGGATTGAATGATGGCTGCAAGACTGGGCAGGACAGAAACTTCTGTCTGCAGGATTCAGTTATTAAGAGCAGTGTGAACTGAATGGCTTTGAACAACGACTGGCACATCAAATTAACGAGTACAGAATCTAATGATCTCAGTTCTGGTTACAGAAGGCCAAATCCAAGTGTAGACTTCTCTCCTTGGTTTGTAGATTACTGTCCTCCTGTTCACATGGTATCCTCCCTACATGGTTCTCTCTAAATTCTCCCCTTTTCATAAACATGTTGGATTAGAGTCCATCCCAAGGACTTCATTTGAAATTGATTAGTTATTTAGGCATCCTATTTCCAAGGTACTTAGAAGTTAGGACTTCAGTATATGAACTTGGGAGGGGGGATAATATTCAACCCACAAGGGAAGAGCTGAAGTCACTACAACCAGTTGGCCACTTGAAAGACTAGAAGTCACCACCATCACAAATGCCAACCTCTATGGGGCTTGGAAAGTCAGGAGGGGTAGGATCCACTACCCATTTAATTTTGTTAAAAATGGGGGAGTTAGATTGATGACAAAATCCCCCATATCATACTGCTAGAATAAAAAACATCAAATTTACTGCCCATTTACAGAACACTCCCTGAGCACAGTCAAGAGTTATATACTTGTGCTCACCAATAATTCCTGGGACCATGAAGAAAAGCCAAGCAAACCAGTTTCTCTAGGAAGTTATAGTTTTAATTTCTTGCTCTCAATTTGCAGTATTATTCCCAGAATGACTGCAAAATTGGCATTCCAGCCATAAGCAGAGTGAGTAATCAGTGAAGGTCACTTGGGGTTGAACTGTGCCTCCTGCTTGCTAATGGGGTATTTCTTCCTCAAGTCCCCATTCTCTCTAGCAAGGCTAAAGCCAGGCAGCTCTCTAGGCATCTGTTCCTGCCGCCTACCGGCTCAGTTTGCATTTGATGAATAGTGATTACATTAGCTCTTCCTTCTGTTGCAGCAAAACACCAGACAGGAGTGAATTAACTCATTTGAGCTCATGGTTTCAGAGGGTGCAGTGGGCACAGTTCCTCAAAAGGTGGCTGAATAAAAAAAATCAGAAAGTCAAATGGAAAGTGGGCTCTTTCTAGGAACTCAGGCTTGACAGGTGGGGCGCAAATCCCCAAGATTCCACAGCTTCTCACCTTCAAACTGTAATAGTCATGCTGATGACTTTTAAAAATTATTCATGTTTGAGATTATAATGACATCATTTCCTCCCTATAGGTTATTCTGCTCTGACCATTTGGTTGGATAACCAGTTGGTGTGCAACTTATAATACATCCTGGGTTTTCCTCCAAATTTCTAATTTTCTTGTTTGCTTTATTTTTCTTTAATTCTAAAAACTTGACTCTGTATGTAGCCAAATACAAGGGCATTTGCTTTTTTACTTTTTCTTCCCTTGTGTGCCTCTCTTTGGTCCCTCTCACATTCTTCTATCACTTCTCTGGTGGCATCTTCTATGGCTTGTCTCCTGCATCAGGACTTGTTTAGGTAACTAACCTAGCTCTTTGAGTGACAGGCTTGCTTCCACAGAACCAGCTTTGTATTACCTGAATGAGACATACTTCACAGTGTCAAACACTATCTCCTTCAGCACTTACCATATTTTATAGACTTGTCTGATTTGTCTCCAGTCAGACTGACTTCCACTAAGGAAAAGACTGTGGAAAAGATTCCACAGTTGTAACTTAGGAATCTAGTTGAGTGAATGGAAAGCAACAGATATTCAATAAACAATCTCTTGAATAGCATCTCCTCCCCCTTAACTGCTTCTTAATCTATAAGTATCCATAGCACACATTATGATTTCAATGTGAAGTATATGTGCACGCACACACACACGCACACAAGGGCCATGTGTTAGAGACTTGGTCCCCACTTTGTGGCACTCTTGCATGTTGTGTGAGACACACTCTTCCTAGGGTGTGTATAAGATATACACACATCTACTCTTCCTAGAAAGAGAGCCCATGACACATCAGCATTCACATAAGCTGCACTAAAATCTTGCTTGGTGAACCAGTGAGTTTTATTCAACAGGGGTGGGGACAAGGAGTTAATTACAAGAACAGGGTGTGGACCTCAAAACAGCTCCATCGCTGAACAGTCCACCCCAGCATGAGTGCTGATGCACAAATCTGCTTCCCTGGAGCCCTCTGTCTTAGTTTCAGGGCTGGATAGGCCCAAGAGACCTCTTAGTACAGCCGGGGAGGGTCCAGCTTGAATCTGTTTTACCACCTTTCTAAGGCACGTGATGCTTGTTTGCCTCTGGAGCTTCACGAGCCCCCACTTCCCCTTCCTGGAGCAAACCTTTCAGTTCAGAGGGAACTGATTAATGACTTGAGATGATTGCGTCACCAGGGTTGTGACTTCAGCAGCAGATTAATCCATACTAAATAATCCATTAGGAGATGGGGACCTGTTAAAAGAAGTCTCTAGCAGGTATTTCTTTGGAGAGTGTATCTTGTCCATCCCAGGCCCCACTGGCTGGCTGTCATGAGGTGAGAAACTTTGCTCTGCCATGCCTTTCAAATGTGATGCTCAGGCCTTCCATGGACTGAAATCCTGACAACCATGATGTAAGTCCTTCCGTCCTCCCTTAAGTCCTGTTCTCAGATACTGTTCCTCCCCTGTGAGAAAGACCACAGGCTAAGTTCTCTTCAGTTACTCTGAATGAACTTCCAACCACATAGATCCACTAGTCCTATGGTACTGAGCATATCTATACTCAAAACATTTTTTTTATCATCTAAAAGCAACTAAGAATAGAATCTTTTGGTGTCTCTCTAATTTTCGCTCTAGGCCTCTCTTATAAGGCTGAAGTAGAATAAGGGACTTTCTTATTCCAAGTCTGAACAGTTTCCTAAATTAATCTTTGCTTTTTATTCTTCTGGACAGTCTTATGGTCAAGAGAATCTCATCCTCCATGGCTACTTTTTCCACGGTGCCACTGCAGTGATCACTGCTCCTACTGACTCCATTCCCCCTCAGCACTCTACTCAAAGAGGGAGGACAGGCACGCGGTTGATGAGCACTCTTAATCTATGACATCAAATGCAATGATTTTTGTCCAAGGATAAGAACTTGCGGTTGCGGTTTTTAATTTCACTTCGGCAGAGTTTTGCTGCTGTTCAGAATCTCGGCAAGCCCGCCTGCCAAGGGAGAGGATGAGCAGAATGAAGTGGGATGCAAGTGTCAAAGCCAGCTCGAGTCTGCGCCTGGCCTCCTCCTGAAAGTGACTCACTTGGTAAACAATGCAGCTGCTGTAGGAGGCAGCGCTGTCAGATTTGATAGATGGCTGTGTATCCCTGGATCCTCTGCAGCGGAGCAGATGGGCTCTGGGGCAAAGCAACCCTATCCAACCCATCGTGAGCCCGTGAGAAATATGAGAACTCTCTCTTCCAGTGGTACAGATAAGGCAGAGTTCCCTGAATCCTGCTGCCCTGGATCCATTCCACATGCTGTCCCCAGCCTGCCTGGTGACTGCAGCTTCACATATGGCCTGTATGAGAGCTATTGCTTCGCTAGAGGGGCCGGGAGCACTAACTCTTCCTTTCGAAGAGTGAGATCTCCCCGCTGGTCCCCAAATACGGGAGGCTGGATGGAGCAATGAATATGCGATTACTGTCATGAAGAAAGAATAATCCCTGGCAAATATGAGCTTGGGAGAACCAATTGGGGTGTTGAATGATGGTCCTTCCCTTGCTTAATGTGGGTCTAGCCTTGTCTCTCATTATAGAACACATTGCCAACAAACAGTATTTAGAGATTCTAAGTGAAGAAAGGCAAGGCCAAGATTAGCTCCCCCAGTGATGTTGGCAAACAGGAGCAAGTTTCCTGGTAAAGTGTTCTCCATCTCCCTCCTCTGTTCAGACTAAAGGACACTGGGCTCCACCCTGCTTGGCTCTGACCTTCCAACCCCTAGAATGTCTGTGTTCTGGCCAGGGTAAGCACTAATTTTGTCGGAGGGGACGTGATTGGAGGAAGTCTGAAAAAAAAAAAAAAAAAAAGCCCTTCCCTGCCAAATGTGTCTATAACCCACTCTCACCCATCCTGGCCTCTGGAACCTCTACCACAAGGGGTCCCTATGCTGGGACCGCAGAAGGCATCTGTTAATGTGTCATCCCAAAGGAATGCCTCAAGCCATCGTCTGCCATGCATACCTTAATTCAACCTCCGTGCCACGTGATGAGGCCAGAAATATGGAGAGGTGGACCTTAACACAAGATGGCCAAGGTGATCCGGAGGAAGAGTGGCCAGCTGGGTGACCCCTAACCAGTGGTCCCAGGTCGACACAAGAATGTTTCAGAAAGGTATGCCCCTCGAGAAAATGGAAGCCAGGGACTAGAGGAAGAGAAGTTTCATCCCCTAGGGCGGCATGAACAGAAAGCTCAGACATGTGACTTTTCCAGCCGCGGTTTGTCTGTTCATTTCTGAAATGCAGGTTTCATCCATGTGTATAACTCCCTTAACAAACCCTGCCAAGTACCTGTTCTCAGTCAGGAGAACGACAAAGAAGAGCCACATGGGTGGCTTTGGCCTGAGTGGGGCCCCCTCAGCCTTCTCTCGTGCGTCCCCATTCTGCTCTGCTCCTAAGCTGTTAGACGACGCTACCTCTGTCTGGCACCTGTGGCCCGAGTGTCCCGTTCTCTAAGAACTTACTTAGCCTTCTCTGGTCTTCCATGTGTGCATGCCCATCTGCATGTTTCATACCATGCAGTTTCATGAAGTGGGCAGTCGTATGAGAACATCCCTGTGCCTAGTCACACTTTGTTCACGTGTACCTCCCGTTTCCCCTACAGGCTCTTTATTCTCCACCTCAGCCTCACTGAGACAGCATCGTTGGGTTCTCCATCTCTCTAATTTATGTCAAGAATGTGTGAGCTGGGTGTGGTGGTACATGCCTTTAATCCCGGTGCCCAAGAAACAGAGGCAAGTGGTCTACATAGTGAGCTCCAGGCCAGCCAATACTACATAGTGAGATCCTATCTCAAACAAAAATTTCTCTAAGTACTGGGGCCTGCGTACTGGCTCAGCAGTTATGGACACGAACTGCTCTTCCAGAGGACCTAGGTTTAGTTCCTGGCACCCATATTAACCAGCTCACAACTACGCATAACTCTGTCTTCAGGGGATCTGGTACCCTGACCTCCATGGGTACCCACACACACATGGTACATGGGCATACATAAAGGCATTCATACACATAAAAAAAATCTTTAAAAAAAGAATGTGTGTGGTCATGGAATGCCAATCTTGGGATACAAAATCTTTTGAAATTAGCTTTTCCTTTTAATTTTTCATTATTGATTTTTTAATTAATGTTTTTTATAAAGCTATCTTTTCTCATTTTACAACACCTATCCCAGTTCCCACTCACTCCCCTCCTCTGGCTCCTTATACCCACCCCCCCCACACACACACTCTTCAGAGAGGGTCAGGCTTCCCAGGGGAAGTCAACAAAGTCTAGCACATTGCTTTGAAACAAGACCAAGGCCCTCCACCCTATATCTAGGCTGAGCAAGGTATCCTTCCTAACAGAATGGGTTCCAAAAAGCCAGTACAAGCAGTAGGGATAGATCCAGGTCTCACTGCCAGTGGCCCCAAAGTCTGCCCCAGCCACACAACTGTCACCCAGAGGGCCTAGTTGGGTCCTATTCTCTGGCAACTTATCTATATTGTTAGGCATGTCACCTATGCCTAAGTAGTATTCCAGGGTCTGGTTCTACTATAGTTTGTTTAACTGCTCACCTGCTGAAAGATAGTTGGGAGGTTCCAAGGTGTTTGGGTCTATCGCTAACAAAGCTGCCATGAACACTATTGTACATGCTTCTTTAGGATCTGTTTTCACTTCTTGGGGATGGAGATCAATGGGTTCAGTTTTCTAGGTCACATGGCAACCAAACATGTAGTTTTCTGAGGAACTACCAGACTCTTTCCAGATTGGTATAATTTTACATTTCCATCAACAATGTTTGAGCGATCCCTTACTCCATGTAGAAAATGCTTTTTATTCTACTAAATGCCAAAACCCAATTCCTTTCAATGGTTTCCTCCTAGTACCCAAAGCAACAGAGGCAGAAGAAACCTGGTTGAGTTTCAATACCTGGGCTTCTGCCTCCTCCAGGCACCTATTTCCCAACCACAGACTCGGCAGTCCCCTTTCATGTCTTTCCTCCTTTGGGGGCCTTCCAAGTCGTCTATCAGTATCAGCTGCAATTCCTTTGTATCTTGTTTTGATCATAATCTGCTAATCCCCCCAGATGCTGCTCACAGCCAGCCCCAGGGTGCTGCTCAGGGCCACCATTGTCATGACTCAGCGCCTTGCAGGAAGAGCCAAGTCAGCAGTCACAAGGCTCCATGCAAGCACTAGCCCCTTGCTCTTTAGAGCCCCTGCCACCCTGATACAACATTGTCCGTATTCCTATGTTGCTAGGAAAGCCCCAGAATTCTATGGGCAGAACAGAGAATGTAGGCTCAAGCTGGAGAGGACCAGGATGAGAAACGTGCTCGGAGGAACCTTGCTGTTCTCCAGAGAGCAGATTCAGTCTTGGCATCTGAACATAACCATTTAAGCTAGTTCTAAAATATCATGATATCATGCTAGCTACCAGTTGTTGAGTATTCAATGTGATTTTTTAAACATTGCATTTACTTATTATTTATCTGCTTGTATATTTTATGGATTTGGTTCTTTTCTTCTACCATATGGGCCCCAGGGATTTTTAATTTTTTTCTTTTTATATTTTCACCATGTAAGGCCTGGAGATTTTTTAAAATTATGACGTTTATTGATCTTTTTGTTTTATTTGGGGGAGTTGGTTCTCTCCTTTCACTGTGTGAGTTCCGGGGATGGAACTTGGGTCATCAGGCTAGGTGGAACATAAAACTATCTGCTAAGCCATCTTGCCAGCCTTTGATGAGATTGATTATTGTTATTGATTGATTGATTCTGAGACAGATCTCACTATACAGCCCTGGCTGCCCTTGAACTCACATAAACCCACCTGTCTCTGCTTCCCACAGTGCTAGGATTACAAGCACGTGCTGCAGGCACACCTGGCAGAAGCACACTTCCCAGGCACGTGGTTTTTTTTTTAAGGTCCCATGGCCACTCTTACGGGACATTTCTACTCTCTTCTCCACAGCTTCATGTCTCCTCTTGCACAAGTGGGATTTTGTAGACCAAGGCGTATAAACCTTACGAGACAGAGCCTTGGGCTCTCATCCTATTGTTCATAGCAACAGAATCTCCATGAGGGAGTCTGTCACAAACAGCAGCCGTGTTGCCTGATAATAAACTTAAAGTTCTTCAGTTGAGCGACAATGCCTAGTCTACAGCCAACATCCCCTGACAAGTTACAAATTCTGTAATGGAAAAAAAAAGTTTCTGCACGTCCAAAAAAAAAAAAAATGTCCCAAGGAGCTGGTGTATAGCAAGCTTCTGGCAAGGGATGCAAGCGTGTCTCTTGTCCACCTGCTACCAGCTCATGCCATACCACAAATTAGGAAGGACACGAGGTGGCTTCGTAGCATGCCTCAGTCCCAGCTTGCCTGCCTGTCATGCCGTTCACTCTGCCAGTGTGCATTCCACTGGGCCCCAGAATTCTGCTACTCAGGCCATTTCACCTTCTGCAGAGACAAGATGCTGACAGTAAATACTTCTCCAAAGAGAGCTTCCCTTCTCAAGCTGAATGATATTTGACCTGTGTGTTAGATTCTTCCCCAGCCCTCGCTGGAACCACCCCCACGCCCCCACTCTCCACACACAGCTGCCGGAGCCTTTTAAATATTCTATCTTATACCAAAGAGGATTGCCTTCTAGATAATTCCTTGTCTCCTGAACTCAACCTTGTTATGAGACCTTCTGACACATAAGGCTGCCAAAAACAACTTGAGACTCTTGCTATCAGCATTCCATGCCTCTCCAAGGCCTGGCACTCGGGGAGCCCCACCCTCTGGGAACCAAGCCCACTCATGCTACACCCCAAGTATCTTTTCTTCCCTCTCTAAATTGGACCCTCTCACTTTTAAGCTTTTCTTCCCCTCAGGCAAGAAAATTCAGATTTTGGGGGATTGTTTGTCTAGGACAGAAGGTTAGAATTTAAGAATCAGAAGATCATGCCTTTCAGTCCGGATTCTAGAGCTAAAAGTACTCCCAGATCAGGTTCAGATCGCCTGCTACACAGGACCAAGCAGCACACAGCAGTTATCTGAGCCCCTCAGAGGCTGAGGCAGGAGGGCCACATATTTGAGGCTAGCCTGGGCCACACAGTGAGACACTGTTTTAAGAAAAGGGTTTCTTGTTTTTTTTGTGTGTGTTTGTTTTTTGTTTTTGTTTTAAAGCAACGCAAACAAATATTACCAGGTTACAGGTTGTGACAATCTTTTTGGCCCATCAAACCCCGACCCCACTTTTATTACTAGGAACACCCCTTAGTGTGAACTTGCCCTCGGGGTGCCTTTTCCTAGCCCCAAAGCAACAGATGTTTTCAGCTAGACGTTTTCATTTGGATGTTAAACACACACACACACACACACACACACACACACATTGCAATTTATTCTGAGGCAGAACCCACACCCTTTCTGCCCTTCCCAAATAGTTTTTCTCCTGGGCTCCTCTCTCTGTAGGGCAGGGCTAATCAAACCAAGAACCCGGGTGTTTGCTTTCACTTCCCATCCTCAAATCCCACATCAATTCATCCAAGCCGTTCCAATTTCATCTCTTACATAGTTTCCCATCCATCTGTTACCCTCTATGTCCACAGAATAACGACGTTTCCCAACCTAGTCATTCTAGCACCGAATCTCCTACCTGTGGAGTGCCACAGAAGACCTCTCAATAAGCCACAAATTGATGAGAGAGGTTCTGCGGGGAACTGCTGAATCAAAAACATGTGGATCCAAACTTCCAAGCTTAGAATGTTCTTGTACTGAGGTGTTTCCCATCCCCAACATCTTTATTTATCCAAAATTCCTTTGCCGCTAGGAAGTTAAATACTGGAGGTGATGTGTTCAGGTATCTTTTGTTCAGCCTATGTGTTAGTATTCAAAGGTGCGTGTATAGCCTTGGACAGCATGCTCCTGAACCTAACGCTGGTTTCATTTCTCACTTTTGTCTCCTCTTCTCTCTCCTACTTTCCTTTTCTCTCTCTCTCCCCCTCCCATCATCTTATAATTATCTTCCTAAAGGTTTTAGTAGGCATGACCATCCCTCTGCTTATATCAGTCCATTTAATCACCTAAAAGTTACATATCTACCCAATGACCGTGTGCAAAATATCAAGGTGTGTCTGTCCCTTCTACCTCTCTCTTCCTGTCCCCACAAAGTATTGGCAATGGCAAACTCCGTTTTCCAATTGCTCCCTGAAGCCCAGAATCCCCTTTTGCTGACACACGTGGCTCTCCTGCTCTGGAATGACCTCTCCATGGATGGTTACCTTGATTTTAGTATAATAGTATCAATAATGGGAGAGTATTCAGAGTAACAACTTAAGGACAAAACTAGAAACAAAGCAGGCAAAACTGGTGGCCACTTATCCTGTAGGGAGAGCAGTGAAAAACAGAAAGTAAGGCTTGGGGTTTTGCATACTTTCAAGGTACCTATTTGATATATTTCATGAAAACTTCCTTAAGTTTTTGAACTATTTGACAGGTAGATATGGTTCAGTAAGATTGCTATAATGAAATACCATAATCTGAAATGATTATAAGCATGGGGAACTTTGCTGTATCAGCCAGGCAGCAGATCCAATGTCTGGTGAGGACCTATGTTCTGAATAGCCACAACTTTGCTTTCAGAAAAATTTCTTACATGAGAGAGGGAAGGGAATTTGGAGCAACCTTTACAAGGATAGGAATGCTGCTCATGAAGATGTCATCCCCATGAGGTAAATAGTGCCATCAGCCCCTAACAGTAATTAGGATGCGAACGTCATCATATGGACTTGGAAGGAACACAAACACCCCGTTCATAGCAGTTGGCTAGCATCTCATCAAGTTTTCCCTCCATGTCCATACATCTTCTCACTCACAGTGTTGACCCTAGTCAACAGACCTCTTTGCAAACTGAAGGGTCTGAGTCCTGGCTCTCTCAGGTGTCTGGAAAGGTAAATGCATTTCTTAGTACTCTTCAAAGTAGTGTTTATTTCATTGATCTAGAGTTTTTCTTTGTGTTTTAAGAAGTGCTGACTTAGCATGAAATCTTCTCGCTCCTAACTTTTCACTCCCGTTTTTTTTCTCCTTCAGTAGCAGCAGTGCCAGTAACACGAGCATTAACTCATAGTCATATAAAATGACCATGCCAGGGGTTTGTGTGAATTTAATCCTTATAGGAAACATATGTGGCAGCTTTTCATAGCTGTTTTTAGTATGTAACACAATACAAGTTCCAGAGAGTTTTAAAAAGTCAGGAAGGTAATCCACCTAGAAAAATGTAAAACAGAACTGAAATCCAAATTTATCACCCTAAACACTTACGTGTTACACTCCATTGGCTCTCTTAGTACCAGTTATTTCATTTCTAAGATCATGGAACTGTGGGTAAATTTGCTGATGAATTTATAAATAAATAATATTTTAAATCAAAAAACAATTTTGTGCTTACTATAGGAAATTTGGAAAACTCAGGCAAGCACAAACGAGAATTTTTTTATACTCTATCTCAAACTTCCATCATATTCTCTACATTAAACTGATTAAGATGAACTTTTTAATAATCTGACTTTTTCAATATAATAGGGCTGTTAAAACATTTTCCCATGCCATTAAATTATTTTAACGCAAGGTTATTTTTGTAGCCATGTAACAAGCCATTATCTGAATATATAAACAAATTGATTTTATTAATTCTATATTGTTGAATATTTAGGTTATATCTTTATTTCAGGTTAAGGTTTTCATTATAATTCATTCTTTAATGAACATTTTACATAATCTGACTATTTCCTCTATATAAATGCCTGAGTTTTCAGTAGAATAGTTTAAATTGAAAGTGTTTAAGCATTTAACTTTTGCTTTTTTGCCAAAACCACCTTCTGAAAGATCGTTCTAATTTTAAACCCCAACCAGCAGTTTTTAAATATGCCCTACTTCCATACACTCCTGGTAAACTCAGTGCTATTTTTACTTCAAGTTGTTTTCTTTTCCTTTTAATGGTTCTCATTGACTTCATTTTAAAAACCATAAGCGAAGCAAGCTCTGCTTCCTCCCATGAAGGAAAAGTAACTGACTGACATTTGCACCCCTACTCCTGTAACTCACAAAAAAACTGGCCAGAGTGTATAAAATGCCCGTTTTCCAACACTGGACAATGAGCAATAGATCGTCTAGGAGCTCTGGAAGCAATTTCCTAACCTTAGGGCAGCAAGGGGCACCTATGCAGAGTTTGGCAGTCTCCCCATGTTGAGAAGGCATAGGAGCCCAGAAAAGCTGAGGCAGCAGTAAATTTCAGGGCAGTGTTCCAGAGAGGGAGGAGCTAGCTAGTGGAAGAATTCGGCAGTCTGCAAAGAAGTCTCCAGATGAAACCCAAATTACAGATGTTTAGGTGAACTTCACAAATCCAGGCAAGGAATCGCTTTAGGGACTCTCTCCTAAGGCCCACAGAACTCAAACACCAATACTCACTCATGTGGTCACTCAGAGGAGTCCCTAATTTTAATAGGCATGCAACAGAGATGCCAGAAAAGCCCAACATTTGTGGTATAAGTCAAACAGCCCTATGATAAGCCTGATGTCCAGCTGCCCCAACAAAGATCAAACTGGTTGGGCAAGCAACGTGCATACCTGCCTACCCAACGAAATGTCAGAGTGCCAAAGAAAAACACCAAGATCCAAACATCCATCACATAACATACCTAGTATCTAATAGCCAATAAAAAATGCTCCATATGCCAAGGGGTACCACCCGACCCCAAATCAAGAGAAAATCCAGTCAATCAAAACAGAAGCCGTCCACAGAGGTGCAGAAGTAGCTCAGATGTGGAATCAGCAGGATTTCAAAGACTAATGCCTAAATTCAATAATCTATAGGGAAGTGGGGCATAATGAAGTCAAAATATCTTCTAAACCCACAGAATTATCCCAGAAAACCAAAATTACATATCCAAAGTCAAAAGATATTTCATGGACAACAGATTAGACACTGAAATAGAATGACGGATCAGTAAAACCAGAAGGCATCATATGCTGTCGTATATTAAGCACAGGTGAGACAGATTTATAGAAAAAGAACAGGACCACCACAACATGTTAGACAAGCATTTAACATACATGTAACGGGAGCCCCAGATTGAGATCTAAGAAAGGTGCAGGAGGCATTTAAAGAATATTGGAAGTATCCCAAAGTCCACTTAAAAATTAACATATTTTTAAAGAGCATAAAAATCCAAGCTGCATAAACTAAAACTAGAGCACATTGATACAGTAGCCACCCTCCAAGATGGCTCCCAATGACCATCACTGCAGCTTTCACGCTGTTGTGTGTCTACCACCCTCACTAATTAATGCTGGCCTGTTTGACTCCTTGATAGAGCAGAGATAATGACATACGACTTTTGAATGTAGGTCAAAGGAAACACTTTGGCTTCTCTGTGGGAACCCACCTATACAGAGAACACTAACAGTAGACTAGCTCAAATGTGCCACTGTGGAAGCAGACTCCTGCCTGTATCATGAGAACCATCAGATGACTGAAGCACTGGTTAAGTTAAGAAACCTTACTTACATCAGGACCGCCTTGGTAGTTATGCCTAGATTCCGACCCATAGACACCATGAAAGGCATTGCAAGTCACCTCACTTGTGAGGTAACAGTTTGCACAGCAATAATAAATTTTACTTCTACTTGCTAACAAAAAATAATTATAGTTACTTTTAATAAGTCTCTTGGTAATAGCAATGAAACAGCCTGAAATACTTAAGTGATCAAGATAAAATTCTTACTGAAAATTAGAGTATTTCTAAGTAAATCGATGTAGACTTACAAATGGAAATATCTATCGTGCTCCAAATTCGGAAGATACAACATTGTTAAAATATCACTTCTGCCCAGATTTAATTTATAGGTTTGGTTGTGGTAAATTCTACCAGTCCTCTAATATGAAAAATGGATTTGTGGTTGCCTGAACCCTGGAGAAGGGAGAAATATCCTGCAAAGGAGCCAGGGAAAGGTTTCAGTGGTAAGCAATATTTTCTGCCTCTTGACTCTGGTGTTAATTTCATGAGGAAACACAGGAAGTAAAATTCATCAGTCAACTATATGTAATCAATAAGAATAATTGCACAGAGATTGGGCCTGAAGCAACAAATTCTACAGGAGTAGGACTGAGCCAGCAACCTGGGCCAGAGCAGGCCTGAGGCAGTAAAATTCAAAGGAGCAAGACTGAGCCCGCAACCTAGACCGGAGCAGGTCTGAGGCAGTGACTCCAAAAGAGCAGGACTGAGCCAGCAACCTGGGCTGGAGTGGGCCTGGGCCAGTGAACTCCATGAAAGCAGGAGCTGATCCAGACCAGGGTCAGTTGTTGAAGCAGGAGTAGGCCAGGGATCTAGGCCAGAACAGGCCTGAGACAGCAAACTGGACAGGAGCAGGTAGGGGGGAGCAACTGCTGAGTGAGTGGGCCAGAGCCAGAGACCCCTACGGGTCCAGGCATGAATCTGGGACCACTGAGGGAGTAGACCTGAAAGAAAACTCCTGTGGGTCTGGGTGTGAGTCTGGGACCTATGAGGGAGTAGGCCTGAGCCAGGACTTCTGTGAGTCTGGGCATCAGTATGGAATGTCAAAGGGAGTGGGCAGGAACCAGAAACCTCTGCAAGTCCAGGCATGAGTCTGGGACCTCTGAGGGAGTAGGCCTGAAGCCAAGTCCTCTGCAGGTTTGGGTACACCTGAATCTGGGACCTCCAAAGGAGTAGATCAGAGCCAGAGACCTTTGCAGGACCACCCCAAGCCAGGGACCTCTGCAGGAAAAAGATCCAGACCAGGAACGTTTGAAAAATTCAGTAGCCCTCCTGTACACAGATACTAAATGGGCTAAGAAAGAAATCAAAGAAACATCACCCTTCACAATAGGCACAAATAGCATAAAATATCTCAGAGTAACTCTAACCAAACAAGTGGAAGACTTGTATGACAAGAACTTTAAATCTTTGAAGAAAGAAATTGAAGAAGACACTAGAAAATGGAAAGATCGCCCATGCACTTGGGTAGGCAGAATTAACAAAGTAAAAATGGCAATCTTACCAAAAGTAATCTACAGATTCAATGCAATGCCCAGCAAAATCCCAGAAAAATTCTTCACAGACCTTGAGAACGAATGGTACTCAACTTCATATGGAAAAGCAAACAACCCAGGATAGCCAAAACAATCCTGTACAATAAAAGAACTTCTGGAGGCATCACAATCCCCAACTTCAAACTCTACTACAGAGCTACAGTGCTGAAAACAGCCTGGAACTGGCATAAAAACAGACAGGAGGACCAATGGAACCAAATCAAAGACCCAGATATTAATCCACACACCCTTGAACACTCAATTTCTGACAAAGAAGTAAAATATATCTAATGGAAAAAGAAAGCATATTTAACAAATGATGCTGGCATAACTGGATACATAGAAAAATGACAATAGATCCATATCTATCACCATGCACAAAACTCAAGTCCAAATGGATAAAGACCTCAACATAAAGCCAGCCAAAATGAACCTCATAAAAGAGAAAGTAGGTACAGTAGGATCAAAAACCCATTGCCATTGTTCTTGAGGTCTCAGTAGTCCTCCTTGTCCGCTATGTTCAGTGAGACCGGTTTTAACCCGGGCTTTTTCAGACCCAGGCCAGTTGGCCTTGGTGAGTTCCCGATAGAACATCCCCCTTGTCTCAGTCTAGGCAGTTTCGTGGATGCTCACCTTACTAGACCTGGATGGAGGTGGGTGGCCCTTGGACTTCCCACAGGGCAGGGAACCCTGATTGCTCTTTGGGCTGACGAGGGAGGGAGACTTGATTGGGGGAGGGGGAGGGAAAGGGGAGGCGGCGGTGGGGAAGAGACAGAAATTTTTAATAAATAAATAAATAAATAAAAACAAAAAAAGAGAAAGTAGGAAGCCCACTTGAACACACTGGCACAGGAGACCACTTCCTAAATATAACCACAGCAGCACAGACACTGAAACAATTAATAAATGGGACTTCCTGAAACGGAAAAGTTTCTGTAAAGCAAAGGATACAGTCAACAAGACAAAACAACAGCCTACAGAATTGGAAAAGATCTTCACCAACCCCACATAAGACAGAGGGCTGATCTCCAAAATATACAAAGAACACAAGAAACTGGACACCAAAAGATCACATAATCCATAAAAAAAAAATGGTGTACAGAGTTAAACAGAGAAGTCTCAACAGATGACTCTAAAATGACTAAAAGACACTTAAGAAAATGCTCAACATCCTTATTCATCAGAGAAATGCAAATTATAATGACTTTGAGATTCCATCTTACACCAGTAAGAATGGCCAAGATTGCTGGGCATTGGTGGCATATGCCTTTAATCCCAGCCCTTGGGAGGCAGAAGCAGGCAGATCTCTGTGAGTTTGAGGCAAGCCTGGTCTACAAGAGCTAGTTCCAGGACAGGCACCAAAAACCACAGAGAAACCCTGTCTCGAAAATCCAATATAAAATAAAAAAAAAAAAAATAGAATGGCCAAGATCAAAAACACTGATGACAACTTATGCTGGAGAGGTTGTAGGATAAAAGGAACACTCCTGCATTGCTGGTGTGAATACAAGCTGGTACAGCTCCTTTGGATGTCAGTGTGGCAATTTCTCAGAAAATTAGAAAACCCACCTTCCTCAAGACCCAGTAATACCACTTTTGGGTATATATCCAAAGGAGGCTCAATTGTGCCACAAGGACACGTGCTCAACTATGTTCATAGCAGCATTGTTTTTCATAGCCAAAACCTGGAAACAACCTAAATGTCCCTCGATCGAAGACTGGATTAGGAAAATGTGGTACATTTACACAATGGAGTACTACACAGCAGAAAAAAAATAATGACATCTTGAAATTTGCAGGCAAATGGATGGAACTAGAAAACATCATATTGAGTGAAGTAACCCAGACCCAGAAAGACAATTATCACATGTACTCACTTATGTGGTTTTCAAACATAAATCAAAGAAAACCAGCCCACAAACCACAATTCCAGAGAACGTAGACAACAAGAAGGACCCTGAGAGAAACTTACATAGATCAACATGGGAAGTAGAAAAAGACAAGATCTCCTGAGTAAATTGGGAGCATGGGGACCATGGGAGAGGGGTGAAGCGGGAGGGGAGATGAAGTGAGTGGAGGAGAGAAAGATGTAGATCTCAATAAAAATCAATAAAATTAAAGAGAAAAAGTGATTGTACAAAATGTGTAAACCAAAAATACGCTCCTGTCTCTAACTCCTATTTCCTACCCATCCCTACATTATCAAACATTGTATTTTCATCTACATATACTTTACGCATATGTAAATATATTCTTATATGGTTGTGTTTCCCTTAAAAGATGTCAGCATGTTTTATGCAGTTTCCTATCCATCTTGGCTTTTTCGTCATTCAGTATAGCTTGAAGACCATCTCCTGTCAATCTGTGAAGAACACCTTCTCATAACTGGTTTATATATGTGTGTCATTATCTGCTCTATCTGTGTCCTGTTCCTCACATTTGGGTCCTTGCCCCACCGTGAATAGCCAGACAAGCATGTGTCTCACGCAGCTCTGTGTCTGCCCAGAGACTACCTGTAATTTTGATGAATACAGCAAATTTCCTATCAAGTGGACTCTACAGATTGATGCTACCACAAGCAATTCTTTCTTTTTTCTCTTTGGCAATATAATGGATGGAAAATAGGGTTTTATTTACCTGAATTTATGTCTCTGTAATTGTAAGATCAAGGTTCTGCCCATTGTCCCTAAGATAATTTTTATTTTCTTTTTTTTTTTTGATAATTTTTATTTTCATTTTTGTAACCCAAGTTTAAAAGCTTTGACTGATTTTTCTATTACATTCTAAAAGACATATACATAGCTTTTTCTATACAAGCAAATTATTTTTACTTCTGTAATGATTACAAATACCTTTTAATAAGTTTGTCGTTTGTACTTTTTCATGTGTGTAATGTGCACACATGTGGTGGCTCACATATGTGCAAATGTCCATGTGTGTTCATGCATGGGGGATGCTGGAGAGAGATGATGGGTCTCTGTCTCTTTGCACTGAGATTACAGTAGCTGCCTTTACATGGATGCTGGGGTCTGAACTCCACTCCTCATGCTTACACAGCAAATACTTGACCCATCGATCCCTCTCCCTTGCCCCTATTTTCTCATTTGTGTTTTGCTTCTGATAATAACAAGTTGAACTGAATCATTTTCTAATTTATCATACTTTTCATTTTTTAATTTTAATTTATCTTTTTGTCTCTATGAATGTTTTGCTGTAAGAGCATATCTGATCCCCTGGAACTGGAGCCGCAGACAGTTGTGAGCAGGCAGTGTGGTTGCTGGGAATCAAACTCAGGTCCTCTGGAAGAGCAGCCAGTGCTCTTAACTGCTGAGTCACCTCTCCAGCCCCCACCGTACTTTTCTTCTGTGGCTTTTAAATTTGTTGTGAGGCTTACAACTCCCCATCTTGTGGTCTTTTTTTTTTTTTTAAATTCAAGCCAGGACTACATAGAGAAACCCTGTCTTGAAAAACAAAACACAAATTTCCAAGGTTTTCTAAGATCCTTTTATGATCTTAGTTTCTACACATAAGTCCTTAATCAACCAATAATATATTTTGGCATACCATGCAAAATTATCTACATTCTCTTTGATATGTAATTATTCCATAACTGTTTCCTAAATAACCTACGTTTCTCCACAGATCTGAAGTGTTATCTGAATCACATATATCCCTAGATCCATTCCCATGTTGATTTAGATCTGTGTACAGACTTTCTATTTGCTCTACTGGTCCTGTCAGCTCTTTATGACCAACACCAGGTTGTTTTAATTATTACAGCTTTATCACAAGCGGTAATAGCCTGAGAGACAATTTTCTTTATCAAAAGCTTTCCTAGTTCTTTCTGTTTCTTGGTAAAGTACTTGACCAACCTCCATTTGAATTTTAGAATCAGCTTAAATGGTTCCACAGTGGGTGTGTCCTTTTAATGATTTTATTGAGATAATATAAGAATGTATTGACTATGCTGGGCGATGGTGGCGCACGCCTTTAATCCCAGCACTCAGGAGGCAGAGGCAGGCGGATCTCTGTGAGTTCGAGACCAGCCTGGTCTACAGAGCTAGTGCCAGGACAGGCTCCAAAGCCACAGAGAAACCCTGTCTCAAAAAAACAAAAAAAAAAAAAAAATGTATTGACTACAGGACACAAACATTTCTGATTTTGATTACCCCTATCCAAAGTCAATTACAGAATGCCTTCTATATGACAGAGTGTGCTTTGCTGGTCTCCAGATTTTTTTACTGACATTTACGTTTTTTTCACATAAATCTTGCATATTTCCTCTCCCAATGTCTTAATCCAATTACACTGGCTAGACTCAGAATTTGCTAATAAGAGCATGATACAGGAAACCAGCTCTTTGTTCATTTTAGTGAAAATGTTTCCATTTCTTGTTAAGAATCATACTGACTTTGTATGTAGCTATTTGCCTTAATATCTATTGTGAGACTTCATAACTCTAGGATGAAAACCAAATGTTATTAAAAGCCTACTAGAGATGATCATACTTTTATTTTACCTGTGAATGGGGTAAATTTTCCTAACACATTTTTATAATATTAAATAATTTCACATTTCTAGGATAAACGTTACCATTCTGCATTCCTTTTTCAATTTACTACTGGATTCTGTTTGCTATTTCACTGGGTTAAACCAGAGCCACAGGGTTTCGTTCTGTTTCTGTTAGATTTTTAAATCACTGCTATATTTGTAATATAAACTGTGTTATAAATTTGGTTATTTCTGTGCGGTCAAAAGGAGTTACTCTGTATCATTCTCTGTCCTCATAGATCTGGTATTCCATGTCAACTCGTTAAGCCTATTGCACCTTGGGAGGTAATACATCTTGAATTTTTCTGCCCTTAATTGTTATATGGTAATTAGGAAGACAGCATATCTTTCTACCAAATTTGGCATTACACCCAGTTTTTCTTTCACGGTATTTCTAAAAACGTGAACACCAAACGCTTTGTAAATCCTTTATTTTTGCATATACAGCTATTGATTATACTGGAATTCCTTATTTTACATTTTAATCTCTTCCTTTTGTTCTTATTCAGGTTAGTTATCTTTCAATGTTTTCCCACAGAAGGCAGCTGTTGGATTTATTAATATCTATATTATGCTATTTATTAATATTTGTTTATTTTTTTTTGAGTTCTGCTTTCTTGATTTGGTTTTACCTTTGTAATTTTGTAAAAGAGATAACTTAAATCAGCCAGTTTTATGCTTTATTCATTACCATAATTTTTCCTCTGATAAGGAGGCCTGTGTCCTTAGGAATGACCAATGTTTTGTTTTTATCACCACTATGATTTCCAGGTAGCAGTTCCAACGCCCTCTTCAGCTTAATGTTTCTTTTAAAGAAATTTTAAATTTCTTTTTATGTGCTATCTTGCTAAATTTTGTTTAATGCATCTAATTTCTCCTGCAATAAGAATGCATTTGTTAGAATCATTTCTACTTTTTGCAATGGATTTTGTCAGCTCTTAGAGATGTTTCAGGGATACAGAAGGGTAAGTACCTCTCCAATTTCTATGAAAGAGGGGTGTGGAGTTTTTGTTTGTTTTGTTTATGCTTTGTTGGTTTCTTTCTTTCTTTCTTTCTTTCTTTCTTTCTTTCTTTCTTTCTTTCTTTCTTTCTTTTTCTTGATTCCTGCAGTGGAACACAGAATCTTTCTCACACTAAGCAAGCCCTCTACCACTGTATTCCCAGCCTTCTTTTCATTTTATTTTGACACAGTCCCTATAATGTTTCAAGGATAGCCTTGAACTTTTAACGTTCCTACCTCTGTCTTCGGAACAGCTATATTACAGCCAGCACTACCTGGCTGCATCTAAAAGAATGTTTTAAAACCAGGCATGATGGTGTACGCCTGCAAACCCAGTACCTGGGAGGTAGAGAGAAAAAAAAATAAGAAAACCAAGATTATCCTCAGCTACCGGGAGAACTGAAGGGCAGCCTGTGTTACACAAGACTGTCTTGAACTCCTAGTTATAATTAAAAACAGATAAAAGAATGTTGTTTTATATTCACACACACATACAGGCACATACACATGCACATAAAATATAGGTCAATAATCTTATCTAGGTTTTTTTCCTTACTTTTTTTTGCACGTTGAATTATCCATAAACAACTTCTTGTCTCCCATGGCATTATTCCATTTTCTGTTCCATATCAGAGTATCTGATACTGAGTCCTTCATAAGGAAAGACGTTCCTTCAGCTTACAAGTTTGGAGGGGAGATGTCTAGGGCAGACAGCACCAGCTGTCCATCATCCCTCCTGTTGCATCACAACATGGCAGAGAAGCAGAAAGGGAAATGGACATATTCAGGAGGGACCAAGTAGGTGGGGTAGCCTCACTGCCTAACAGGCACTCTGTGGTGCTTCCTATGATGATGAGGACATATTCCTGTGACAATCTCTTCCCAAAGGCAGTGCTTGCAAGATCTAACTACCTTCAACTAGGTCCCACTTCTTAAATATAAACCTCTATATTACAACATAGTGAAAATGCCTGCATTACCTAAAGTGATCTGCAGATTCAATGCATCCGCCATCAAAATCCCAACAACATTCTTCCCATAACTAGAAGAAAATAGTCTTAATATTCACATGAAGGTGCAAAAGAACAGAAACAGCCAAGGCTATCGTGAGCATAAAGAGCAGAGCTAAAGACATCATGATGGCTGATTACAAATTTTACTACAGAGCCATAGAAACAAAAACAGCATGACATTAGCAAAAAGAAAACTGTATGGATAAATAGAGCAGAATAGAATGGAGAATCTAGAAACAATCCTACGCCGCCTGATTTTTGACAAAGGTTTGTCTTGATCGATATTCTATTGCTATGAAGAGACCATGACCATGACAATTCATAAAAGAAAACATTTGATTGGGGCGTGTTTACAGTTCAGAGGTTTAGTCCATTATCATCATGGTGGAAAATATGGTGGCACAGAGGCAGACATGGCACTGGAGCAGTAGCTGAGAGTTCTATATGCAGATCCACAGGCAGCATGAAGAGATAGACACTGGGCCTGGCTTGAATATTTGAAACCTCAAAGCCCACCCCCAGTGACACTTCCTCCAACAAGGCCATACCTCCTAATCCTAAGGTCTGAGTTCAAGCTGTCAGGCTAGGAACCAAGTGTCTTTACCTGCTGACCTATTTCACCAGTTCCCCCCCCCAATGTAAAATGGATCAAAGACTTTAATGCAAAGCTTGAAATTCTAAAACTACCAGAGGAAAGCAAAACCTTGAGGAAAGATGACAAGGCATAGATGTAAACAAGAGCTTTCTGAAAAGGACCCCTCAATATGAAAACACTCCCAAGAATTGAGAGATGCGTAAGATTTTAAAGTGCCTGCACAGTAAACAAAATAATTATCAGAGTGAAGAGAAAAAAATCCTACAAAATGAGAGGGCTTTTGTTTTTTGTTTTGTTTGTTTTGGTCAAATATTCATCTAGTAGAGGATTCATTTCCAGAATATATAAAGAACTCAAGATAATGATATATAAATAAAACCAATCCAATCGACCCACCGGCAAATGAATCAAACAGTTAGCTCAAAGAACAAATTGGTAATAAATACATAGAAAAATGATCAACATCTTTAGGTGTGAGGGAGATGGAAGCAAGACGATGCTGACATCCCTCTCCTCCCAGTGACACTGGCAAGAAAATGGCAGCAGTGGCTCACAAGAATGTGGGGAAAAAAGGAACCCTCAGTCACTGTTGGCAGAGATGTGATTAAGTAGAGACAACACACAAATTGGTATGGAGGTTACAAAAAAAAGAAAACTCAGAATTGAGCTGGAGAGAAAGCTTAGTGGAGAGATAGGGAGAAAGACACCTTATATCAACTTTGGGCCTCTATAGGAACATTCATTCGGCATCTTTAATAGCCTATAATTCTTCATCTAGAATTTTTTAAATTTGGAACTAAATATATTTATATCTAACATGATTAAATTTAACTGTCTCCTATTCTCGAGAATTTGAA
The DNA here is from genome assembly GCF_014885135.2 of Alexandromys fortis. NCBI lineage: Eukaryota > Metazoa > Chordata > Mammalia > Rodentia > Cricetidae > Alexandromys > Alexandromys fortis. The sequence continues at coordinate 8,018,959 of NW_026067997.1, forward strand.
TAGAATTCATGAATTACTTTTTATCTTTATCATAAGCCTCCCTGTGTACACACAAGAAGCTTTTTCTGTCTTACCCATGCTTTCTTTTATATCTCAAGATTCTCAAACATTTTTTATTCATCATAAATATTCCTATTTATTACTAAATATGTTCTAAAATGGTACTTTTCTGCTGTATCTTCTAAAAGATTATTGTTCACATTTAGGAAGATAACTTTCTTGTGCTAATTTTACACATGATAATCATCCTAATTTCTGTTGCTTTTGATAATTTTCCAGTTGAATTCTTTGCTCTTCTTTCTCTTATCCAGTTGAATCAATTTTACCCCTAGAACAGTGAGCAGTAAATTACAATAATGATAGTGGATTTCTTTGTTTTGTTCATTATTTTAATGAGGGGTATAATTTAGGCCTCATAACAAGTAAATAAATAAATGTCATTTTAATGAGCTTTTACTGCAGTACTTTGGAGACCTGTGGTCAGGAGATGATGGGCAAAGTATTGACAAACTACATCAATGGATTAATTCTTTCTGGTGTCTGTTTTTATAAATAGGTTTAAGGGAACTCAGCCACACTTGTCTGCCTTTGTACTATATGACTGCTATCGCCGAGAATATTTACTGGTTGGTTCTTTACTGAAAATATTGACCATATCCAGTTCCAGAATATACTTCAGCAACCATTCTAAAATGTCTTGCGTAACAGACAAAACATTTGTTCTGTTGTTACCTATTTAACGTATACTGGCAGCTGCCTGTGCACTAATGGATGCTGGGATTTCCTCGGCCGGTGGGATTTTAGTATCTGAAACAGGTGCTCTCTGAAAACACAGCACTTCGTGTCCCAGTTACCAAATGTGTTACTCTAGATCATGATTGGAGCTATAAGGAAAGGAAAAATGAAAGGCTGTTATCAACGCTCTTGAGAGTTTATATATTAATATAGAGAAAAGGGAAGAAGGAAAGACAGTTAATCAGATAAATCCTGCTAGGCTAAATCAAGTAGAACACAGTTCCACGAGGAGGCAAAATATGGGAAGGGAGGCACCATGAGATTCCGAACCCTGAAGCATGCTGACAAGATCAGAACCTCCTGCGTAGGGGTATCTAAAGAGGAGTGCCTCAGCAGAGGGCCAACAACAAGCCTGAAGTTAAATGAGCCACCCTAAGGTGAAAAGCAGAGGAAAAATCCAATTTCCACCCTGAATTCTATATCTCCAAAATCAGGGCCCCATGCTGTCTTCTTCACCTTTAAAAGCTAGTATGTTAGAGTGAAGGGGGAGACCCCTGTAATGGGATAAAAAGATACTCAATTTAAAGGGGTATATGCCATCTACTCTGAGTACAAATGGTAAGACAAAGGCCTACAGATGCCAGGGAAACCCCAGTTCCCACATGTCAGGAACACAGTAACTGGACTGGGTTCAGGCTCTCCCAGAGGCTTTACTATGGCCATCTCCTGGTTCTTGGGTATCAACAGAAGACAAGGTAAGGTTCTGGATGCTGATAATGAGGGAGAATAGTTCAAGGGCTTCCTATGAGTACTGACTACAATTTAAAATTTTCCCTTTTAAAAATAAAGAAATCAAACTCCCTCCTATGCTGTACACAACCTTTGACTCCTGGCATTGATTTGAGGAGGCCACCTCACTTGCTTCCTATTTCCGTCTGGCTTCTCCAGAGCACTGTGCTGACAGCCTCGGGAGTGGCAGTGGCCCTGGAGCCGCAATGAGGAGCTGCAAAGAAGTTCCCGCTGGACATTTGGCTGGGGATTCTTGAAAAATCTAGTCCAAGAGATCCTTCAAGTCAGCAGGAGGGGACCCTGGGTTGGCCCTCTGCCAACCACTGGCACATAGTACCCAAGAGTCAACTGAGATGTGGTGTGGAACCCTCTGGTATCCAGGAGATGCCCACATGCTGGAATCCAGCCCACTCTGTAACATCATAATCTCTCCATCCACCAGTGCTGATCTTGAGGCCTGCCCAATGTGCTTGGATCTACCCAAGTCTCCTTCCTCAGGAGGATGTAGCCTATTACACTCAGCACAGTATCTGGAACTCTTGGGTTCCTGACCTATCTCAAATCTCCTACACTTCCCTAGGCTGTACACCATAGGATTCGTTGTCTCCTTGAGGTCATCTGTTAGCCTAGACAGAAACTCTTTCACTGACCAGCACAGCTCATTTTCCGTAGTTCATTTTAATTCACATTTCTCTGCCTTCTAAGATTACTGACAATATCCCCAAACCTTGAAGGTCTCCTGACTCATCATTACTAGCCACCTACAGGCCTCGGTTCCACAGCTTCAACCCCATCACATAAAAAGGCTTTAGTTCATCCTCAGGGACCCCAGACATGGTCAAAAGTCAGGTCACATCCTCTTCAACTGGCAGCAGCACCCACCATCTACAGGGACATTACTTTGCCTACTAATCTGCTTGACCCGAGGCAACTCCAGCCAAGCCTGCTGAACTACTCGTACAAGCCACTACCATGGCCTGCTCTCTCCCAGCAGAGTCAAGCAATAGCACAAGGCTGGAGAACTCAGGGCCAAGGAAGAGTGACTTGAAATGTTGAGGCAACAGCAAAGCATCCAGTTCTATTTATTTGTGTTATGTTAGGAGACATGTAGGCAGTATAGTTGGAGCAATAGACAGGGCTATATGGTCTCAACTCTGCAGAGTAGGTGGACATCTACTCAAAGGTTAGGAGTCCTGGTTTTGCTCTGTTGGATCCTTACCACTGTGGAGCCTAGCACATGGAGTTGTCCAATAGATACTTGCTAAATTATTAAATTAACAGAAGGATAGTTTCTTAACCTCGTGTTTATTTTTTAGAATACACAGATGATTCATGAGGAAATAAGTCAGCAAAGACTGATAATTCTGGTGGCAACTCAGATCGTCTAAGGACCATCGTCAATAAGCATCCAAAGTATATCTGAACTAATCCGACTGAATGCAACCACCTACACTCCTGTCTTTAACCAAGTTTGATGCTTTAGTCTCCCAGTCCTCCTTCCAAACACGGCGCCTCCCATCTCTTCTCCTCCCAGGTACACACCATCCCATGCACTCTCTACTAGGTATCTGATTAGCTCTTTATCCCAAGTTACCTGTTCCACAAGGAAATTCTAAACTAAGAAGAATCATTTGAAAATGGTTTTGTGGAACATAGACAAGTGTAAGTTCCAGATAATTTAAAATTTGCCTAAAACTGCATAAAGAATCAAACCATGCACAAAATGGAATTGGATGATTACTAAACATGTGTGGGGAGTATTCTGCAAGCTCGCGGCATTAGAAAACATTTTAAGAGAGAAAAGGCCAGCAGGTTTATTCATCATTTCATCATCATCATTTATGCCCCAGCAATGCTTAATCACGCATGGGCAGTCTGTTTATGATGGTTCTCCAGTGGTTCCTATCCTGGGCAGTCCTAGATGCTTGTGTTATTGTCATACCCAAGGTTCCACAGTCTTCCCTTATGCTGTCTATCCAGCGTTTTTTTTTTGGGGGGGGGGTTTCTTCTCCTTATCCCATGAACTCCTCCAAGCAGTGCTATCTTCAAATATCTGAAGTCATTTGTTTCCATAACATGGTCTTTGTCTCTTGAGCGCTGTTGCTGTATCCTGTAGTTTACTTCCTTCTGTAGATGGAGATGTTTCTTAATGTCATCATTGCACAGCCTATCTCTTCACATGAAGCCTAGAACCCTCCTGAGACATGTCATCTCAAACATATTCACCCGCTGTTCCGAGGAGCGTTTCATTGTCCAGGTTTCAGAAAGAAGGCAGCTCCAGAGAGTGTCTCATAGACTTGTTACTTTTTCTTTATTGTTGTGGTTCTTGCTGACCAAACCTTTCCTGGTGCCTGGAATGCAGCCCTTACTATCCCTATCCTCCTCTTGATATCTGAAATGGTTCCCTTCTTTGAACCGAGGTTTCCTCCCAGACAAAGCTGACTGTTTGCTTGAGGTTCTGATTATTTATTACAGTGTTAGAATCCTTGTGCGCCCTTCCCCTGTGTTGTATCTCAGTCTTCTCAATGTTTACTTTCACACCAAGGTTTTCACTGACTTCCAGCACCGTGGCCTGCAGCTCATTTGGACTTTCAGCAAGTAGTGCTGTATCGTCGGCAAAACACAAGTTATTGATTCTCACACCACCCATCTGCATGCCTGTCTCCTCACCCTCCAGGGCTGTTGCTGTTATTAATTCCAGGGACAGATTAAAGAGCAGTGGTAAGAGGATGCATCCCTGCAACTCTCCTACGATTGTCTTAAACTGGTCACTTAGTTCTCCACAGACTTTGACTGATACAGAGGTATCCTTATAGGCATTTTCTAGTATTATTATAATTTTCTCTGGGCATCTATAGAACCTTATTGTTTCCAAAAATCCTTTCCTCTAAATGCTATTGAATGCCTCCTGGAGTCAATGTAACAGATATATAAGTCTTTTCCAAATTCTTCCTATATTTATGCCAGTTGCCTCAAAGTGAAGATCTGATCAACTGTGCTCCTGTTAGCTCTGAATCCGTACTGGACCACTGCTAGGATTTCCTCTATTCTGCCCTTGAACCTTTGCAGGATAATGGAGGAGATTTCCTCCAACAGCTTTATTACTAAGTCCCAGATGCCAACAAGGGAATAAAAAAATAAATTTATTAAATAAGCCACAGGAGTGAGGAGCATTTGCTATACGGTTATGAGTTAGGACCCCCTGCATCCACAGAACCGTAGATGACTGTAGTGGCCCACCTGTTGTTGTAGACATTAGAGGACAGAGACAAGAAAGGCCAGGAATAAGCTAGCTAGACTAGGCTTATTAGCAACCTCTGTGTTGGACTGAGGGACTCTGCTTCAAAAGAACAAAACAGGAGAGCCTGACATCAGCCTCAGGCCTCCGCATCACAGACACATGCACATCCAGATACATGTGAACATACATACATACATACAAACATACATACACACACACATGCATATACCATCCACAGAGATGCACATAGAAAAAGACTTAGATAAAAGAAGCCACTAAAAGCATAGTTAAAGTATACTTATATGCACCATACTTGCATAAACTATATTATATACATATAATATTCACATATATAAAGCATACACAGAAGATTAATTTTAAGTAAAATAAACTTTTAAAGTAGAGTTACTACATTTGTCTCAGTGTAGTGGGAGGCCACTTGTTTGTTCCCGGCTGCTCAGCCCTGAAATAATCACATAGAAGTCATATTAATTGCAATATTGTTTGGCCAATAGCTTAAGCATAGTTCTGGCTAACTATATATCCTAAACTAACCCATCTCCATTAATTTGTGTATCACCACGAGGCTGTCACTTGCTGGGTAAAGTTCTGGCATCTGTCTCTGGCAGGGCTACATGGTTTCTCTCTGACTCAGCCTCCTTTCTCCCAGCATTCAGTTTAGTTTTCCATGCCCACCTAAATTCTGTCTTGCACGGGCCTAAGACAATTTCTTTACTAACCAATGGTATTCACAGCATACAAAGGAGAATCCCACATCATCAACAAACCAAGAAAAATAATAAGAAAACATATTTTGTTCCCACCTCCCTAAGAAAAAAACATTTTAACATCTAGAAATAAGGTTAATATCAGTAATAAAATGTACATGAAAATAAAGATACCATTGTATTGGGGGGAAAGATCAAAACAAAAAATATGTAATGCCCGGGCTGAATGGCAGAGCAATGTGCATTTGGCTTTATAGCTGCCATGACTATGATTGACACAGCCCCTTGGGAAAGCAGCTTGGCAGTATTAATGAACTATCAGAACAATGTGGTGACTTTCTACTCCAGTCATTTTACCACAGGTACTCTCTGAAAGAGGTCATCTAAAATATGGAAGGGAAAATCTAGTTAAGAAGTTGTTCATCACAGACTTATAACTTAACACTTTTAAAAAACCTATCGGAAGTCCAATGAGGGTATCGTTAAATAACTACAGCGCATCACTTGAGAGATTTTTATGTGATCATTAAAATTATAAGTTGGAAAGAAACTAAGCAGAAGAAAATGTTCCTGCCATAGGTAATATTAAACTTGATAATACACTAAAAGAGTACCTACCAAGACTTGCCACTTAGATGGTAAAGATGTTTTAAATCTCCCCCAAACTTTCTGAGAAAACTTCTTGAGCATGACAATTACTTTTAGAATTGATGCGGATGAGACCCTCAGTCACATGACACCATGTCACCCTTAGGCTGTTCTAAAGCATGACTCACCCCATCAACTGAGGCTGAAACTCTCCTCTCCAGAGCTGGACAAAGTCACTTTCTCACTCTGAGAACCGACGACCATGGAGCAAGTTGACCTTGGCTTCTCTGATCTCTATTGAAGTCAGATCTTAGTCCGGCCTTGTCAAGGAGACAGAGACAGTCACCTCAGATAGGAAAGGCACTGCAGGGTCTCCTCACACAAGGACATGTACCCATAATATATATATTATAATCTAATAAAGGACTTGCCTTGAGCCTGAGCCTAGACAACATTTACTAACTCATTGGATACTCTCAACAGTTTCAAGAGGTGTGTGCTCTTACAGTCTCATTTTCCAAATGGGGAAACTGAGTACAAAGAAGGCCTAACTCATGCAAGGTCACTTGGCTAGTAAAGGATGAGGTCAAGAATGGGCTCAACAATTGAGCCCAACTGCCCATGTTAATGTTTTGTGCATTTGGTTTTTGGTTGCTTGCTTTTGTGCTGCAGAGGAGTAAATGCAAAGGTTTACCTTACGCAAGCCTTCCACCACTGAACCACATCCCCAATCACTGGTGTCTGGAGACAGTCTTAGACTGTGGTTCTTCTGCCTCAGGTTCCCATGTGCTAGGATTATGGACATGAACACCTGACCACAGTTTTATACAGTAAGTATAAAACGTAACTACTTTTTTTTAATTTTTTTTTTCGAGACAGGGTTTCTCTGTAGCTTTGAAGCCTGTACTGGAACTAGTTCTTACAGACCAGGTAGGCCTCAAATTCACAGAGATCCACCTGGCTCTGCTTCCCAAGTACTGGGATTAAAAGCATGTGCCACCACTGCCTGGCTAAACTTAACTAATTTTTAATAAATGTTTCTGTCAGTCTTAAACCTTACCACCTAATTTGGCCTTATATCCCTTTATTAAGTTTCTCAAAGTCCTTATGACTGGCCAGTGAAGAAAACCATGGTTTACTTGTTTCCTTCATCAAGAAAGGTATCTATCTGTAAGGGGTTGATTTGTGTTCTCCCTCCAATTTGTATAGTGAAGCCCAAATACCAAGTCAATCAGAACATGACCTTGTTTCAAGGCTAGATACTTAGAGATCTAATCAAATTCAAATGAAATCATTATAGTAAACCATAGTCCAATATGGCTGTAGTCTTACAAAAGGGGAGATCCAAAGACAGACATAGAAGACAGACACATAAGATGGGTGGTCATGTGAAGCTGAAGAATATTACAGTGGACCTTCTGCAAACCAGGAAACACCAAAGAATGCTGGGAAGCTGCCAGACACTAGCTAAATGCATAGAACAAGACAGGACCAACCCTGATGATTCCACACTGCTGGGTTTCTAGATTGCGCTCAAGGAAATTATAGCAAATAAAAAGGATTGCTTCCTCTTCCTGTTATCATTGCCCATCTAACAGTTGAAAAGGATAGATTTGGGGATCAGGTGAATGTTAATACCCCTCTATGTTGGGAGGGTTGGTTGATGGTAGTTTGAAAACTACAATGAGGTCTTGAGACTCCACATGCAAAGCTGAGAGTATCTGTGTGGCCCAGATACAGAGAGCAGGGTCATAGAAACCCACACATCCAAGCTTTAATGAGAATCAATCCCATTCCCTCTCTGAAACCAACTGCATTCAAACTAATATTTTGTTTGAGGGGAAAAAATTACATTTTGAAAAATTATAAATACTGATCTGATTTAAAAGCAGAATTTTAAGCCAAGCATGATGATGTTCATCTACAGTATAAGCACTTAGGAGGTAAAGTCAGTAGGATCAGGACTTCGAGACCAGCTTCAGCTACATAGCAAGTACAAGGCCAGCCTAGGTATGAGACACTATGGGGTAATTGTTCCCTGCTGGTTTTCCATTGGTGTTTTCCTTGCTCTGCTGATGGGTTTACACACACACACACACACACACACACACACACACACACACACACCAGAGAGAGAGAGAGAGAGAGAGAGAGAGAGAGAGAGAGAGAGAGAGAGAGAGAGAGAGAGAGAGAACAGGATGATTCACATGAGGTTGTGACTTACCAGCAAAGTTTCAGCAGGCTTTGGTGGAAGTATCTGTCTCCTGTGGCAACTACGTGGCTTCTCTACCTGCCTACTTTCTCCCAGCATTCAGTTTAGTTTTCTTCACTTAGCTCTATTCTATCACAGGCCTATCATAGGCCAAAGCAGCTTCTTTACTCATTAACTTAAAAAAAAGTAACACATAGGCAGAAAGAAGGACTTCCAACACCACAGAGAGACTGGGAAATGAGTGAGATTGGGTGCATGATGTGGAATTCCCAAAGAATCAATTTCAAACAAATTTAAAAGAAAAAAGAATATCAGATTTGTGAGTTTATGAACTTTTTTAAAAGATTTATTTATTTTTATTTTATGTGTGTGAGTATTTCAACTGCATGCTAAGTATACTGAGTGCATGCAGTGCCCCCAGAGGTCAGAAGAGGGCATTTGGATTCCCTGGAGCTGGACTTACAGAGCTTCATGAGCTGTCATGTGAATTCTGGGAACTGAACTCAGGTCCTTGGCAAGAGCAGCCAATGCTCTGAACTATTGATCTATCTCTCCTGCTTGACTTTACAATCTTCTCTTTAATTTCTTTTTTCAAACTTTTGTATTAGGCCTAGTAAATTTTGTTTTGAAACAGAGTTTTCCAGGGTAGCCTTGAACTTACAACCCCAGCATCTCTAGTGATATGATTATAGGCATATACTGCCAGTCTACCTTAGCCTATTACACCAGGCATGTTCCTCTGATAGTGTTCAAGTGACAGCTTCAACTATTGACTTTTAATGACAGTTATGGCAGAGTGATATGTCTTCCCTTCCTCTTCACCCGCCCTGTGTGGTACTCAGGATTAAACCTTGGCCTCATATATGTTAAGTACGAGCTCTACCACTTACATATATTCCCCCACCTTTTTGGTTACTTTCTATTTTGAGATAGGGTCTCATTAAGCTGCCCAGGCAAGCCTTGAACTTGTAATCCCTTTCTTCAGCCTCATAAACAGCAAATTGGAAGCCTGTGCCACTAGATCAGGCTGCTTCTTTCTCTTGAATGTTAATTTATAATTATGAAATATATCTCAGAGAAAATATCTCTTGCTTCAGTAAGACAATTCTTGATATATGGGGATGGAGAAGGAGCAGAAAAAATCCGACAGAATATTATAATCATTTTGGGTTACAATGTCTCATCATAGCAATAGTAACCCTAAGAAAGATAAGCTATGTAGCTCTTCATTATTGATCCACATTGCTAGAGCTGTATAGAAATTAAATAGAAAATGTACAAATAGTGTTTAGCACAAGGTTCAGCACCTGACAGGCATCCAGTGGAGTTAAGTAGTGTTTGTAGTTTAATTAGAACTATCATGGTTCTTAGAGTGTGGGTAATGTTTCCACACTATTGAAAGATTATGAAAATACATGCACAAAACTCAAGTCCAAATGGATCAAAGACCTCAGCATAAAGCCAGCCACGCTGAACCTGATAGAAGAGAAAGTAGGAAGCCCACTTGAACACATTAGCACAGGAGACCACTCCCTAAATATAACCCCAGTAGCACAGACACTGAGAGAAACAATTAATAAATGGGACATCCTTCCCCAGTTAGTTCCTGGGGCAGCTGAGGACAGAGAACCTGAAATGACCCTATCCTATAGCCATAATGATAAATATCTTGCATATCACCATAGAACCTTCATCTGGCAATGGATGGAGATAGAGACAGAGACCCACACTGGAGCACCAGACTGAGCTCCCAATGTCCCAAGGAGGAACAGAAGGAGGGAAAATATGAGCAAAGAAGTCAGGACCACGAGGGGTGCACCCACCCACGGAGACAGTGGGGCTGATCTATTGTGAGCTCACCAAGGCCAGCTGGACTGTGACTGAAAAAGCATGGGATAAAACCGGACTCTCTGAATATGGCGGACAATGAGGACTGATGAGAAGCCAAGGACAATGGCACTGGGTTTTGATCCTACTTCATGCTCTGGCTTTGTGGGAGCCTAGCCAGTTTGGATGTTCACCTTCCTAGACCAGGATGGAGTGGGGAGGACTTTGGACTTTCCACAGGGCAGGGAACCCNNTTTCCACAGGGCAGGGAACCCTGACTGCCCTTCAGACTGGAGAAGGAGGGGGAGAGGAGTGGGGGGAGGGGGAGAGGAGAGGGAGGAGGGGGGAAAGGGAGACAGGGAGGGAAATGGGAGGTGGGGAGGAGGCGGAAATTTTTTTTTCAATAAAAATTATATTAAAAAAATAAATAAATGGGACATCCTGAAACTGAAAAGCTTCTGCGAAGCAAAGGTCACGGTCAACAAGACAAAACGACAGCGTACAGAATGGAAAAAGATCTTCACCAACCCTACATCAGACATAGGTCTGATCTCCAAAATATACAAAGAACTCAAGAAATTGGATACCAAAAGATCACATAATCCAATTAAAAAAAAATGGAGTACAGACCTCAACAGAGAACTCTCAACAGAGGAATATAAGATGGCTGAAAGACACTTGAGGAAATGTTCAATATCCTTAGTCATCAGAGAAATGCAAATCAAAACAACTTGGAGATTCTATCTTACACCTATAAGAATGGCCAAGATCAAAAACACCGATGACAACTTATGCTGGAGAGGTTGTGGGGAAAAGGGAAAACTACTGCATTGCTGGTGGGAATGCAAGCTGATACAGTCCCTTTGTATATCAGTGTGGTGATTTCTCAGAAAATTAGAAAAAAAAACCTTCCTCAAGACCCAGTAATACCACTTTTAGCTATATGTCCAAAGGATGCTCAATCGTGCCACAAGGACATTCTCAACTATGTTCATAGCATCATTGTTTGTCATAGCTAGAACCTGGAAACAACCTAAATGTCTCTCAACCAAAGAATGTATTAGAAAAATGTGGTACATTTATACAATGGAATACTAAACGGCAGAACAAAAAAGTAATGACATCTTGAAATTTGCGGGCAAATGGATGGAGCTAGAAAACATCATATTGAGTGAGGTATCCCAGACTCAGAAAGACAATTATCACATGCACTCACTCATAAGTGGTTTTTAAACATAAAGCAAAGAAAACCAGCATACAAATCACAATCCCAGAGAACCTAGACAACAATGAAAAAAGACCCTAAGAGAGACATACATGGATCTAATATTCATGGGAAGTAAAAAAAGACAAGATCTCCTCAGTATATTTGGAGCATGGGGATCATGAGAGAAGGTTGAAGGGGAGGGGAGACATATGCAGGGGAGCATAAAAAATATATAGCTCAATAAAATCAATAAATAAAAGAAAAAATAAGAATCTTAGTATAAGCCGCTGGTCAATTGCAAGGTATGTATTAAAACATTTTATAATATTCATTTTTTAAAAAAGACTATGAAAATAATGAAAAAAAATTGAAAACAATTCAGTATGACCCACTCACACCAATGCTTTATAGCAGGAGACTAGAGAGCAAGACACATACAGTGTTTTGGGGTTCATTGGCTGGAAATGTTTTGGATAACAGTCTCAAATATGATAACTTAGTAAAAAAATGAGTACTATTTTTCTAATGTGACTACATTGAAAGAAGAAGAAAAGAAACTAGCTCCTTGCAATGAGAGCTTCATGGCAATGTGTGGGTTTGATGTCACTCAAGTGTTTTCAAAGTCATGCCTGGTTCATTCTCAGGAGAGTTGACAAACAGAGCTGCCATGCGCACACTGACAAAATACAAACAAGCACCTGTGCTCCCAGGCCTCCCGACTCTAATTTTATCTCCCCCATGTGTTGTTTGTCTCCCTCTCAGTTTCTAAGAAGCTCGGGGAGATTTTCTTAGAAGGTTCATGTCTGTGTTATACTGGCTGATATCAGTACACTTGCAACACAAGGCGTCTAAACTGTGAGCGTGACAGAAAACATGGGTTGGGTTTCTTGTTCTACATCTTCCATTTCAGCCACTGTGAGAAGCATTTATGGCATGCCTGGTGTGTAGGGCCTTGGCCTTGGAAACACAGTTCAGCTCGTCAAGTTGCTTCCTGTGTCCCAAGACAGAAAAGATTATCAATTCAATTGAAACATGCTTTGGGAAGCTGGCATGGGGAAAGTGGGGTTTGATGAGGTATAAATTCAATTTTCTGTTTGCAATGGTGCGACGCTTAATAACTACTATTGAGCAGTCTTCTCCAAGAAGATTATGAAGTAAAAAAGGGAAAGAGTTTGTTAAATTGAGGGAAACTTAGAGTGCTATGCAGAAAAAAGTTGCTGCAAGAATTAAAATGCTAAAGAATAAAATATTAAGCTTGCTATAACATAGAGTGTTGAGATAGGAGCGGAGGGGCTGCGTCCCCAATACCCCGGCCGCTTGGCTAGCTCATGCCCGAAATAACAACACACAAACTGTGTTCATTTAACTGCTTGACCCATTTCTATCTAGCCTCTTCTAGGCTAATTCTCACATATTAATTTAGCCCATTTCTAATCATCTGTGTAAGCACCCCAAGGTGCGCTTACCGGGAAGATTCTAGCCTCTGTCCATCATGGTGTCGCGCTTCATGCGTCTGCCTCAGAGCGCAGAGCTATTGCGTCTACCTGGGAGTGCTGAGCATGGTGTCTCTGCTCCAGAGAGCAGAGCTGTCTGGTCCCTCTGGAAGCAGAGCAGAGTCTGACCTCACTTCCTCTTCCGACCAGAATTCTATTCTGTTTACTCCTCCCATCTATGTTCTAAGCTATGAGGCCAAGCAGTTGGTTTATTATAATTAACCAATGACCTTCCTCCATCAATAGAGGAGGACTGAGATATACAACTAATGCTATATGCGTGTGACATTAATAACCATAAAGATATATGTCAAAACATTCACTGTGAAACAGTCATTCTAAATATTGTGAATTGCTTAACTATTTTTCCAGTGAGCATAGGCCATTTTCATAAAACTGTATAGGAAATAATTTGAGAAAAGAGAAAATTCTGACTCGGGGACTTAGGGAGGCTTCCTAGGAAGGTGAAGTTTGGGTGTTTTCCTGTGGGTAGCTGGAGGTGTAACAGTTGGAGTCACCAAAGCTGCAATGCTCACTAATTAAAACTGTGTGCTAGCCTGAGAGCCAGGTCATTCATGAATATCAAACACAAGCCTCAAAATAGCATCCCTGAACTATGTTCTTTTTTCTGGAACTCAAGAATCTGTTATTTAAGGAGTGCACACATTAAGTGACTGAACTATAAAGTTTTGACCTACATATGTAGCTCTAGGATCTAGATATAGAGCTGTGCATTAAAGATCTCATTGAGGAAATGGATGGCAGAAACATAGGGAATGAAGAAATTGTGTGTGTGTAGAAGTAAGTTTCTGATGTGGGAGTGATTTCTTATTAATAAAGAAACTGCCTAGGCCCATTTGATAGGCCAACCCTTAGGTGGGTGGAGTACACAGAACAGAATTCTGGGAGAAAGAAGCTGAGTCAGGGAGTCGCCATGATTCTCCCGCTCCAGACAGACACAGGTTAAGATCCTCCCTGGTAAGCCAGCTCGTGGGCTACACAGAATATTAGAAATGGGTTAGAACAATATGTAAGAGCTAGCCAATAAGAGGCTACAGATAATGGGCCAGGCAGTGTTTGAAAGAATACAGTTTCCATGTAATTATTTCGGGCATAAGCTAGCCATGCGTGCGGCCGGGTGCCGGGGATGCAGCCCTGCCGCTCCTAATGCAACAAGTTTCTGTCCTGCCTTTTCCCACAGCCATTCAGTCCCAAAGAAACACACAGAAGCTTATATTAATTATAAACTGGCCTATTAGTGAAGGCATATTATTAACTAGCTCTTACAACTTAAATTAGCTCATAATTGTTGTCTATGTTTAGCCACATGACTTGGTAATCATATTCAGTAGGCATTTCCATTTTGCTTCCTCTGTATCTGGCTGGTGACTGCAGACTGAGCCTTTTATCTTCTCAGAATTTTCCTAGTCTGGTAGCCCCACCTATACTTTCTGCCTGGCTCCTGACCAATCAGCATTTTATTAAAATCAATATAAGTGACAAATCTTTACAGGGTACAATAGTATTATTCCCACATCAGTGTGTATGTGTATTAGCTACATATAGGAAACTTTGCCTGCTATAGTATAGAGTTACTCTTGAAAAGGTTATGAATAGTCTTTAATATTTTAGATGAGTATTTTAAAACTTTATCACTGAAAATCCATGCTGAAGGAGAAAGTCTTCATTTGCTTATTTTTTTTCTCATTGTCAGTTGTGTGAAGGGAGTTGACAAAAGGGCACTTGACTAGCAGTCATGACATGCCAACTGATTGGCGGCGAGGGCTGAATCTGGTCTGTGAGTAAAAATGTCTCACCTGGATAAGCCCACACACTGGCTTCTCTATGAAGAGCAGATGGTGTTCAGCAATGGGACTCAGATTCTGGCTGCGGTGTTGATAGAATGAGTGAAGACTGTTCTCTCTCTCTCTCTCTCTCTCTCTCTCTCTCTCTCTCTCTCTCTCTCTCTCTCTCCCTCCCTCCCTCCCTCCCTCCCTCCCTCCCTCCCTGAAGTATGAGAGGGCAGAAAGCCCACCATTCTGTGTTTCCATCTGAGGTGTTCCATTTCATTAAAGACAGAGTGATCAAAGTAACATTTTAAATAAAAGATGGCAAGTATTTCCGCCTGACACTGATACTGAATGATATCCACAGAAAAGTATGCAACACTAATTTAGTAGGTCAAACCCATTACTCTGTGATCAGTTTTTCAGTTTTTATGCTATATATGAAGTCTCAGAATTTCTCTAATTCATATGGCTTAATCTTTTTCCAACATATGATGTTTTTCTTTACCCAACAAAGACAAAAATCTGTGAGCTGATCCCTGAGAATATTATTTTCAAATAATTTGTATCAAATTTTACTCCAGATTATGAGGAAATTCTTTATAATAACTGGTAATATCAAAGAGGAAACTCAGACTCCCTTCATTGGCACCTCCCAAATTGAGTCATTCAACATTAAATTGCCCTGCTTTAGTGCAAGGGATTTATTGACGTAGCATAGGATGGAAAATGTGAAGTAATCTTCAGTGAGAAGCCATTCCATAATTTTTCAATCTAAATAGCAAGAGTAAGCTCACTGCTATTTCTAAGAGTCTATAATTGTATACTGATGTGGGATTCCCCTCTGTAGGCCGTGAATGTGTTTTGTTAATGAATAAAGCTGCTTTGGTCCTAAAGCAGGTCAGAATAGAGCTAGGCAGGAAAACTAAGCTGAATGCTGAGAGAAATTAGGCACAGTCGGACACAGACATGCCAGAACTTTGCCAGCAAACCATGAGCCTTGTGGTAAAATATAGAATAATAGAAATGAGTTAATTTAAGATATAAGAGCTAGCTAGAAATATACTTAAGGTATTGGCCAAACAGTATTGCAAATAATATAGTTTCTATGTGATTATTTTGGGTCTGGGCAGCAAGGAACAAATGAGCAGCCTCCATCTATGGTGTACTCCAGTTTCCAGTAACGTAAATATTAAAGATAAGTTACCTGGGTGCAAAATCTGGCATAACCTCAAACAATGTGATGTTGACATAAAGCTATTCTTAATTTTACTAAAAACTTAATTTAAAATGTTTTTGTTTTAACACTCGATGATAACTTATTTGCTTGACATGAATGTTCTATTCCTTTAGCAATTTCCAGGTCCCAGCCTTCAAAATTCGTAACAGAACACTGTCTTACCACAGCTCCTTCTTGGACTTCGAATTATACAGTACATATACTTTCTCTTCATAACTTTAAAATTGCTTTGTAAGTGACTTGCTCAGCATTTCTCAGGCCCAAGTGGGAGCCCTGCCTTACCCTGAGTAAGTGCTGCCAAGTAATGGTAATATCACTAGAACATTAAGATCAATAATTTTGAAACATTGGGGATTTTCTTTTCTTAATAAACATGTCTTTTCTGGTTATTATATATTTTCCCTTGAAAGGTGGAGTCTATTTGAAGTTTATTATCTGTAGAGAAATAACAAAAACAAATAAGTAGGCAAAGAGAGAAAGAGCAGAGTACTCGGTCTCCCTGGCAACTGAAGGTCAATTATGAGAGAAATGGAAGGGTGTGCCTGCCAGTATAGCAACTACTCCATCTGAGGAGGCACGGTTCCATATGTGGTTTCCCTGTTCCCAGGGTTCCTCTTTGGTGGTAGCAAGTTTAGGAGACTCTGTGACTAATTACAAGAATGGAGACTTTGGTATGAGCCAAAGTAGCAGAGGTGCCTCCATCCTGGCTTGAATAGATTGCTGGGTGGAAGAAGGAGATTTTAGGTGTGAAATAACCAGCATGTCTAGATAGCACTGCCCATACCACTTATTTTTTGAAAGAATTAAGTCACAAGCTAGACTAATAAAAGAACTGTAAGGAACTCAAGGATCGGCTTCCTCATACTGACGGAGACATTGAGATGGATGACGAAAACTTATAGTCAAACTGGAGCTTGTTTCTGGGCCTCGGAAGAGTATAAAAAGAGCACTATCTTCAGTCTTTGCTTTTTACTTCTTAAGTTTGGGAAGGAAGCAAAGGCCTCTACTTATCTGGCCACCACCACTCTCTAAATCACAACATCACCCTTGCGGAGGTACAAAATGTGCTATCACATTACAGAGGTACAAAATGTACCATCAAGGAATTGGTGGTCTCACTCCATGAGTGTCTAAGAGAAAAGTTCTCACTGAGAAACAGTGTGAGCGCAGTTATCATTGGAGCTACAGCACCTTAACGGCCTTCGGAAGTTCCTTTTGTTTCCGGATTCTTCCATTCTACTGTCTCAGAGAAACAAAGCACTGAGGAGCCTCCTAGCAAGTCAGCATAAAAATAAGAATTACATCTTAGCACAGATGCAGAATTAATCTTTGATTTAATCCTACTAAAGCCTTGTGCCCAGTTTCTCAGAGTTGGTCTGGGTCCAATGTAGACAGAGGTTAAACAAATTAGCACACACTGATGGTGGGGGCAGGCTTTTCAGTGTGATTTGAAGATTATGTCCACCTTGCCAGCTCAGACTTGCAGCAAGTAAGTAAACTTAGATTAACCCTGGATTAATCCAAAGACAAAAGAACCTTCAGCCAGAAGACTGAGATAGGACTGGGGGTGGCGAGATAAGTATACTATGTCCTAATCACTCAGAGAGAGCACGCCATCCATTCCAGCCAAGTCTATCTCCATCTAAAAGGAGATCAATAGTATCTGAAGCTCCTTGGGTCTTGGCAGTAGGACAGGCCCAGCAGGGCAGCACTGAAGAGCAATGACCTCACTGAGGAACACAGCCAAGGAGACCAACCTCCTTTTCTGGCCCTCCCCTCCTCCCGCCCTTCTCTTCAGCCACTGCTGGATTGCCAGCTGCCCAAAGCAAAGCAAAGATAGTCTGAAAAGTAAAGGATCAATGCACCGCACTTACAATGGGCCTGGGGAAGAGCCCTTGCATTTTAAGTCTACCTGAAGTGCTAGAGAAGTTGAAATGAGCCAGCTGTTTTCAAGTGGTTGATTGTCCTTTGTTTGTTGGTTTGTTTGTTCGTTCCTGCCTCTATAAATCAGATGTATGGGAAACTTTTAATTACTCCTCTATTCCCTTCGACATGAAATGCATCTCTAAATATGTAAATATGGATCTCCATTCAGCCATTCCATGCACATAGAAGACTAAAGATCTCTTTGAGTCAAGGTCAGTAGGCTTCTCCCTAGAACCAAAGCTAAAATGCCCTGTCCCCCGAATCTTTTACATCAAGATGGAGACCATCTTGATTAGAGATCCCACAAGAGGAAGGTGTGAAGAGACACCCACAGAAAGAACTCTCAGGTTATAAGTCAGATGGGGGCTGGGGAACCAGAATCTCCCTATTAGGAGGAGAAGAGTAAGAATGCTGGGGAAGAGAGTCCGATGCCAACACATTTTTATAAAAACGACATAGAAAGCCTCTTGGATTCCAGATAAGTCTTACAAAATATTTTGATGGATTAAATGCAAAAAGTGAATCAAGCATATGGATTAAATTTTCATTAAAATACAGATGGGATTTTTTTTGTTATTAAATTAAGTAAAATGTTTGGCAAAGTAGATTTGGTTTTGGCCAATCCCAGGGACATCTGAAAAACAATTTTGAGCTATTCAGTGAACTGAGCAAAGAGCCAAGCTTACCCATCCCTAGAGTCTGGAAAAACTGAGATCTGGCTTATCAAGTTCTGATATGGTGTCAAACATGTTCCTTAAACACCAAAATTTCCTACGTGCTTAGAGAATACAGTTGACATGCCAAAAGTTATTGAATAACTTATGCCCGGGACATAAAAAGCAGCTATCCACTGACCCGAGAAAAGGGGAAAGGTTTTCCCCTCCCCCATCCAGATGTGAAGGACTGAACGAAAGCCAGCGGACTCTGTGTTCTCAACAACTGGCGGTCTAACCTAGAAAATTGACACCAGGCGACAACTGACTAGGAACTCTCATTGAGGATAAAAGTTATCAGCTTTATTAGATGGTTGACAAGGGGCTTTTAGTACCTACCCTGACCAGAAGGATCTTTTTAAAAGCAAAAGACAATATGCATATTGATGAAAAATGAGGTCATAATGCTTAGCATTTTTTTCCCTTCCAGCATCAAGAACTTGGCTTTACTTTACTTATCTGAAGAAGAAAGGGGAAAAAAAATCCCAAAGGAATTTTGCATTGAAATTTTTGGCATTCAAATGCAAGTCCATTTGAATATCTTCCCATAGCCCATGGGTTACTGGGGAGAAAAAAATTAATCCATCTTTCAGTAACCAATCTGAACATGACGATACACGAAGCTCAAAGTTTAGCAATCTTTTGTTCCCTCTCATGACGAAACATCACTCTACTACCCCCAGAGAAAGTTCAGCCTTGTGCTAGTATTTTAGGAAGATCATTCAACGAGTCAAGTTTTTGGTAACCGGATGTTATATATCAAATATCAGCATTAACTCAGTAGCAGTTTATATTTAAATCACTTAGAGTAGAAAAATTTGTATTTATGGATTTGTATCTATATATCTACATATATGTATTTATGTCTATGACCCATTCTTTTGTGTTCTTAACTGCGGGGCCATGTGATACTGGGAGAACAGTCTAAAGCTTGCTAGGGGGAGTAGGGTTGCTTGCCTCTGAACCACGTGAGCTTGACTTGCAAGGCTCTTTCACTTGTGTTTTTTCCATATGGCAGACAAGTCAGGAAAAGGGAACTGCTATGCGTATTTAAAACAAAAGAGACTTCAGAGCCAGGAATGGTGACTCATAACTTTACCCCTAGGACTAGGGAGGCAGAGTAGACAGATCTCTGAGTTCAAGGCCAGCAAGTTCCAAGACAGCCAGGGCTACACAGAGAAACCCTCTCTGTCTGTCTGTCTGTCTCCCCCCCACACACACACACAAAAGGTATTGCAAAGGTCAAGAGTCGGGAGTGGGAAAATGGAGGGTACTAGGGAACAGCCCACCAACATTCAGGAGATGCTAGTTTCACTGAGGATGCTACCTGTCACCTTGGCTCATTGGCTCAAGAGTAGATGGTTCTTGGGGAGTCATCTGGAAGGCTTTGAAGAACCTCCCAATGCTGTTTGATGATATCATATGCCTGTTAACATTTTCTAGGATGACCAGAACATGGTCTCTCCTTTTCCATAGTCCATATCTCTTCTCAAGAAAACCTGAACTAGAGTCCTAAAGTAAAATGACATGTAGTTTCTAGACTCCCAGTCCAGATACACAGGTGAGAGTCTAAAGAGAGAAAATTCTACTCAAATTCTAGTAGACTTTTGTTCTATGTGTGCTCTCTTGCTTTGTTCCAGAGGTTTTGGGGGCCCCGCTTGCTCCTGCCTTCCCTGTTCTTGCATCTGAGTCTTAGTGTGCAGATAGCCCTAAGCGGACATCCTTGCCCGGCTCCATCAATCAGCCACCAAACAATTATTTTCCCCGGTTCTCATTTGAACTGTTCTAGCTCAGGACTTTTTACTGTGTGCTCCAGGCATTGCAGTGTCTCCCTAATACCGTAGCCCCCAGCCTGCTGTGTTCATCATCATCTGTGTGACTGTGGTAAGACACCTGACAAAAGCAATGTATGGAACAGGAAGGGTTGTGTGTGGGCGTAGCTTGAAGAAAGCCACTCCATCGTGGAGGGAAGGTACGCGCAGGAGCTCGAGACAACCAACTACAGTGCATCTGCCATCAGAAGACAGAAAGAGACAAATACACTGGTGCCCAACTCACTTTCTCCTTTCCCCCTTTTCATTTAATGGGGGGAATTAAATGCACCATCCACACAGGCCTTGGCTGTGTGGCTTTGTCTAGGCTCGCTGGTATTCCATGAGGCTGAACTAAATGCTCTTAAGACTGGAATCTACTTTGATATATGGAAGGGTCAGAGTTCCAGAAGGGCTCCTTTACTGTTGTGGGCAGAATCCTCTTACCCCAGGGCTTCAAACCTTACTCCTGTCCCCACTTCCCTTTATCAGGCCCAGAGCCCTGAAGCCAAAGGGGACTGAAATCTGGCTGTCTCCTGTGGGGAAGGCAGAGGGGAGCTGGAGCAGCTTGCAAGGAGGCAGCAGTTATATTCACTGCCTCAGGACTGCTGTGAGCCAGAAGTACCTGCCCTTACTATGGCTATGGGATGGTTTCATAGTTAAGGCATGTCTTCCATTTTCAGTTCAACCACTATGGAAAAG
This sequence comes from Alexandromys fortis, assembly GCF_014885135.2. Classification (NCBI taxonomy): domain Eukaryota; kingdom Metazoa; phylum Chordata; class Mammalia; order Rodentia; family Cricetidae; genus Alexandromys; species Alexandromys fortis. The sequence goes on from NW_026067997.1 coordinate 8,039,958, forward strand.
GTCACAAAGACACACCCAGAGAAGTGTCTCCTAGACAATTCCAAATCAAGCTAGGCTGACAATAAGAATTAACTATCATAACTGCTCTCCCAAAGCTGACAGTTCCATCTCACAGGCCCACTTCTCTCATATAAAGAATTCCTCTGCAGAACTATGCCATCTTTGTCTACCACAAATGCAAACTAATCATACTACAGTCTGCTTAAATCCTTCCACGATGGAGATCCCAATTTCAAGATAAAATTGCAATACCCTCCTTTAGCATGCAAAACCTTCCACATTTAGTCCAAGTCTCCCGCCCTGGCCTTTGTTCATGAACTTCATCATACACTCTGATCACGCTCAAAATAGTTTTCTCTTCATATGGCACAGAAAACTAAGAGCGATCCAACTGAAGTATTCAAAAATGAGGAATGAGGGTGAGGAGATAGGAGACCTAGGAACTGACAAGAGACTGCAAAAGAACAAAAAATGCAAACGGGAAAAGGGAAAATGTAAATTCTGAGGTTGGTGGCACAGAGCAGATGTGACATTGCGTGTGGAAGTCAGGACTTCTGTAGATGAGGACACTTGGGGAGGGTGGAGCTGAATTCTCTGCTGAGCCTCCAGAGGGTCATCTATGCGGACTCCAGGGGCCAGGACCAAACCCAGTCACACAATCAGATTCAAGTGGAGGAAGGAGGCTTCGCTGTCCACAAAAAGCCTCTTTCACACCCTTCTTCATTCTCCAAATCCTCCCTGACGCCTCGGAGCTGCAGCAATTACTATAATGGCTAACCAACAATTAGAAAGGATTTTGTAGTTGCCCAAATACTGCCACAAATGCCTCATCTAAGTAAAAAATTCTGAGTCTTCCAAAGTCTAGCGTTTTCACAGGGTTCCCGGACTACAAGCTTGGCTAAGTAAAATGACTATCATATGCCATATTTTTATGGAGACTTTGAACTCAATATATTAACTTGACTAAACTGCTTTGTTTAGTTGAGTGTTACTTAAAGTTAACAGGGGAACACGAGAGGGTCTCAAAAAAGCAAATGAATGAATAACCACAATTCTGTGCAGAAGGAGCCTTGATTCTCTCAGAAAACCCACCCGCGGCAGGTAGAGGGTAAAGAAAAGGTGCCGTACGAAGACACAGGACTAGTCTTGGCCACTATCTTGCTGTTTGCTCCCATTAAGTAGCAGAGCCTCTTAGGCTTCTGTGTCCAAGGGAGACATTGCAAAGCAGTTGTGCAAAAAGGAAGAAAATGAAACTACTTTATAATTAATTGGCTAACTCCCAAACTTGTTTAGTAATCTTTAAAGTCCCATGCTTTAACCTTGTGGCCCTGAACTAGTGAGCAGTTTACGCTAAGGATATTAAAAATTAGTTTTTGTGTACCTCTTCTTCCTAATGACGGAGGTCTTGTCAATATCAACCTGGAGGGACAGATTAGACAACATGTGATCCACGCTTCAGAATGAAATTTGGAAGAATTTCTAAGCATCATATGCCACAATCACTTCACAAATCGTTATCCATTCCTTGTCCATCCTGTATGGAGTTCATCAAGACTGATGCTTGTTGCGGCATCTATAAGACCTTGTGCCTCTCAATCTATAGACAAATAACTTTGAAACAGTGTGAAAACTGGAAGGGCTTTCTTTTGGGACGTGTGGTCACCTCGTCAGTCCCCTGATTTCACAGAGCAGCGCAGTCTTCAAATTTCTTACAATTTTTCTGGAGAACTACAAAGACCTCTTCCTTTAGATCACAGTCTCATAGTCAGGGAAAGAAGGCCTCATAGTTCAGGCTCCTTCATGGAAGACATTGTTACAGTGTCTTTGTCTTTGGATTGTATCAATGTCCCAGGTGGCTCTCTAGTCCAGGAAAGAATGAGGAATGGCAGACTGATGTGCTCTATAACTGATTCTCGGGATTTTCCTCTCTGGCTGCTAACACACTGTTAGAGGTTCGCCAGCTGTGCACTCTGCGCAGAGCTATGCAGATGTGTGAAATCAAAGTCAAGGGCTCGGGAGAACGTAACCTTCTTCCAATGGTTCTAGAGGGAAGCTCTTTCCTCGATGTTTTCAACTTTATATTACTCAAAGCTGTTCACTCTCCAAGGCCAGGCAGATGACCTCTTTCTCCAGAGGTCATATTACCACCACCGCTGTCGAATTCCTCTCTTCTTGCCTTTCTCAAGAACACCTGTGATTGCTTTGTGTCTAGTCAGATAATCCAGGATAATCTTGTCATCTCAAGAGCCTTAATCACAATTGCAAAGTCTCTTTTGCTGGAAGGTAGCATTCACAGTTGCCAAGGATTAAGACCTGGATATCTTCTGGGAAACCATTATGCAGCCTCCCACGAATTTGCTCTTAATTCTGCCACCTGCACCACTACACATTGCTACCACTGCCCTGCTGTTAAAGTTATGGCTGCAGAGGCACACGAAGACATCTATCACTACCTCCAGCTGTCAGTGGTAGACTCAAACTTCAAGCCTGCCCTTCTGGATCTATGCACAAATAGAAGGAAAAGCATGGATGTTAAGAAATACTGATGAGAAGTTTTCCGAAGCTCTTTTCTCAGCTTCCTTGTTCAGATCCCCTCATGCAGCCCTCTTCGTCAGTCTGGCATTGGTAGGAAAACAAAAGCCAAAAAAGCTCCTCTCCATATATAACCTAATATTCAAAATGAAATGATTACTGGCGATCAATTGGAAATAAACTTTTATATATGAATTCCTTCATGATCTTCTTATTGTCAACTTGAGTTAAGAGCAACTTTTTACTCTTGTGTGCCAGACAATGATCTCTGTTTTCACATGTGCATTCTTTAATTCGTTTCAGAGGAGGAAACGAAAGACTCTGGAGGTTAAATGATTTTTGGTTAATTTTCACCAACTAAAACTTGAGCCCGGACTTTTTAACCCCTAAAACAATGTTAAACAGCATAAAGCCTAATGATTTATATATCTTAAGCTCTTTACAATTTTTAAATTCTACAAGAACAGACTTTTCTTTCATGTCCTGTCTCACGCCACAAAGGATGTTCATTACATATATCAGACCTTCAAGGGCTGAATAATTGGCAGTTGTAATTGTATTTCCTTTCCCCATATTCCCCTACATATATTCTTTGTCCACAGACTCCGAAGTATATTCTTTTAGGACATTACAACTCAGAGTGTGGGGTCCCCAGACCGGTGGGGGCATGCCTTGAGGGCCTCTTGGAAATGGAGAAACTTACGGCCATACCCTAGACTTACTGAGTTCGAACCTGCATTTAGTAAATTTCCCACATGACTTAAGCAATCAAAGATCAAAATGCACATGATTAAATTGAACAAACATACTCACTCTATCCCATGCTAGAATACTTTGACCTCAGACTGAGTTCATCCCAGGTCTAGAGGGCTACAATTTGGTCAGCTCCACAGAAGCCTTTCCTTTTCTAAGCCCTTGTTTTTAAGTGACAAGTGCAGTGTTACTCGAGGGAAACATTCAAGGCTGGCTAGTATAGACTTTTATTTTCCTCAAAGCACTTTAAGAGCAAACAGGCGAAATTTCCCTGCTCCAAATACACAAAGAGACTCAGCCGTAGATGACAGCTCTGTGGGTGAGCCAGGAAGGCAGCAGCTTGGGTCAGCAAAGGCCCCCAGGTTCTTGCTAGTAGAGAAAGAGCTGGTCTCCATGGTGACATAAAATAAAGTCCTAAGAACAGCGCACATGTGCCAGTCATCAGGAGGCTTTTATAGCTATGTGGTTCTTTCTGTTCTCACCCGCAGCCCCTAGAGCACCTGGCTATGAAAACCTGTGAATTAAGGCCATTGAGAAAGACTATAGAATGTTCCTGGAGGTGCTCTAAAGCCGTGGTTCTCAACCTTCCTAGTGCTGCGACCCTTTAATACAGTTCCGCATGTTGTAGTAACTTCCAACTATAAAATTACTTCATTGGTACTTCGTAACTGTCATTTTGCTATTGTTATGAATCATAATGTAATATCTGATATACGAGATATCTGATATATAACTCCCGAGAAAGGGTCATGAACTGAAGTTGAGAACCAGTGCTCTAGAGCAGTTCATGACCTAAGATAATAAGACCACGTTTCCTCTGGTTATGGGTAGGCTTTCGTTACTCATGACAGTAAGACTGGGGTCCTCAGTTTTGATATCTGTTGACCAGAGACAGCCCCTGGTTCTTGAATGGCATTCTGACCACCTAATCTTTTTCAGTCATCCAGGAAAAAAAAAATACTTTTTGAAAGCTTATGCTTTCAAAACATCGTCGAACAAACTTAATTGCTCACTTTTTTTTTTTTTTTTTTTTTGAGACAGGGTTTCTCTGTAGCTTTAGAGCCTGACCTCAGTCTCAGAGATCCGCCTGCCTCTGCCTCCTGAATGCCGGGATTAAAAGTGTACGTCACCACTGCCTGACTTAATCTCTCATTTTAAAGTAAACTTTCTGGTAACATTAATCACCTGGAAAAGAAAACCAACTCCTTTCTCTGGGTCTCAAACCATGGGAAGATGTATTGTGAGAAATAGAAACATGGAAAGGTTTTAAAGGACAATGTTCCTTCAGAAGTGAAAACCAACCCAGGTTGGTCTCAAGCTCGTGATCCTACTGCCTCCGCCTCCTTCAGCAAATTCTACAGGCTTGCACGACCACAACTGACACAGGACCCAACCAGGCCCTCTGTTAGTGGGCAATAGTTGTGTAGCCTGATCTGTTTGTGGGACCCCTGGCGGTGGGACCAGGGTCTATCCCTGGTGCAGGAACTGGCTTTTTTAAGCCCATTCCCTAAGGTGGGATGCCATGCTCAGCCTCCAAACAGTGGGGGGGGGGCTTGATCTTGCCTCAACTTAATGTGCCAGGCTTTGTTGACTTATAGGAGGCCTTACCCTTTCTGAAGAGTGGATGTGAGGTGAAGGGGGAGATCATTTGTCAGATATACAACAGCTGAAGGAATACACTGTTATTAGTCATGTCCTCCAACATGCTAGTTAGATGGTTTAGTCATGGGGAACAATGACATGAGATATATGTCTACATAAACAAATGAAAATAATCAGAAGTTGTATGTATATATATGTATATATATATATATATATATATATATATATATATGGGCACTGATGCTTTAGAAATTAGTGTGTGTGGTTCTGTGTGCTGAGGTGGGGGAAAATGTTTTCTTGTGTTCTCAAGGTCAGGAAACACTTTGGTGGGAGTTAACTATCTCTTCACCCCCTTGGTTTTGGGGATTGAATTCAGATCACTGGGCTTGGCAGCTGGCACCTTCACCCACAGAACCATCTCACTGGTCCTCATGATTTAATTTTTAACTATTTTATGCCTTTAAAAATAATTGGCCATTTTGAGCAGGGATTAGCAAGTATTTCCTTGAGTAGCCAGACACTAAATATTTTAGTTATTGCAGTCTGACAGGGCTTTTTGTTTGTTTTCTTTTGTTGCCAAGTACTCAGCTGTTGATTATAATATGAAAGTTTTCATTAAAAATATATGAGCAAGTGTGGTATGGTGGTATCACCATAAAATTTGATTCACATACGCAGTTGTTAGGCTACTTTGTTCTCTGAACTTTAGAGTACCAGTCGCTGAAGAAAACAATGAAGTCCAGAGGTGGAAACTGGGAAGAGACTGTTGCAAATGTGGTACACTGGGTGTGAACCTGGGAAGAGAGTATTGCAAATCCTGTAGTCTGGGTATGAACCTGGGAAGAGACTGTTGCAAATCCTGCACACTAGGTGTGAACCTGGGAAGAGAGTATTACGAACCCTGCACATTGGGTGTGAACCTGGGAAGAGACTATTGCAAATCCTGTACACTGGGTGTGAACCTGGGAAGAGAGTACTGCAAATCCTGTACACTGGGTGTGAACCTGAGAAGAGACTATTGCAAATTCTGCACACTGGGTGTGAACCTGGGAAGAGACTATTGCAAATCCTGCACACTGGGTGTGAACCTGAGAAGTGACTGTTGCAAATCCTGTACACTGGGTGGGAACCTGAGGTGGAAGCTAGGAAGAGACTATTGCAGATTCTGCAAACTGTATACACTAGACACTGTGAACCTGAATGATGTTACTTGAAAATTAACTGTGCTTAAGTACTAAAGCTCCTATAGACCTTAAAGTAGGTCTATTGTTCCTAAAATAGCTGTTAACAAAACAAAGAGTTGTGATGAATACACAATAAAGAAATACAAGAATAAAATCAAATATCACACCAAACATAAAAATCGAAATGAAAAAGAACAGAAAACAAAGAGAAAGCAGGACAGGTAGGGGGAAAAAACATGAAAACTATACATAGATGAAAATGCCTTCTAAATAACCTAAGAGTACCATTAGTCTTGAGAGAAAATTTTATTTTTTCTAAACTCAAGGAAAAGAAACTACAACAAAGGGCACAGGAAAGAATGTTGAGCAGTTACAAGTGTTTTCTGCTCTTCTAAGGGCCCACAGTGTGGTTGCTATACCCACATAAAACAGCTGACAGCCACATGTAACTGGAGCACCAGGGATTTGCCATCCTCTTCTGAACTCCAGGGATATCTGCACCAGCAAATGAACAAGAAGAGACAGACAATATTTAAGGTCAGAAAATTTTATTACAGAGATTAAAATCCACGAGAAAGAAGAAGGTACAAGTGCCAGAAATAAAAGCATATAGAGATACAGACTATCCCACACATAATCATAGGTAGACTCAACACTCATCCCAGGAGATACATCTGCAAAACAATGCTCAGGACTCCCTCCTGAGTCTCAGGGAACATTGAGGAAGAGGGAAGGAAAGACTGCAAGAGCCAGAAGATCCCAGAGTTTGCTTGGAGGTTGTGTTTCCTAGTAATGTCAGAAGCTACACCCATAAAGTCCCACTATCATGACTACCTAACCATGATCTAGACACAGACAAGAATAGCCATGCCAAAGAGGACAGAGGAAGCCCACAAAGCTTCAGCCCTATACAAAGCACTACAGCAAGTAAAGAATACTGACAGTGGGAGAAATAGGCTTCCCAGGGGAAGAGTACACCGACTGATTATCTAATACAGATGCTCAGTACTGATAACACACATAGAGACAACATCTTACAGAATGAGCAGGTTATATTTAGTAATATATATTATGGTATATTGATATATATATATGTGTGTATAGACACACATACACATAAATGAATATAACAACAATTAATGAAAAAAGTCAATTTGAAAGAAAGTAAGGAAGGTATATGGGGAGGTTAGAGAAAGGAAAGGAAAGCAGGATATGATGGTATTATTCTCAAAAAAATAAAATCATTTTAAAAGTCAATAGACATTACTCTAACAAAAATAGCAAAGGGATGGGGCATCTGAGAGATCTAGAACATTATGAATCCAATAAAATTGGTGACAGACTCCCAGTCACAAATTCAAGACACTCAGGATATACTAAGAATATTAATCTTCTGAGAAGTAATGACAAGAAGCAAAGCAGCTAGAGAAAACAAAAGCTACATTAAGAGTAAAGACACCAAGATGAAAATTACAGCCGGCTTTTCATCAGAAACCACACAAGCCAAAAGACAGAGCCAAGCAAAGAGCCGCTCCAGATTCTAAACCCCCACTTAAAGAGAAGAAAAGAAGGAGGAAATAAAGGCCTCTGAGTACAGACAAAAGCCAGCAGACTCTTCAGTAAGGAAACGTTAAAGGGAGCTTTTCAGGTGGAAGAACTCAGAATGGCCCTGAGAAGGCTGGAGCCACACAATAAGGTAAAGACCAGGGCATTCAATACAAACAGCATGGTCCTCTTCTCATTTGTAGTTGCTGCATAAAGGAAAACAGAGGCCCTAGTTTGTGTGTGTAAAATATGTGTAAAAGTTAAAGCAATAATAATGGTGACCCCAAGTAAGGGGGGAAGAACTTGGAAAATACCATTATTAAGATCTTGAAATTCTGATAAAATGTTACCTTATTTAAACTAGGTGAAGTTTTGCCTTTTAAATCTAAACTAAGAGAGATTATTGAGAGTGACCCAGCAAAGCAGGGGCACAGCAAAGATGCAACAAGGGGCAGAAATGAATGAACACAGTCACCCAGAAAGGAGAGAGAAAAAGAAAGAAAAATAATACCATCTGATGGTACCTGTGAGTCAAGCATTTGGGAAGCTCGGGTAGGAGGATCAAAGATTGAAGACCAACCTGAGCATCATCCTGAGATCATATTCACAACGACAGAAAAAAATAAAAGCAAATAAATTATACAAATAGAAAGCACAACACACACAAAAGAAGAGAAATTGAACATGGGTCTTGAACATAAACTAGAAGTTGAAAACAAAATGGTATGAAGAAAAATCCTCAATTATTTGGAATATTTAACTTGAGTCTTTAGGGGAATTTTTAAATATTCCAAATTCAAGGAAAAGAAAAGAAAATTAAGAGAAGGATCAGCAGTTACGAGTGTTGGCCACTCTCTAAAGTACCCCAGTTTGGTTCTTAACACCCTCACAAAGCAGCTGACCTGTAACACAAGCTCCCGGGGATTTTGTATCCTCTTCTGGACTCCAGCAACACCCACACATAGGCACACACCTACACACATAACTAAAATGCAATAAAAATAAATCTTAAAAAAATTACAGAGTCTAGACTCTAGCCTCTAGAGAGATGGCTCAAAGGTTAAGAACACCAGTTGTTCTTGCAGAGAGTCCAGGTTCAGTTCCCAGGACTCACGTGGTGGCTCACAACCATCCATACTCCAGTGCCACAGGATTTGACAGTGTCCTCTAATGTCGGCAAACACCGAACATGCATATGTCATACATATACTCAAGCAGGCAAAATACTCATAAATAAAATGTATAACATCAAAATATAAAAACTAAACATGCATATATTACACACCAGGCTCTTCCAGCCAGGTATTTAACCATGAATTAAAAGAGAAATTATAGCAAAGCTAGAAAAAATAAAAATTATGTGTAAGAAAAAAAAAAAAAGAGAAACTAGCTACATAATGCCTTGTATATGAACATCTTCAGGCTCTTCATCTCTTTGTTACTGCCCCAAACTAGAAACAACTCAAGTCTATAAGCAGATGAAGAAATACATTTTGGCATATTCATACCAGAAAACATGACTTACAATAAAAAAACAAATTTTGCTATATTCATACAATTTGATATCACTGCAATGGAAAGGGAAAGACTATTAATATCCCAGCAAAGTGAATGACTTTCAAAACAATTAATGTGGAGGAAAATAAACTAGGCAAATAAAAGGGGATGCATATGATTCCATTGCATATAAAATTTTAGAAAAAAAAAGCTAATTTATACTGACAGATACAAGTGGGATGGCGAATACAGCAAAGAGAAGACATGGACTGTAAAAAAAATCTCAAATTTTACACTATGGCTATATGCACTATCTTGGTTGTATGGCTATATGCACTATCTTGGTTGTGGCGATAATTTCATTGGTGTATGAATATGTCAAAATCTATCAAAACTGTGCACTTTTAAACATGTGCAGTCGTTGTATGTCAATCTCAATGAAGCTGTTAAAAATAAAAGCGATTCAGGTATATTCACGGGAATTTGTGCCATTTGAGTTAGCTTCAAGCGTCGTCTTGATGCGCCATGTGTCCACACATCAGGAGCCTGTACAGCAGACCCCTTTCTCAGGCTTGCACAGGGATGGGCTTCCAAGGAGCAGAGCTTGATATACAAGCTCTAGAAAAGGTGTGAAGGCAAACACTGTCCCAAAGAGTGATCATCATCCCAAGCCCTCATAGTTCGCATAGTCCCCGGTAGATTATTAGCTCTCTCTGTAGACTACAGTTACCAGCAAAGACATCAGTTACTGCCCCCCGCCCCTACTTTTCCATTACGCTAGACGGTTTTTTTCAAAATGTGCTTATGTCCTCGAGTAAGATACTGTATTACCCAGCCGTAAGTTGCTTTACTTACAACAAAAAACCTCAGACTGATCAGTTTTATCATGACTTATCCTACACCTACAAGGGAGAATAGCATGACGGATTTGGCAGCCAGAACAGCTAGGAGAGCATTTTAACCCTGCAGCAGGCTGTGCCTGCAAGCGGGCACACCCCTGCTCCCTCAGGCTTTGGATGCACACAGCCCATGCAGTGCCATGACTCACTCCAATCAAACAAGCGTCCAGGCCACAGACATATAGAGGAAAACGTCTACTCCTGCAGCCTGTCTGCATCCGTTCAATTATGTTAGTATTCACGAGCAATAAGTTAAATTGACCGGCCTAATGATATTTGCCATTCCTGGCTTGGAGTTGATTTCCTTAAAGAATTAACATTCCGTTTTGTTTGTTTTTTTTTTTTTTCTAATTTCAGGGAATATTAAGAAATGTTTTCTATGTAACTAATTCCAGGATCTGAACGCTTCCTCCCAAGAGGCAGCAGCATGTTCCCCTCCGCCCATTTAATAATTCTGGGGTCCGAGGTTATTCAACTGCCTCTCGGTTTAGTGTCAGGGTGGTGGGGGCTCATGAACATTGAGTATGAAAATCCCACCTGTCACTCAGGAAGAAACCCCAGCGACCTCATGGTCTGCTGCTCTTGGATGGCCCAGGAAGTCATCTGTGGCAAACAGTCACACAATAATCCCTGGCAAAGGACTATTATGCTTTGGAGGACTGAGTCTCCAATGCCTATTTCCTCTCTTTTGTTTATTAGGAAGGCTAGGCCTCCATCCCCTGGTCAGCCGGCTTATTATTACTCTCTAAAGCAACAGGAAGTTGCTATTGTCTATCTGGAGCTGGTTTTCTTCAGGCTTGTACTTTCCGTTGCTACGTTACAAAAGGCAGAAAGAAAAAAAAAACATTTATGCCTCTCTAAATGTCAGCTTCCCTTGGACCCTGGCTGTTCAGGTAAGTGGAATTTTCCAGTCCGCAGGTCCCTCGGTCTTCTCATCCTTGATTGGGCAGCTAATTGGCCTGCCATTCTCCACTCTGCAAAGGTATTTGCAGTGTCTGAAACACTTCTAAAGAGTAAAATAACAAGGCCAAAATCAATACACTTTAAGAGAAATTATAAGCTGTCCTCTTTCCTTTCCCAGCAGGACAGCACCAAGAGATGGGATGGCAAAGGGTGCGGTACTCTTCTTAAAGACTGACTCCCTTCGGACAACTGTCACCACCACAGAAACTTCAGTGTGTTCCTCAGAATGTGCCCTCAGTTTCTCTCGAATGGTTTTTTCCGGCTGCTGCTAATAAAATCAACCACAGGGTCAATGTTTGGCAGTTTAATAGGCAATTTTTAACAACTCCGACTTGGAATTTGCGTCATAATATAGCTGACCAGTAGTTTAAGGACCATCAAAACATGAGACATCTCCAGGCCCCTCTGAAACCCCGTTAATTCTTAGAGATTCAATACCCACCCGCACAAGAGTCTTTACTGACCCACAAATGGCTCTGGCTCAAGCTGTCCCAAATGAATATGCAATCAATAACCTCAGTGTTTACCTTTGACTTTGAGACACAAGAGAAATTCTGCTGGCCCTGTCTGAGAATGGGACCAAGTTGACATTTTCTAAGACAGGGCTGCTTCAAACGGCCGTTCCAGCGGTAGAGATAATGCATCCCCAAGTTCCTTTCTGAAACCTCGATAATTATCTGCCTTGCCTAAATGTATTTACCTTTCTCTTGACTCTACTTCTATGTTCAGCCCTTGTGTAATCCTAGAGAGTGTATCCGGGAACCAATGGGAACCCTGTCTGTGAAAATGGTGTGAGATGAACCATTCAGGCAGGTGCTCTCTGTCACACACCAGCGCCAAAGGCGATCAGATCCCACCCATGTGCTGGCCCCTCCCACTACTGCAGAGCATCTGCTGCTACCCAGCATCAGCGGGCAGAGGAAAGCCTGTGGCTCTTGCCCTGCCTTCTGTGCTTTCTATCTTAATTTTTAACGCACACCTAAGGCAGAGCTAACTAACACACTCTGTCTGGTGAGCTATGCAAGCCCTTGGCTTTTCTTTTAGAAGAAGAATTATTGTGTCTTCTGCAGGGAAAAAGAGGTACATTGTTTGCTTTGCACGAGTCTGCTTTCTATGAGGTATAAACCAAGAAAATATAAAGCAGGTTTGGTTCCCAAGCCTTGGGAAACTCGGCGGATAAAAGCAGGTGGATAAATAGAAGTCTGCGATAGAATTGAGCTGGAACAAGTAAGCAGAGGCATCAGTAAATGAAGAGAAGAGGATTAAATATTTACAATACACACCAGAGCTACGAAGCCCTGTGAGTGCAGCAGCTGGATGAGCAGAGAGAAGGCCAAAGAAGAGAAGAAGGGAAGGGAAGAGAGAGATTGGACAAGAAAGAAGACACTCCGCGAATGCTCAGGACCTGGGAGAAAGCGCAAAGGAGTCTATGACTTGCTTCTCAATCCAATAACCGGGATGAACAGATGAGCTGTGTGCTGTGCAATTGCCACCACTGGGAAACTCATACTGGGTGCCTCATTGCTATGAGTCTGATATGGAAAATCCATAGAAGAACCTACAGTGAGCTGCAGGGGAAACTGAAAAGAGGGCATAAACTAAGGTTATAGGGTTATCTGTGTTGAGAAGACAAGAAGGGGAGGGTCTGGGGGCAGAGATTTCTAGCAAAGTTTTCAGGAGCTGGGGTATAGTCTGGCCAATGAAATTTTTCCTGTGCTCCGGGGATTCCCACAGGCAGCCCAGTTTGGGAACTGCTCATATACAAATACACTTCACATGACTACTAGATAAATCAACTGTGATTTCACTGTTACTAAAAGGTTTACATTGCTCATTTTTCATTATTGGGTAGATGCCATTTTATTCTTTCATTTGTTTCCATTTATGCTTTTAAAAATGGAGCCATCATAGCCACAAATTGCTACTGCTTTGAGACTTGGGCTACAACGTATACATTAAAAATAATGCCACCTCAGGGCTGGGGATGTAGATCAGCAAGTAGATGGCTTACCTAGCATGTACAATGCCCAGAGTTTGATCTCCAGCACCACTGAAACTGGGTATGGTAAAAGATGCTTTTGATCCCAGTGCTTAGAAGATAAAGGCAAGAGGATCAGAAGTTCATAGTTATACTCAGCTATACAGGAAGTTCACAGACAATTTGGGTTACATAAGACAATTAATCTCTCTCTTTCTCTCTCCATCATACCCTCCTTCTCTCTTTCTAAACACACACACACACACACACAAACACAAACACACACATATGTCCTTTTACCTTATACGGTTTTTATGGTATTGGGACTAAACCCATGATAAGAGCACTCTACACTGAGCTACAAGCCACGACCCGCTTGAAAGATGAAATGAAGCAATTGTTTCTAATGCATTAAAACACAGTGCTTGGCACATACGACACAGAGACATAATATAATCACTGTTCATCACCTGATTCATTATTCTCTGACAGATGAGACTGCTACAGCTGTGTCTGCTCCCCTGAGAGCACAGATATCCCCTCCTCCATCTCTTTTCTAACACAATCCTTTCCCCTGTATGTGTCCCCTTTTAAATGTTAACTGTGGTAGTTTGAATGAGAATGGCCCCATAGGCCCTTATATTGGTCCTCAGTTGGTAGAATATTTTGGGATGGATAGGGAGATGTGGCCTTGCTGGAGGAGGTGTGGCTTTACTGAAGAAGGTATGTCACTGGAGCCAGGCTTTGACGTTTCAAAAACCCACACCAATCCCAGTTAGCTTTCTCTCTGTCTTGTGATCTTGTCTCAGGTTGTGAGCTCTCAAGATGCTTACTTCTCAGCACCATGCCTGCCTGCCTGCTGCCATGCTCCCCCCAAAATAGTCATGGGCTAACCCTCTCAAACTGTAATCCCCCAATAAACTCTTCCATAAGTTGCCTTGGTCATGGTGTCTCATCACAGCAATAGAGAAGTAACTAAGATGATAGCTTCTCCTAAGCTTTCTCTGGTGGTCAAGACTAGCTGGGAAGGACCTGCTCCTCTCAGTCTGAGCCCTATTTGTCTAAAGTTGCTCATTTTCAGCATCCTTTCCAACAGTATCGTCACAGACCTTGCCCTCAATGCTCCTTTCCTGTCTTTAGCATTCCAAAGGACACACCATCTTTGAGTCAGTGGGTCTCGAATCATCCCGTGTCACTGCAGGTTAAGCAGTGTCTACCCTGGTATTGACCGGCTTACTGACAGCTGTCCAAGCAGAGCCCCGTGTTCATGCAGACCTGAGTCACCTTTCACATCCCATAGACACTCAGAAGACCGCAAGCTTCTTGAGGGCAGGGTTTGACTAGGACTTCCAGGTAAATAAATGCCCACAGGACTTAGAATAATCCTTAGTGTGGAAAAGGTAAATGTGAGTTACTGGGACAAAAGGCCACAGACTGAGAAGATTAAACAACAGAAATTTACCTCCACACTTTTAGAAGCTAGAAGTCTGAGAGAGAATTATTAGCAGGGTTGATTTCTTCTGAGCTCTCTCTCCTTAGCTTGCTGATGTCTTTGCCTTGTTGTGGTGGCATAAGACACCCATAACATTAGAAGCAAGCTCACACTAATGTTCCTTAACTACTACCTACCTCTTAATGGCCCTCTTTCCTGTTATAGTCACCTTCTGAAGTATCGAAAGTTAGAACTTCCAGCTATGAATTGGGCAGGAAAGGGGCACATGATCCAACCCACCGTAGTGCTATGGTGAATGAACGGCCTTGTGCACGTGTCCCCTGTCTGTCTAGCATCACCTCTCAGTGCAGTCTGCCATCTAATAACCAGATATCACATTCCTTCCTCAGGTAGTTGAGGTAGGAAGATGCATGCATTATGATGTCGGCCAGAAGGAACATATATTTTAATGGGAGAAACCCCTGCATACAATTTTGATAAATGGAAAATAATCTCAGTCAAAAGTGGACACTGGAGAAACATAAGCCAGAAGAGAACTTAGCCCAGCAGGGGTTCCAAGGGAAGGCTGCCCTGAGAAGATCATTTCTGAAGTGAGTGATAAAAGATGAAGAAGAATTTTATTTGATAGGGAAAGAAAGACAAGAGTGAGCTGCCACTAGTGTAAAGTGGCCACAGCAGCTTCAGGGAGGTAAGGGAGTTTAAGGTGTCTTTAGAGGCCTGGGGGAAGGAAAGACAGCAGAGATAGGGCCCTTCATTCAGATGTAAGATGAATCTGAAAAAAACATCAATAGGATTCCACCTACAGGGGTCGGTATGCAGGCTGACGACATACAGGGCAATGGAGAAATAAAGCACAGGATCGCCTGAAGAAAAGAGGCGTTGCTTCATGCTCATGTTTTAAAACCATCATCACCACCAGCACACAGGAACCCATGAAAAATGCAATTCCTTAAGGCATCTGAAGCCATTATACCAGAACCTCTGAGGATGGGCCTGGCAGCCCATTTAACAAGGTCCTTGGGTGGTTGTAAGATGGCCAAGGGGCCCTGTTCGAAGATGAGGGCATTTCTCTTTCCACTTGGGTTGATAGATATTTCTAAACATTTCCTTCTTTCCAGTTCCTAATGAATTATCAATACCCCAGTCCCTGTGAGAGGAGGCAGGGAGGGGGATCGGGGAGAAAGGGGAGGAAGAAAAGGGAGAAGAAGGGGGAGAGTTGGAGGGTATGGGGGGGATAGAGGGAGAGAGAAAGAGAAGAGAGAGAGAGAGAGAGAGAGAAAGGAAGGGAGGGAAAGAGAAAGAGAAGGAAAGCTGAGAAAAAAGGAGAGAAAATACCCAAATAACAATCTCTATGCATCATAACATTAAAACACACACACCTCAAGATTTAATGTACAACCAAGTTTCAGGAATCTTTAACTGAAGGAAAATATAAGTACTACATAGGCAAGGGATCCGGTCTGGAGAGTTGTATTTAAACACAACAATTTGATTGATAGATTTTTATCACCCAACATGTGACCCATCCATACTAAAAGAGAGGCTGCATTGAAATATCTGACTGATCAATATCCCCAAAAGAAATCCCACAGTTGACCCCCAACACAATGACCTTTGTAGTGACTCTCCTGCTTTCACAGGCTATTTCTGATCAACTTGATAGAAAATGTTCAGGTTCAAAACCAAATGATTCCATTCCTGGAAAAATCATTATTAGTTAAGTATTAAACAATCCCTCACTTATTAACTTCCCTGGTCCTTTGGTCATGCTTGAGAACACCAGAATTGCCTGGCAATTATATCAATTATATTTCTATTCCCTGCTTAGTAGTTATTCAAAACTATATTTTCATAAAGGATCCGTTGCACAGGGACACAACCTTCAAAGTAAGGGCGGAAGGACAGGGTGGAAAACGGGCCCGAGGAAGACTGCTAATTCAGAAAACACGCTGAGAGGAAGCAACACCATGTGGGATGAAGAACAGTGATGTACTTCAGAGATTGTTTGATATCTAAGTGATAAACATGTGTGTTTATGAACTATAAATAGCAAGTTATCACTTAAAAATTAAAATAGAGCCAGATGCAGGAACACCTGCAATTCTAACAGTCAGAAAGTGAAGGCTTCATGAAGTACATGAAGTTGAGGCTAGCCTGGGCTGTAAAGCAAGACTCTGCCTCAAAAAAAAATCAAGTATTGGAAGTATAGGCCTGTGGTAGAGTACTTGTCCAGCAGGTGAAAAGCCCTGGGTTCCTTCACATTATTTGAGACAGTGATTCTGCTTGGAGTGGGGACATAGAGTTGAAATATACATCGGAGGATATTTGCTACAAAATTGTGTATAATAGAAAAATAGTAAGGCAAGCTAAAATCTATTATTATTGATTGAAAACAATAATTTAGAGCTGGGGAAATGACTCATTGGGTAAAGATGCCTGCTGCCAAACCTGATGATGTGAGTTTAATCCTCAGAATCCACATAGTAGAAGGAAAGGAAAGACCACCTCACCCCAGGCCATCCTCTGACGCCCACACAGGTGATTGCTGTATGTGGTGCACACACATATAATTATAAAAAGCTTTTAAGGAGCTGGAGAAATGACTCTGAAGTTAAGAGCATTTGTTGTTAGAGAGGATCAGTGTAACATGAATAATAAAATCCAAGAGACAGATACTGGGATTCAACCTGAAGATCAGAAAAGCAAAGCAGCCAACCACTAGAGAGAACTTTTACCTCTACCAAATTTTCAGACCCAAAGGGTCAAGATCCTGTCTCCATGAATCCTCAAGCTCCACACTCTTCTGAGTTCCTGTCTCTTCCCCTTTATATTCCTCTCTCCACCCAGCCATATTGCTCCTGTCTCCACCTCCCTAATACTGGGATTAAAGGCATGGGATCCCAAATTCTGAGGTCACCTTTGTGTGAGATCTGTTTCTCTTTTAGACAGACTCAATGTTGTGTAGCCCAGGGTGGCTTTGAACTCACAGAGGCCTGTCTGCCTGTCTCCCGAGTTCTGGGACTAAAGGTGTGTGCCATCATTGCCTGATCTGTATGGCTGACTAGTGTGACTACTTTGCTCTCTGATCTTCAGGCAAACCTTATTTAAGACACAAATAATATACCACTACAGATCAGAGTTTTTATCCTACCACCCAAGTTAGAGAGCTCACAATAGCCTTAGTTCCAGCTCCAGGGATCCAATGCCCTCTTCTAGCCTCTACAGACACCCATACACAGTAACACACACATGGTAACACACACACACACACACACACACACACACCATGCTCCAGTAAAAAGAAATAAATATGCCCTTAAAACTATAGGAATAAATGCCTCTTCATTAAGTTGAACACATATTTTCATCATACATACATATAAGAAATACATACATAAACCAGAAATGTGTGTGTGATTTACACACACACATATGCTGTGGATTATGACCTTTATATATATGACCTTTATATATGGGGATAAGTAGCTACAAGGGCAGTGGGAGAAACCAGCTTATGTAAAAGACCAGCCCTGTATGTTGTCTCATGCTGACTTTTACATCAGTGAGAGCCCTCCAAAGGTTACCGCTAAGAGCGACACTCTACCAGGCAGAACCACAGCTCTCGCATCCACCTATATAAGCCAGTGCCCTGCACTACTCTGGCACAGGAAGCGCTCGTCAGTGGGTGACAGACAGCAACAGTATTTGCCTCATTTTCAGACAGGAGCCTTGCCCAGCCCCAGCCTGGCAGGTGCGGCTGCGCATCAGTGGAATGCCAGGTTGTTCTCGTCCTTCTGTCTTCTGGAAGCAGCAGACCGCTTTGCCTTTGACGCCATCTTAGCCTCATCTCCTGTGGAAATTTCACCAGCCTTGACATTCTGTGTCCACAACTTTCTCTTGAGTCCTCTTGCCTCACCATCTCTTTTGCACCATTAAAAATTATTTGTCAATTCCATACATTTATATACTGAATTGGGGGTATTTTCATCCCCGTTACCCTCTCAGATTCTCCCCTCTCCTCCTGAAACACCAACAGTTTCTCTCTTCTTCTGATATCTTCTATAATGTCTGTTTAGTATTCTGCATTGGTTGATTGTGAGCACACTTTCAAAACAAAAATCCAATCTTATCCACCTGGAATTACACTAATTCCAGGCCCAGCCACCACCAAGTATCTAACAGAAGCCCAGCAGAGACTGGGAATGAATGAGACGATGACTGCAGTCGTATCCTGAGCTTGTCCATCCTGTTGTCGTGACACCCAAGAACATGAAGGTCAAGGAGAGAGAGCTTTTGAATACTGGATGTTTGTTGTGGCCAGTAAGGTTTTGGTTAAAGTAACCAATGAATCCCAATGAACACCATCTGCCCTGTCATGATAAAACACTATTTTTTATCCCAAAACAAGATGACAAAGTGGATTAAAGACCAGAAATTATAAAATGAAAGACCCCTGGAAAAGATGCTGGCCTAGAGTAGCCTCTCTGTGACCCAGGAGAGAAAGGTGAGAGGAGAGAAAACAGACACTAACTATTCAGGGACAGAAAAACAAGAAAAAGATTTGGAAATCCACAAAAAAGATGATATGACTATGGAAAGCACCAAGAAACAAAAAATGTAACCAATCAAAAAAAAATTCCAATTGAACACAACTCTAACTATGCATCTCCCTGGTAGAGGAGGAGGAAACAGAAGCCTTATCCAAAGTACTGGAGTTTGCACCCACACGTGTGAACTGCTCACTAACAAGACTTTTGAATAACACCACCAGACAAATAATCAAACCAACAGATGTGGAATTCGGTGGACAGAGAAACAAAAAATGTGAAAAAGCAAGGCAACACGATCCCTTCCAAAGATCTTTAAACTACTAAATTCAAAAATAGAAATGGTGAAAACAGACGAACATCTCAAAAATATACTAGTAAAAACAACCAGTGACTCAATGGGCAAATGGACAGATGGATGAAGCAATGACATCTACCCAGGACATGGAGAGGAACGCCAGTAGAGGAGACAGTCAGCAAAATGGATTAGAAAATCAGCAATATGGATGAAAGATCAATATGATAGAAGAGTTTATCAAGGCTAGTGAACTTTTTAGATGTAGGGTGGAAAACAAGCACAAATGTTGAAAACAAAAATACAACAAATAAAGTATGTAATGGGGAGCTTTGGCAACAGACTTGACTAAGCAGAGGAAAGACTGTCAAAGGGAGGCCAAGACCAAGGACACAAATGACAATACAGAAACAAGTAACTATCAAGCATGACCACAACATACAAGAACTCTAAGAATATAAGCAAAGGCTCCACCTAACAACCCCATGGGATAGAAGAAACTGAGCCGAAAGCTAAGCACGTAGAGCAGTGGTTCTCCACCTCCCTAATGCCGCAACTCTTGAATACAGTTCCTCATGTTGTGGTGACCCCCAAACATAAAATTACTTTCATTGGCACGTCATAACTGTAATTTTGCTACTGTTATAAATCAGAATATGAATATTTGATATCCAACTCCTGTGAAAGGGTTGTTTTGCCCCAAAGGGGTCGCCATGTTGAGAAACACTGACGTCTAGTCTATTCAGTGAAATAACAGCAGACAACTTTCCAAATCCAGAGAAAGAGTGACATTTAAAACACTCAGGTATTTAGAACCCCACATGGACATGACCAAAGCAGACCCTCTCTACA
The DNA here is from genome assembly GCF_014885135.2 of Alexandromys fortis. Classification (NCBI taxonomy): domain Eukaryota; kingdom Metazoa; phylum Chordata; class Mammalia; order Rodentia; family Cricetidae; genus Alexandromys; species Alexandromys fortis. The sequence goes on from NW_026067997.1 coordinate 8,060,058, forward strand.
ACATATTATAGTCAGGGTATAAAAACTGCAAAGCAAAGAAACAATAGTAAAGGGTATGAGGTGAAAATGCCAACTCATCCACAAAGTCAGAAGCATCAGAATAACATTGGATCTGTCATCATCGACCTTTAAGAAAGCATAGAATATTCATTTCAACCCGTGAAGGTGAGTAACTGTTAGCACAATTGTTAGATCCTTTTAATGTTAACAGAAAAATACAGACATCCCAAGTTCATACAGAACTGCCAAAGACTACAGAAGATACTTAAAGCAATACTAGACATACAAGAGAAAAAAAGACCATCTCGGTCACAAGAACCCAGGAAAAGGAATTTTGGGAAAGGAATGGCTCACAAAGAGCACTAGAAAGGGAACATCATGTTCAACACTCAAAACCAGAAAAGCCCTACTACAAAAGAGAGAGAGAAAAATCAAACACAAATACGACCAACCTTACAGGAAATAGCAAGCCTCTTGCAATAAGAAACATAAATGGTCCCAAGTCACCAATAAAGAGAAACAGATTATCTAACTTGACTAAAAACTAGATCCAACTATGTATTCTCTCCAAGTTCATGCCTCCCTGTCAAAGAAACCCAAAAATTGATAATCAAAGGGTAGAAATTAATTTATCTATCAAACACAGCTGTAAACAAGATGAACAGAGCTATTACAATTTCTAAGAAAGAAGATTCCAACCTTCAAAATTAGAATATATAAAGAGCCATTACATACAAAAACATAGAAAACTTCATCAAGAAGATAAGAAATTTAAAAATACATATACATATATGTATGTGTGTTCAGCAAATATATATGCATATGTATATGCTGAACACACACATATACGTTGAACGATAGTGCCCCCCATTTCATAAACCCAAAACTAATGGGGGCATAAAAGAAATATAGATTCTGAGACAATAATAGTGGGTGATATCATAACCCATTCTCATCTTCAGATAGACCATCCAAACTACAAGTCAGCAGACAGAGCATAAACTGCATCATAGATCAAGTGGACCTGGCAGATGTATACAGAATATCCAATGTAGTACATATAAAACACTCATTCTTCTTAGCAGCCCATAGAGTTGTCCTCAAACTAGATCACATTCTAGGTCAAAGAAATTCTTTAAATAAAAAAAGAATCTAAATAACTTCTTGTATATTATCAGATCACACTTGAATAAAACTACAAGTCAATAGCAGAAAAAGAGCTGCAAAAAATCACACAAATACTTAGAAACTAATGAATGTATTAATGAATGTACAGTGGATCATTCAAGAAACTAGTGATAAAAATTTAATTCCTAAAATTAAATACTAGAAAATATGAGGTACAGATAAGGTAGTTCTAATTCAAAAGTTTATAGTTAAGAGAATTTACATTAAAACCAGGGTCTCTAGTAAATAATTTAATAATACACCTTAACGTCTCAAATAAATAGCTTAATGATGCCCCTTACAAAAACAAGAACAAACCAAACACCAAAGCAGCGGATGGAAAGAAAGAATGTATATCAAGACAGAAAGTGAAGACTAAGACAACAGTACACAGAATCAAAAAGTTGGTTCTTTGGAACAGTAAACAGATTGCCATATTCTCTAGCCAGGCTGACCAAATCAAAGAAGAGCCCAATTAATAAATTATCAATGAAAAGAAGATGGTAAAACAGAGTCCACTGAAATCATGAAGATCATTAGGGTATAAAAGTCTGAAATCTCTAGAAGAAATCAATAAAATCATACATACATAGGACCTGCCAAAATTAAACTAACAGGATATGGACATAACAAGTAAATAGATTAAAACAGTAATAGAGTCTCCCAACTAAAAAAAAAAAGTTTCACTCTAAATTCTACCAAATCCCTAATCATCTAACAGTAACACTCTTCAAACTATTCAATAAAGTAGAAAGAGAAAGAATACTATCCAATTCATTCTGACACCCAAACCAGATAAGGTCACAACATCTCCAACAAAAGTGGAAGAAAACCACAGACCTATTTCTCTGTTGGACAGAGGTCCAAAATTTCTCAATATTTGAAAACTGAATTCAAGGACATGTAAAGACTATACATCATGATTAATTTGGCTTTATTCCAGAGATAGATACAAACAGAAGACAAACCATCCTTATTTGCAGATGACATGCCTTCTACTTTCAGCCATGTAACATGATTTATAAGCAATATACAAATGCTAGTGGGTTCTCTATATACCAACAATGAACTTGACCAGAAAACAATCCTATTTATAATCGCTTCCTAGAAATTCCTAGGAACAAACCTAACCAAAGCAAAAACCTCTACAATGAAAACTTTAGAACCCCACAGAAGGAAATTGAAGAAGATACTAAAATATGAAAAGGTGTCCCTGTTGTTGGCTAGGCAGAGCTAATACAAAGCTATTCACAGTAATAGTATCAATCTGTAGATGCAATGTAATCCCCATCAAGATTCTAAAAACGGTATTCAAAAAAACTAGGAAAAAAATCCCCTTAAAAGATATATGAAAGGTCCCAAATAGCCAAACCATACATCAAGAAGAGAAGCCAGCACCTTTGGTCCTGAGAAGACTGGATTTCCAAGGGAGAGCATGGAGTAAGAGCTGTGCCTTGCACTCGATCAAAAATTTAAACTTAAAACCTTTAAATCAAAGATGGTAAAGGAAGACTTAAAACGCTGAATGTGTAAGGAAAAGAAGGTATGAGCATAGGCAAAGACTCCAGTGTCACAGGAAATAACCCAGGAACTGACAAGCAGGAGTGTTTCAACTCAAACAACTCAGCACAGCAAAGGACACAGAGTTGAAGCCCGAAGAATAAGGGAAAAAAATCTTCATGAACTAAATATCAAACATAAAATTATCCTTTAGAATATATACAGAACTGCCAAAGTCAAAAGCCAAAAATTCCTCCAATCAATAAATGGGATAATAATGAATTTAATAAACCATCACAAAAGAATAGAATATCCAATAAACACATGAAAGCCTATTTCATACCCTGGACCATCAGGAATGGAAATTAAAACTGCCCTGTGATTCCATCTCGTTCCAGTCAGAATGGCTATTGCCAAGAAAACAAATACCAGTGGGGATGTGAGGAAAAAGCAGCTCCCAGTCACTGTGAATGGAAAAGGAAACCAGTACAGCAACTATGGAAATCGTCATGGAAGCGCTCCACTAAAAATATGACAATCATACAACCCAGCACTAACATTCCTGTGTATCTACCTTGAGGACCGTAAGTTAGCGTACTTCGGGGACACTGCTGTACATGGGATTGTTGTTGCACCCTTCACAATAGCAAGGAATGGAGGCAACAGAGATGTCCATCCACAGAAGAATGAATATAGAAAATGAGATACACAGAGTGGGAGTTTAATCTGCGGCTAATAATAAAATCACGGTATTCCTGGGGGAAATGAGTAAAAGCAGAGACCATTATGTTAAGCAAAACAACCCAGACTTAGGCAAGTATGTTGTTTTCTCTCAAATACAGAGCCTAGATTTAATATATATGTGTGTGTGTGTGTGTGTGTGTGTGTGTGTGTGTGTGTGTGTGTCAGGGAGAAATAAGAACAAAGTATAATTAAACAAATACATGAAGGTGTCACAATGAAACCCGTTTCTTTTCATGTTAGCCAAAAAAAAATAATTATCTAAAAGATGGGAAGCAGGTCATTTAGGAAGTGTCTTCTTAAGGGACTTCTACCAATTCCTTTTAAAGTAAGCTGCACGATACCAACTGTGTCAGATATACAACTGCACACAAATACAGAGTACATTCCATTCTTTTCCAGCCTAACCATTGCCTCCTATAAAGAGAATTCTAGGAGAGCTGCAGAGCCTTGAAGGGCTCGGTACAGCCAGGGCCTGGTGGAGCTTCTATAAAGGGAGCTGAAAGACTGACTTTGTTCCCAGAAAACAACCTAAAGAAGAGGCCGAAACTCGAGCCAGAGTGACTCCAGGCCAAGTAAAACATCGAACTGCATAAAAATGTGGGGTCTGTCAAGGAGAGACTCCGTTCTGAGCAGTCACAAAAACTTCTTTGCCCCTCCCTGGTTCCCAATAAAACTCCAGACCCTCCAAGTCGGCTTGGCTGGAGAGCCTGAAGGAGCACAGCACAGCCTTCCTGGAGCCTGAAGAAGACCTTCGCCCAGGTTGCCACATCGCTTCTATCAGAGACGTCAAACACAGTACATTGCTCAGTCCAGTTAAAGAATGCACTCAGATCAATTTTCCTTCTCCTAGTTCATTGACTACAAGAACATCCACTGCAATAAGTCAGTTTCACCCATCACCAGTAACTAGGTTTTGTACTTATCAGTGATTAACGAACTGTGTTTAACTTGTGGACCAGGATCTAGAACTGACCAGCCTTTCTACAGTCTCTGTTTTTGGCCTCTTAGATTCCTGGCCTATCATGGGGCAATCATCCCTAAGGACAGGTAACAAGAAGTGGATTTGGAAATTTCTATGTCTCAGAAAAGAAATCCAGTTGCTATTCCTCTTAAGTACATCTCTCCTTCAATATATGAATAAGAGACCATGCAGAATCTTAGTTATTTTATACTATTTTTTTTCTTTTACAGTGTCTTTATATAGAAGCATCATCCATTGATTCTTATACTTCTTTCATAAATACTTCTTCTGACATATGGCAGACCTCCCTTGATTACTATCCCCAGTACCATCACTGGATTCATGTCTTTCATATTGCTTTCTCCAAGCTTCATAGCCCAGAATATGAATCTTTATCCAAAATGAACTTTGGAAGTTGAGAGCTCCTGGAAGACCCACCTAAAAACCCAAGGGAACACTTCTCAGCTTAGTACCTTCTTCAAGGACCCTCAGGAAACCAGTCCTCTGCCCTGACATGTTACATCATCAAGTTCCAACTTCTGAAACATTGCTAATGGAACTTCTGATACGTTATTCTTATACACCTAACCTGTTTACATGGTTTTGTGGTCATTTTTACAAAGAAATCCCACAGAGCTTAACTAACTCCCTATTTGCAGATACACTCTAAGTCCTAAATTCCTAAACTCTCACAGGAAGTACCAGTTCACACTTTTTCAATTTTATTTTTTCTCTATATTCAGCCTATTGAAAATGGATTTTTTTCATATATTCTGTTTATGTTTCCATGCCCCCAGTTCCTCTGAGATCCTCCCCACCTCCTGCCCCATCCAAATCCATCCCCTTCCTGTCTCTCCTTAGAAAACAAAAAGGCATCTAAAGAATAATAAAAACAAGATCAAACAAAAACAAGCTGAAGTAGGACAAGAAGAATAAGAGAACAGAATAAGAATAAGAACAGAAGAGAAAGAGCCATAGGAAAAGCACAAGAAACAGATACACAGAGACATACATATTCATTCACACAGGAATCCCAGCAAAACACAAAATCAGAAGTTAATATATATATATATATGCAAAGAACTTGTAAGAGAGAAAAAATGTTCTAACAAGACATTATGAGAAAAAGAATGCCCAAAGATATCGTTGAGTTTCTCTTGTGTTGAGCATCTATTGCTGAGTCTGGAGCCTGCCCTTAAGAATGATTTGTATTCCCAATGAGACTCCACTGGAGAAAACTAATTTTTCCTTTGCAAGAGGTTATAAATAGGAGATAGTTTCTATGTTAGGGATGGGGCATGCGTCTACTTCTCCCTGGACCCCTTCTGGTGTAGGTTTGTGCAGACCCTGTATGTGATTCCAATCTTAGTTTAAATATGCCTTGCTCCTGCTGTGTTTCCTTAGTCTCCTCCATCCCCTTTGGCTTCTACATCCTTTATGCCTCCTTTTCCATGGGCTCCTTGAGCCCTGATAAGAGGGATTTGATGGTGACATCCCATTTAGGACTGACTATTCAAAGGTCTCTGCACATTGTCTAGTTGTGAGTTTCTCTACTTGTTCCGGCCTACTGCAGGAGGAAGCTTCTCTGATGATGGTTAAGCAAGACACTGGTGTATGAGTCTAGTAGAATGTCGTTTATGACAGACATTCTGTTTATATAGCAGAGTCATTTATGGCTATGTCCTTTAGCAGAAGAGCAGTGTCTGAGATGGTGCCATCTATGAAGTGGGCCTTAAATCTAATTGGATATTGGCTGATTGTTCCCACGTGCTCTGTGCCACTTTCACATTTACACGTCTTACAAGCCGGTCATCACTATAGAATGAAGAGTTTGGAGCTAAGCCGGTAGCTGCTTTTATTTTAAACTGTGTTTCCACTTAGAAAATAGCCAAAAAAGAGATCATTCTATACTCTAGCCTCCAACAGGTCAGCTACAAAGAATGGGCATTGCTTTGTAAAGACAAAACTCAAGTCTTTTACAAACAAAACTCAAATAGTCAAAAGTACTAGAGAATGAACTCAAGCAATACAACCCTGGGAAGAAGCTAAGATTGATAGGATTGGCTCAGGGCCAGTTAATATTTTTGTATGCCCCTACTTGCGGGCAGGTCAAACTCAGTGTCGTGTAGATAAAGAACAGAAAAGAGAAGTCTTTGATGACTAGAGAACAGAATTTGAAAAAGCCACAGCTACAAGAAAGCAGTCATCAGAAAGCTCAATCAAAAGGAAAAAGCCAGAGAAAAGAGTCTAAAACTTCGGACCAGTACTTATACCAAGAAACCTATGACTCTCGAGTCACCAATGTGCTTGGTGGACGCAAAGAGTGTCAGTAAGGATGCAAACAAATGACAAACACAACCGAACTGAGACTTAAACCCCACTCAAGAACAGGATTGCAGCTTGCGTCATTGATGGAATTTCCTGCTGAAATCAAGCATCAGCACTCTGCAGAAGAGTAGAGTGCAATTAGAATATTCATAACCAATCAATTTAAATGATCAGGGCAGGCTGAGGTGACGTAGGAGCTCTTGCTGCAGAGGCATGAAGACCTGAATTCAAATCCCTATGACCCACTTAGAACAAAAAGCCAGGTGTGGTCATGTATGCCTATAATCCCAGCACTGTGTGAAAGGAGGGTTGGGAGACGGGAGGACCACTGAAGCTTGCAAGGTACCAGCCTATGAGAGATTCCATCTCAGGGGAAAGGGCAGAGAGTGATCAATCAGGACTATCGAAGTCCTTCTCTTGATTCACATTTATACAGATACATGCATCCAAATATGTATGTTTCATATATCACACACATATACATAAAAGTAAATAAACAATAAACTATGACATTTTGGCATTTAGAACATAATCTGAAATTTCTTATATGAAAACACTCTCCTTAATGAAACATGAGAGAATTTGCTCATTATTACCTGAGAATTTTCATACAATATATTTTGATTATATTTACTCCTTCCCCCAACTCCTCCCAGAATGATCTGCATTTCCTATTCACTCAGCTTTGTCTCCTTATTTCTTTGAAGTCAGTCAAGTCCAATGTGTGCTGCCCATATACTCTCGGCTGTGTGGAATGTGGTTTGCCTACTGGGGCCATGTGCTTCAAGAAAATGGACTAGGCAAGTTTTCTCAAAATTAATTATACAACAAATTTTTACTGACAAATAGAAATTATCAAAAGCAATAAATAGAATTTTATAGCTGAATAAGGCAGCGCCTAAAATCTAAAATCCACTCCATAGGATCAGAAATACAGAAAGATGAGGGAAGATGAGAGCAGGTAAATAGATATGTCCCGGTCTGAAAGATGGCGGCTGGGGAAAGAAGGGAGGGGTCAGGGAAACAGGAAAAAGTTTCATGAATCCTTGGGCATGTAGAATAGCATATGTATTGAAGTCTCAGAAAGGGAGGGAGCGTGAACATGAACAATATTTAAAGGTAGAGTGGCTAAAAATTTTCCATTTGGCAGAAGACTTAAACTTGCACCAAGGCTTAGTGAACTGCAACAGGAAACTCTGTATAGTCTTCACACAAACTGCTAAGAGAGGGAAAGAGAAAGACAGATTGTAAAAAGGTACCAAGCAACTCACACACAAGGGAACAATGACTCATACATGTTGATTTCACATTCATAATTTTAGAAGTCAGAGAGAGTAGGGTGTCTTTTGAAGAACTGAGGAGGAAAACAAGCTGAAACTACAAACATTGTACTCGACATCCGGTGAAACTTTCTTTCAAGGAGGAGGAAGAGAAAGACATTTATGCTGCAAAACGAAACATTTCTCCCTGATCCGCACTGGAATAAGAGCCAAAGGGACCCCGTAGCTGAGAGAAAATGGCACCAAAGGGATGGGTAGTGTAACAACCATCAGTGAAGAACAAACACTGAAGCTGGAGGCATGGCTCAGCAGTTGAGGACGTTTGCTTTTCTTCCAGAGGGCAAGTGCCCACCGTGGGTGGCAGAGGACAAGTGCCCACCGTGGGTGGCAGAGGAACGGCTCCCACAGTGAGTAACTCTCAACTACCTGTAACGTTCTCTTCTGACGTCCTTTGCCACTGTGCCACCTTGCCACATGGGTGTCATATACTCGCACAGACATACACACATGAGCAGAAAGAAATCCTTTCTGAAATAGTAATGATTGAAATAAATATAAAAGCCTATTCCTCCCTTTTAAAAATTTACAAGTTCACAAAATGGTATACCACCATCTCATGGGACTTATAGTGCCTGTTAATATATGTGACAACTGAATTATAAAAGATGGAAAGACAGCTCTTTTTCGTGGCGCCTCCTAGGTGGTCGGCTGTGCGAAGATGAAACTGAATATCTCCTTCCCTGCCACCAGCTGCCAGAAACTCATCCAAGTGGACAATGAACGCAAGCTTCGGACCTTCTATGAGAAGCACATGGCCACGGAAGTGGCTGCCAATGCCCTGGGTGAAGAGTGGAAGGGTCACGTGGTCTGAATCAGTGACGGCAATGAAAAACAAGGTTTTCCCATGAAACAAGGTGTCCTGAACCATGGCAGAGTGCGCCTGCTGTTGAGTAAGGGGCATTCTTGTTATAGACCAAGGAGAACTGGAGAGAGGAAAAGCAAATCTGTCCGAGGATGCATTGTGGATGCCAATCTGAGTGTTCTCAACTTGGTTATTGTAAAAAAAAAAAAAAAGGAGAGAAGGATATTCCTGGACTGACAGATGCTATTGTGCCTCGTCGGTCGGGACCTAAAAGGGCTAGCAGAATCCGAAAGCTTTTTAATCTTTCTAAAGAAGATGATGTCCACCAGTACGTTGTCAAAAAGCCTTTAAACAAAGAAGGTAAACAGCCCAGGACCAAGGCACCCAAGATTCAGCGTCATGTGACTCCGCGTATCCTGCAACACAAACACCAGCATATTGCTCTGAAGAAGCAACAAACAAAGAAAAACAAGGAGGAGGCTGCAGAATATGCTAAACTTTTGGCCAAGAGAATGAAGGAAGCCAAAGAAAAGCGCCAGGAACAGATTGCCAAGAGGCGAAGGCTGTCCTCGCTGAGAGCTTCTACTTCTAAGTCTGAGTCCAGTCAAAAATAAGTTTGTAAGGGTAACAAATAAATGATCAGACCTTGAAAAAAAAGATGGAAAGACAAATTTATACATACAGTATCAACTTTGTGTAACTTATAAGAAGCACCACAATATTAATTCTAAGTCGTAGACTGTGAAAAGTTAAGACTGTGTTATAATCCCTAAAATTAAATGTGGAATATATGTGAAACATATTTAAAGTTTATAATTTGGATGCCTGAAAGAGAGAAAAAAATGAAAAAGTAGAAAAACAAAGAAACAGCATAAAAATGAAATCAGAGACCTAACCTAACCACATCCACAATTTCATTAATCATTTATGGGTGGAATGGAAATTCTCAAAATGGACTGGAAAAACAAAAACTCTAATATAAGAGAATAAGAGACACTCTTGAGACCCTGCAAGGAAACCACTTATCAAAAGAAAATCAACCCGCACTGTAAAACAGAGACAAATGCAAAGGCGGAGTCATGGTTGAGACTTCCCCTTCCATCTTAGCATGTCTGTTACTGCCTCATTGTTCAGGTCAGGCATGCTGCCATACCAATGGGTACAGCTTCCCCATCATTTCTAGGAGACACATTCTAGGTACTCAGTGACTTCTGAGAGAGAAGAATAGTCCTCCCCAAGGATGGGCCCCCCTAATTAGTTCTACAATACCAAGTGGTCAGCTCCCAAATCATATGCATACAAGCAACATAAAATGGAATTAGCTGGCTTATTTATATATTTATACATTTGTATATCATTTGGTGTGTGTATGTACAACAATAATCATGAAAGAAAGGGAGGCCACGACTTCAAGCAGGATTACAGTAGACATAGAAGGACCCAGAAAAATGGTACATGAGAGGAGTTGGAGCTAGAAAAGAGAAGGGGAGAAATGATTTAATTATATTTTAATTAAAAGTTTAAAAGTTGTTAAGAGAAAGAAAAGAAAATAGCCTTTGGTTGAGGCAGATGGTACAGGTTTGATCCTGCAGGTTGTCCTCTGACCACCAGATGTGTTTCATGGCTCATGCATGCCCCAGTACACACACACACACACACACACACACACACACACACACAAATGCTGCTGCTAAGGATAACAGTAAAGTTGTTAAAAGAATAACCTCTGAGATTTTTTAGATCAATGCTTCAGAACCAAATACACAATCCAGTGATTTTAGCCATACATCAACATAATTTTCTGACTTTATGTCCATTAACCTATAAAAGAGTTAGCTACTGGGAACATGGGCAACACTGCTCTGGTCCCTCCATTCCTAAACAACTCCTCTTGATCAAGCAAGGTTCCATCCTTGCTCTAAGCCGCGGCATTGGATAAGGTGTGTGTACTGTTTTGTAATGTAAACATACTGAAAAAAACTTTGACTCTAGCATAAAATATTTGAATATGACAACCTGTAATGTTTTAAGAGAGACAGAGGTAGAATAGCGACCTCTATTTCTGACAAAATCAGATATGTGACTTCAGTTTTCATTATTAGTTTTAGGTTTTTCTAGGTAGCTAGAAGTTTAATACCCCTTAATCAACACCATTTTCTTCTTTGCCAACACAATTAATTGGAAGTGGTTCCCACAGAGGAGTTACCCTCCTCCAAACTAGTCCATAACATGGAAGGGTGCTGATGTGAACAAAACCATCTCTATTATGACAACACCATAATCTGAGTAAACCAACTTCAACACAAAATGGATATTTTTCCAAAAAGGAGACTAGTAACAGAACAGAATAAAATAAGTATTTTGATTAGGATACATCTCTTGCAAAGAACATGGCTAAATTTTAGTAGATGTAAGATTTATGGATCCCTGAAAAAACTAAGAATATGTCATATATATCCAAAATGGTCCAGCATTAGAGTAGGATATTTAGTCAAAGTTGTATTGTTTGGTAGGGGATAATATTGAATTCACCTGACATTGTGTGGTTACACATCCTCAGTCATTCTAAGGCACAATGACTAAATAAGGTATTTTGTCATTTGGGGAAATGAGTTGAGAATGTTCTAAGATCAGAGAGTGTAGTTTGACAACCAAAGGAGACTCATAAAAGTCAAACACACACAAATAAAAATAAAGCGAGTATTTTGAAAGATGAACAGGCTTTTAAAAACCAAATAGGTGAGAAAGGTATAAAGTACAAAGTAATTCCCAATTTCAACATCCTTCCATCACTTTCCATTCCACCACCCAACCATAGTTCTCAGAGAAAAAAGTATCAACAACTTCTCATCTAAAGTTCCAGAAATTTCTATGTATGTGCATATATCATATCATTTCTTTTGTCTTATTAGAATGAAACATTAATGATGTTAGATTTATGAAAGAACTTACAGAAACCACGTATCACAGACTGCTATTTTACATAGTCATGGTACATTTGACAACATTATGAAGTTAATACTGGTAGATTATCGTTCACAGAACCAAAGACATCAAGTCATTAATTCTATTCAATAATGTCCTCTTTTTTGTTCCAAAATTCACAATGAATTTAGCTGTCATATCTCAATAGATGTATCTGCTGTTTCTTGACACTGCTTTTTCTTATTGGCTATGTGATTTTGAAGACTACTGATCACACATTTAGTATGCTGCCCCTCAGATTAGGTTTGTCTAATATCTAGTTCATGTTTCACGGAGTTATGAGTTTCAAGAAATAAATGAGACTAGTATTCTCTTTATTTTAGAAAATACATTTATCAACATGGCTTTCCACAGGTGATGTGAACTTTTGCCGGCTAAGATGATGTTTATTAAGTTTCCCTTCTTTAAAGTTAGTATTTTCCCATTCCACTCTTCAGAAGCAGGCCACTAAGTTCAATACTCAAGGTCAAAGAAATTGAGTTCATTGTCTTGAAATAGCCAGCATCCACATAGAGTCATTAAATTCATCTGAAGGAGGCAAAAAAAACCTTATTTTTTAATCAATGTTCATTTATTCAACCATTGGTTCTATTTTGCACTTACATAGTTACTTTGTACTTTGTATTATAATGATAATTATATCATACACAAAATTACTTCCTTTGCAGGAAACTTTGTAAATAAGGCTTACTCCTTAGAGTAGCTTTAGGTTCACAAGGCAACAAGGGTACAGAGGTTTCCACATATGTGTATCATCACACATATGTAGTCTCCACCGTTATCAGCATCCCCTGCCAGAGCACAGCTGTGCAACAAAGAACAAATAACATATGACTAACACCAGCTTACCCAGTCAGTTTTATGGCTCATTCTTGATATTATACGTGCTGAAGGTTTAAGTGAACAGACAATAGTGTATAGCCACCACTCTTGTATAGTAAGAATTGTTTTACCCACATGAAAATATTCTGTGCTGCTCCAAATATTCATCCATCTATCCTCTCTAGTCCCTGCAACCACTGGGCTTCTTATACTCCCAGGTTTCACCTGTCCTCAGTTATCATGCAGTGAGAATAAGACAGTGTATTGCCTCTTCCCTGTGTTTTCTCTCTCTGCAATAGCATTTAAGGCTCTTCTTGTCTTTTCATGACTTGACAGCTCATTTAATACTATGTAACATGCGATTGTCTGGAACCAACACAATTTATGTACCCATTAATCTGCTGAAGGATATCTTGGTTGCTTTCAAATTTAGTAACCATGAATAAAATTTCTATAACATTTGTGTGCATATCACTGCACAAACTTGGGCTTTCAATTCCATTGGGTAAATACCGGGGCCACAATTAGTGGGTCGTATGAGAAGAATGAGTTTAGTTTGGGAATAAATTATTGAAATATATTCCAAAGGGCTACATCATTTTTCATTCCTATCCACAATGAATGAGAATGTCTATTGGCCCATGTTCTTTAAAGCATAATACTGTCAGTGTTCTGTATTTTGTCATCCAGCAGGGGTGCGGTGGAATCTCACTGTCATTTTATATTTTCTTCATGAAGATGTGGAGCATTTTCATATGCTTATCTTTCATCTGTAGATCTTCTTTGATGGGGTTTCTAATGGTGTCAGGTACAACTTTTTAATGATCAGTTTCTTTCTTATACTTGGATTTTTGTAGTTCTTCAGTATTTGGCTAGTGGTTCTTTTATGAGATACTGTCTTTTGCAAGTGTTTTTTTTTTTCCCTTTCTGTGGCTTGTCTTCTCAGTTATTGAACAGTATCTTTCATGAACTATGTTTTTATTTTTAATCAACTTCACTTTATTCATTGTTTTATCATTGTGTGCCTTCAGTGTTGCAACTGAAATGTTCTTGCCCCAACCAAGGTTGTCTCAGTTTTCTTCTATGCTATTTTTGATTTATATAATTTTCATTTCAGTCTGTCACTCATTTCAAGTCGACTTGTGTGAGAGGTAAACGGTCTGTGTCTAAATGTTTTGCTTTCTATGATGCTATCCCATCATTTCTGTGCCACTTTGGGGGACGCAGACCTTTTGTAGGCTGTGGGGCTAAGTGGCCAAGGCACTTGCCATGCATGTGTGCAGGTCAGAGTTTGTTTCCTAAGAACCCATGTCACCATTGGATGAGCGTGTGATGGCCAGCCTCTAACTACTTCCAAACTTGGAAGGCAGAGGCAAGGGATGCCCAAAGCAAGCTGGCCAGGAAGCCCCGTCATACAAGTAAGCTCTGGGTTTGAGTAAGATGCCTTGCCTCAGTGAATAATATGGAAGAACAAATGAGGATGATTCCAACATCAACCTTGGGGCTTCACAAGTGCTCAGACACACAGGTGCCCACACACACATACAACATGTGTAACACACATGCATACACAAACAAAGGAGAAGATTGCATTTTCCTCACACTGTTTTCTCCTCCTTTGTCAAAGACTAATTGAATGTTCTATTGCTCTACTTCTAGATTCCTATTCTGTTCTGATCTCTGTCTTCTGTTCTGTTGCCAGCACTACCGTGCCTTAGTTACAGTAGCTTAGGATACTGAAGTCAGAAAGTGACTACTCTCCAACTCTGCTCTCTTTAACTAATGTGCTTATAATTATGGATATTTTGCCTTTTTAAATAAATATTAAAGATAGCTTGCCAACAGACACAAAATGACTTGACAGGATTATATGGAGTCCGTAGCTGCCATAGTTTGAAAACATGGACTCTTCCTACTGATGAACATGGGCAATATATTCATCTATTTCTTTGATTTCTTTAACCAGAGTCCTGTAGTTTTTAATTAAATGGCTGTTGCACATATTTTGTCACATTTATAAAAATATTTTAGAAGGCACTAACATTATTGATACTGTGGTTTTAATTTCAAATTCCACTCACTTGCTGTCGTACACAGAATAGTGATTGACATTTGTGTGTTTGTCTAACACCCTGGATCCCTATTATAAACTCTTAGTAGTCTTAGGGGTCCTTGTCAATCACATCATTAGAGAAAAAAAAAAGATGCTTTATTTCTTCCTTCCCAATCTTCCTAACTTCCATTTTAATTTTTTGGTCTTACTGAGTGGAACCAGGGTTTTCAGCATGGTGTTGTGAAAACAGTGATGAAGAGGGATTTGATTTGTTAATGATCTTAATGGAAAAGCTTCAAGCTTCTCACTAAAAAATGCTATTATTCAATATGGTTTTATGGGTATTCTCTAGCAAGTAAGGAAATTTCTTCTCTGTTACTAGCTTACTGAAATTATATGCATAGGTATTAGATTTGGTCAGATATTTTCTTGTCTTTACTTTGACCATGAAGTCTTCTACTTTAGCGTGTTAATGTGACAGCCTGCACTAATTGATTTTCAAATGTCAAACCAGGCTCATATAAGCTGGGATAACCATTCTTGTTGGTAATTTGGAATTCTTTTTACAATGTGCTATTGAAATCACATGTCAAATATATGTACTTCTCAATTTTGTGATGTTTAAGATATATATTCATGAGAGATATTAGCTCGTACTTTGTTCTCTTGTAATTTTCTTCACAATGGCGTTAGGGTAATACCTAAATCAGGATTTATCTTCTCTGTTTCTAGGTTTTGAACCCTCTGGAAAAGTTTATAGGAAATGTGTTTCATTTCTTCCTTTAATGTTTGGCAGAATTCGGCAGTAAACCCATTTAGTCCTGGTGATGTATATTTTGAAATGTTGTTAATTATTAATTCAATTTCTTTACAAGATGTATAGCCATTTGTAAATATCTCCTCTTGTATAAATTTTAGCAGATGTTTTTGTAAAAGGTCAGTCCATTTCATCTGGGTTTTTAAAGACATACAGGAAAAGAATAATTCACCGTGTTTCTATATTGTCTTCTGAATGACCATGGAATGTGCCTCTTTCAGTTCTGATATTAGAATTTTATTTTCTCTGTTTTCTTCATAGCCTGACTAAAAATTCATGGGTACTTATGGTCTTGTCAATGAATTAGATTATGTTCCTAATTTTTTTCTAATTATTTGCAACTTTCCATTTTCTTGATCTCTATTATTCCTCTCTTCTGTTGGCTTTTATGTTAGTTTGCTCTTTCTTCCTTTTTTACTAAAGTAGGTGCTCAGACAGTGGATTCAGACCATTCTTTTATAATGAACATATTTGATATTATAAATCTCCCCCTTGTCCCTGACATATTTGATATTATAAATCTCCCCCTTGTCCCTGCTTTTGCTGCATCCCCAAAAATATGAGTACATTGAGTTTTCGTTTTCACTCTGACACTTTCTGTTTCCAGCAATCTACATGTTTATTTACTTGCCTAAGCAGACCTTTTTATTTTTAACTTGAATATAATGCTACAATGTATGGATATCTCATACTTTATGTACCAGTATTATTTTATAGGATATTTAAGTTGCTTTTTAAAATGCTAATCAAACAATCCTTTATCAAGCACAAAAAAGTACTTGTATCTGCATAGGAATTACTGTTTTGTATCAAGGTAAATTTCCAGCAATGGAATTGTTGAGTTTACATTGAAATTAGCAGCTCACTGTATCTTTGCAGATTTATGTCACAAAGATAAACAACAGAGTCAAAATGTATTTTCCAGCAATAGTAGATATTGTTTTTTACCCCCAAAACATTGCCCCAGTTCATAGATGTTAGACATTCAATACCCTGCAATTTATGGGGTACCAACTTTATTTCTCCAAAATAATACACAGTTATCTTTTGTAATTATGACAGGGGGGGAGTATTTGCTAAATCCATTAACCTAGGATGTAGGACCTAACCTTAGGTATTTCTGTTTGGGAATGAGTACAAAAATGACTGGCAGAACCTGTAGAAAAAATGGCAGAAATAGCTCAAGACTTGCACAATGTGGGGCAGAAAATAAAAACCAATGAAAACTTTTTAGGAAGAGGGGGAAGCAATGAATAAATAAACAGAAGAGGGAGCAAGGAAAGGCTTCAAGACACTGTGGATAATCAATACCAGGAAATAAAACTTAGGGGGCCTGACCACGGTGTGTTCTTTAAAAAGACATTCCTTCAAGGATCTTAGCACAGAGGTAGCTGAAAATTACCCAGCAGTGAATATAGGCATGAACAGAGAAACAGGTGTAATATCTACAAAGAAGCCTGAAGCACTAGCGATTGCTCATTTTCTCAGGGACTAAAGATTGGAAGAGTAAGAAGGAAAAGGGGAAAGGGTCAGAATCAGAGCTTAACTTGGTTTTTGCTTGCTTGTCTTTTAGATAACTGGACTAAAGATTTCTGGTTTGTTTTTTTTTTTTTTTTTTTTTTAATCTCTAATGGTCGTAAACTAGGATTTCTTTCGCCATCCACCATTCTGCAAACAGGTTCCCTTCAAGCAAAGACGCTTGAAGTAAGTTTTATGCCACATATTAGGAAAAGGAAGCCTTCTCTGCTATTTTGGAACAGTAGTGAACTAGAACCACACTGTCCTCCTTTTTACAGCCTCCACTTTAAGGTTCGTCTCATCTTTGCTACAAGCAGAGTCCCAGCACCCGTCCGCATCCACTCCCGCCATAAAACAAACACTCTAATAATTCCCATCTGTGGCCAAGGATCTCCCTCCTTCCCAGCCACGGCTCTACTTGCTGTTTCCAACTGGTTTGAGTCTTAAAAAGTATCTTAGGTGAAGACACTAACACTTAGTAATAATGAAGACTCCTTCACGCTTCTGAAATAGATGGGCCATTCATTTCATTGCCCTCTCCCCACGAGAAGTGCCAAGAACACTATGTCCTCCTTCCTAATGGTAGGGTGAATCACTGCTACAATCACACATCTTATTTGGTATAAAATGTCCTTTTCTTCCCCTTGCCTGAAGGTAATGCTGCAAAGGAAACAATTGGTTTTTCAAATAGAGCAGATACACCAAACAATATCAATTTGCAAACCAATTTAGACTCAGAACAATCCCTCCGCAGCTTCTGCCCAGCTCTACCCGACCCTAAAGAGGTCAGAAGGTAAGTGCCATCCAGCTTCCCGCTTGCTAGCATGAATCCTCAGAGAGAAGAGGAGGCAATAAAACCACACGGATATGCCAAATAGCATGTTCTCGCTGGTGACTAAGACATGGTTTGTGATGAGCAAATTTGTAGTCTAGTTCTCTGTGACTAACAGATCCACAGTAGAAATACCAAAGACAGCCTTAAGTCCTCTATAAAACAAAATACAAAGGGGAGGGGGGGGGGAGGCTGAGAGCCGCTGCTAGGAACCAAACTGCTACAATCTTCAATCACGCACCGGCTAGTTTCCAAGCGCAGGTAGCCACTCCTCCTAGCTGGGAACATCAGCGATCCCTTTGCAAGGAGCTTTTCATACCTATTTAGATGGGAAACGTACTATCCCTTCTCTTCTCAGTCAGGCTATCAAGAAACACACTTTAAAAATCCCGGAGGGATACATAATCATTCTTTCAAAAGAGCAATTTGGCTGTCGCAGCCGTTTTCTCATTCAGCTACGCAGGCCCATGAACGGTAATGGAAACCGCTAATGCCTTTTGGTGTTTCTGTGGGTAGCGGAAACTTACCATCATCTGTAATTGGTTAGAACTAGCAGGAAAAGACAAACGCTAGAGCAGCTAAACTGAAAACGCGTGCGCAGTGACACTCGCTGAGAGCACCTTGGGAGAAGTGGCAAGGGAGTGATTTCTGATCTCAAAAATATCCTACCCTGGCATGGGGGTAAACGAGCAGGACTTTACCGGGACCTCTGATGAAGAGGAGAAATCCACAATAAAGTTCCACATCTACATGGCATCAAAACCTCTCTTCTGTGGTCTGGCTTCTTCTCTGTGGATACTCCCGGTGCCTCGCACTCCATAGCAACAGTAATGACGGCAGCACCGGGAGGCTAGATATCAGTCACGAGAGTGGACTGCTGTGGACGAGAGATCCTCTTTTGACCCTCATCTGCTCACATGAGGAAGAAGTGATAATGGGAAGGCTTTGAAACCCATTTCACAGCTATCCTGCTGGCTAGCGAATGAAAGGGAACGGAGCAGTACCTGGGAGGGCCAGCTGAGCGAAGAAATGGACAGCAGATTTTCCTCTCACCAGATCCAGTGCCCCGCCACCACCATTTTCCCTGCCTCCTAGACGCCCCCCTCCGGAAGGCCTCTTCTCGAACACTATTCTAAAAATAGTGCTACTTCCAATTCTTTTTTTGCTTATTTATCTAACACTGGCCTGGGGGCCATTTCTCTATTTCCAACTTGTCATGTATAAGGGGAACCAGAATTTCCCAGGAGCATAGGTGCTAAACACTATTAAAATCCATTAAGATCACTAGAAATACTGAGTTAATTAATTAATAATTGGTTTGTAATAATAATAATCATAATAAAAGTTTGCATTGTAAGCATTCTTTGAGATCACTGTCCTACAAATGTTGAGAGATGGAGACTTAACTCCCTAAATAGAAGCTGTTGGATTCACCTCTCTGCCTATATCAAAAGGATAGTCATTCTAACAGGCTACCCTTAACCTGGCACCAAAACTCTTAAATAGTCTACAAATGCCAGAGGCAGCTCCGCAGTCATCTTAAACATTCTATAGATACTAAAGGCAGCTATGCAGCATTCTTAAACAGTCTGTACAAACCAGAGACAGCTATGGAGCCATCTTAAATATCCTGTAGATACTAGAGAAAGCTACGCTGCCATCTTAAACGTTCTATAGATACTTGAGACAGCTACCTAAAGACGACAGCTGACTGCCTGGTGCCAACTATGAAGCTCGCTCAGGGCTTTTTAAAATAGTCTGTTCCAGACTTTGAAATCTCAAGCTACAATGAACTCCAGGTGACTCTGAAGTTACTTCTTTGTCCAACTGAGGAGTCCTTCTTCTGATGATCTGGCAAAGGAATTGCTGTAATTAACACTCCGAAGTATGCCTAAAATTGGTCAAATTGTTGTCTGTGATGGAAGCAAACAGAACAGTAGTGGTTGGTTGGTCCTAATACCCCCTCTCAGGACAGATAAGTGGGCTACAGAGTGGGGAGAGCTGCCCCTGTCCTGCTTCCCTGAGGTCTTCCAGGCAATTCACCAAGTGAATCTGAGTGACTTCTTATTGGACCTAATGCTCTCCCGTGTGGTCTTTTCTTGCCTACTTCCAGCAGTGCAGGGGGAGCTGCGAACATGAAGAAAGTGCTACCACAGAGAACCATGATGGTGGCAAAGAAATCAGAGAGGCAGTGGGGGCAGCAGGACAGTGCCAGAGACAGCTGAGCAGTTGGCAGGTAGAGCTGAGACAATAGAGAGGTAACTGGATACGTGGAGGAGAGTATGTTGCTTCCCTGTGTTTGTGATAAAAAAAAAATACCATGGCTAAAAGCAACTTAAGAAAGAAAGGGTTTATTTTAGCTTATGGTTTCAGGGGGATGTCGTCCTCATAGCAGGAAAGGCACGGCATGATGGAAGGAGCAGAGAGTGGGTTAATAATTTCTTTTGTAAACATACAGGAAGCACAAAAGGAGAATAGGAAGTGAGAATGGACTTTGAACCCTCAAAGCCAATCCTTAGTGACACACTTCCTCTAGCAAGGTTCCAATTCCTAAAGATTCTGTATCCTTCCCAGATAGGCTCATCAATGGAAGAACGAGTATTCATATGCATGAGACTATTGGGAATATTTATCACTTAAACTATAACAAATGGGTAGTGGTCCCAAGGGTTTGACGGGCATATGTCCAGTTTCCAGGCAGCTCAGGCTCCACATGACTCCAGAAGTTGTCTTAAGTATTCCTATTAGAGGGAGATGCATTGGGTAGTCCCTGTGATAGCCAAGTCGGGGAAAAGTACAGAAAGAACATTAGGAAGAGAGAGACAAGAGAGAGCAAAAATCCATGACTAAGAAGGATAAATGAATATAAGGTCCAGAGAATAGTAACTATCGGCCCTAGCCACCCAAAGAGTTCCAGAGAGCTGGACATCTTCAGAGTCATGAGTAACAAAGTCAAGGACCCCAGATGCCAGGCTAGAAGTCACAACACTGGACAGCACCAAAAGCTAATGGTGCTGATGCCTTTGTGCCTCCCTAAAGATGATAACACTTGGAGGGTTACAAGAAGGTCCCGCATTCCTAGGCCTGTACAAAGACAGAAACATTAAAAGATGTCTAACTCCTTCTGTTTCTGCTGGCCTACTGCCACCCTCATAACAGAAGCACCAAGGAAAACAGAAGCTTCCAGAGATTGACAATTTAAGAACATCTTCTCATCCACCCATAAGTGCTATCTGGACAAACGGCTGCCTGGTTTGCACGCTCATCCTCACATCGGATCCTTTTGAAGAATCACCTCTTCACAGTGGCTGGGGTTCTCATTCCAAACCCATCGTGTTCCCCTTTTCTGGATTCTTGCAGCAGTTACGAAGCCAGTCATAGTAGCAACAAAGCAATATTTTTTATCAAGCACTCCTTCTGTGCAGAGTTTTATTCTAAACCAATTAGATAGGATCTTACTTAATCTCCACAACTATTCAAGTCTGTTTAACTGTGATGGTATAGCTAGTAATAGCTGGGCATGAACACAGACCTGTCGACATCAAATCCTTTGATCCCCACCCCAACCCCCAATTCCCAGCCTTTGGGCTTGCTCACAATATCTCAACTGAATTTCATTTTTATATCATACCATATTCCATTTTGTTTTCTCCTCATTACACAGTTGAGTTCCAGTCTGTGGTAGGTGGGGACCACTTATCCTATCTGAATCTACTACCTATTTTATCTAGCATGAGGCAAAGAACTTCACAGATATTCAATATTTACAGATGGATGTAGAAAGAATAAACATATGTCTCCCTTCAAATCCCTCCGAAGACTAATTCTTCAGAGACTAAGAATAGTTCTTCTGAACTGTGGTGGATGAGGAAAGAGAGTAGTGTTGGTATTGAATAAAAAGTGCTCAGGGGAGCCAGTAAATTATCTTGCTCAGATTTACTAAGATTCTCTAAATCCCTTAGTGATAAGCAAAGCCACAGGAAGCCTGATGTTCACACACACACCCTCCCATCCCATTTCCCTACACACACATATAGTTTCAGAAAAAATGCCTAGAGGCAGTATCCCGGCCACAAAGGTAGTGTTTTACTTGTCAATGTGACATGATCTAAAATCACCTGGGAAGACAATCTCAGTGAGGGATTGTCCAGATCTAGTTGGCCTATAAGAAAATTATCATGTTTGTTAATCGATGCAGCAGGATCTGCCTACTGTGGGTAGCACCATTTCCTGGGCTTGTGGCTCTGGAGAGTATCAGAATGAAAACAGCAGGCAGAGGATCAAGCATGCATGCATTCATCCCCCTCACTGCTCCTGACTGTAGATGTGACAGGCTGCTTCAAGTTCCTGTTGCCATGAACTACTTCTGTGATGGTGGGCTGTAACTTCGGATTATGAGCGGAGACAAACCCTTCCTCCTCTCAGCTGTTTTTGTCAAAGTGTTTTATCACAGCCACAAGAAGCAAAGCTCAGGCAAGTGATGTGACCGTGGCAACTATTGTCCTCTAAGGATCCAAAATCACATCTGCCAAGCAGCTCGAGGGTGGCACTCCAGCAGGTTCCTGGGCTCCTTCGCCAAGCTTTAAATAGCTCAGTTACATCACTGAGAATTGGTGCCAAATGAAAGGCTCCTGATGGACCCGATATAAAAGGCTACTGCATTACAAACCTTCAGAGCTTTCCTTAGCCATAAAATAATTCCAAATGTAGTGTCAAGAGAAGAGTACTAACATTGCAATAAATAAAATTCAGAAGATGTATAAAAATTAAGGCGTGGGTCAACTGGTTTAAATGGCTTATGAATTTAATAGTAATTTGACAATCTAATGGGGAAAAAAAGCCATAGCATCTCAGGATCCAGAGGGTTTCAGATGACTCTCACATTGCCGTGATAAGGACCTTCAGAATAATCCATGGTGACTTACCTTGTCACTTCTCAGTCTCCTAGACCCATAATGAAACAAACCTGAAAATACCTTGATTCTGAAATCACCTCCATGATAGTGTTTTGGGATTGATTTGGTGACCTGAGTGTGCTTTCCCTGGTGTTTTGTAAATATATACCATATGATTTTAGATATATATATATATACATATATGTGATATATATAAATATATACCATATGATTTTAGAGCTCATGGGAGCTTGCTTTTATTGTTATTTCTCTCTTTTTCTAAAGAGACTGTTTGTTATTGCAATTGTTTTTAAGATTAGATCTCATACTCAACATGTAGCCTAGGCTAGCTTTGAACCTACGTTCCTGACTCTTCAGCCCACCAAATGCTAGGATGGGCCACCATACCCAGCTTTTTAAAGAGATTTTAGAATCTCTTATCGCTCAGACATTCCTGCCATGTCCCCAACCTGATTTTACAGAAGGAAGAATGAGGACATGAATTCTTTTCAGGGTCAGAGGAAAAGCCAGAAGCAGCAAAGACACAAATTGCAGATGTTCCAGCTACTGCTTCCTCTCTGGGCCGTGCAACTCCACTGTAAGAGAATTATGAAAGGCCTGCCAGTTTTCCATCAATGACAGCCACACTAGTTATTATAATTTATATTTTTTTATTTTTTAAAGCAGCATATAATGTGTGAGATATCATTATGGCCTTTTTGTTGGCTCTCTTTCCCCTGTCTCCTCATTCGTCTCCATATGTCCTTCTGTCTACCCTACCCCCATCCTTCTTCCTCACTTAACGTCATCCTCTTTCATCTCCTTTCTAGGCTCTTAGACTTCGCTCATACTCAACACCTGCTCGCATACATGCACGTACACATTATAAGCTAGGGCTCACATATGAGGGAGAACCTACGGTTTTTGCCTTTAGCCACAATTTTGTAATAACTTATCAAGTGACTTAAGGAGCTTCTTATCACAAATTACCATAATTTCCATGTCAGT
This sequence comes from Alexandromys fortis, assembly GCF_014885135.2. Classification (NCBI taxonomy): domain Eukaryota; kingdom Metazoa; phylum Chordata; class Mammalia; order Rodentia; family Cricetidae; genus Alexandromys; species Alexandromys fortis. The sequence continues at coordinate 8,083,830 of NW_026067997.1, forward strand.
TCAAAATTAGGAAATGCCTTAACACATTTAATTGGACAGAATGCTCGGGAGCAGAATAAACCACTGATGGCAGAGAAGAAACCCAAGAATATCTCAGACTCTCTATTCCAGCCCACCTGGCCAGGGCCCTTCTACATTTTTAGATCTGCTGTCTCTACCCCTGTCCCATGAGCTAATTCTCTACGTCTTTCCCTCCTGCCACTCTTCTGGCCACTTCCAGATGCCAACACCACTGTCCTTTCCCCTTCTTCACTTATTTTAACTACCATTCTGAGACCCAGGAAACAAGAGGCTCATACATGATGAAGTCAAAAATAAAGTCCTGAGACTAGAGGTAAGTGACAAGCTTGTGCTACCTGCCAGTGACCACGTTTTCAGTTCAGTCAATCCAGAAGGCTAGCAGAGTCCCTGACTATGGAATCTTTGCTTTCTTTCAAAGGCAACATCACTTGGGTTTCTGTTCTGACTTTAAGAAAGGCCTCTCTGCTATAATACATTGGCTAATTCTTAGTCCACAGGGAGAGTAATGGTGACATAGCAAAACCAATGTGCCAGGAACAGGTCAAACAGGGGTCGCTTTCCTAAGAGGCATCTCCAATGAGAACCTACATAGTGTCAGACATCTGTGACCCAGGCAAGGAGCAGTGGCCAGGTCATTCCTATATACAGAAATAACATGAGGTGGGGTGAGGATCTGAGCTCAACAGAGCTGCAATCTGACCTTTTAGACTTTGATCCTAAGTGAGACAAAACCTGGCAGAGAGCTCACTGAGTGTTTAGGGACGAAATGGCACTTTCTTCACAGAAACAGCTAGGACAGAGGATCTAAGGGTATTCAAGTCTTGATAGGCTGTGTCCTCTACATCCTCTGGTATTAACTTACAGTCACCAAAACATTAATCTCACAAGTAAGTTATTCATGGTCTCTATTATCCTAGGGCCCTTGTGTGTTTGTTCCTCACACTCGCCTGCCTGCGAGTCTCTCTTTAGGAAGCTCTTCATGAGCTGCTCTCCACCCTGGATGGATGCCTCCCTTCTGCCATGATGCCCTCAGATGATGGACGTTCACACATGTAAGGTAAAGGCAAGCTCTCCTGTACTTGCAGGTTCCACTTCTGTAAGGGTGAAGCTTGTGTCTAGGGCTTACTATTGAAACCCTAGAGATGTGCCCTGTGCACATGTTTACTTTATGCTTGAATAAATGAGTAAATATAGTTATATCGTGTCTTCCATAATATAACAGTTTTTCCCCTTCTTCCAAACAGAGCATTGCAGCTACACTCAAAGACTTGTTCCTTAAACAAGCGAGCTGTGCAGCCGCAGGGAAAGTGTAGAGGAGCTGTGTTTTCATTATGCCTTCTTTTAAAGATCTATAAGATTTTAAAAGAACCACATGATTTCTGTTTTTAACTCGCATAAGAAGCCTGCAGTTAATTTTTATGAGCATATCTCAAACTCCTGCAGAAGAGCTTTGCCACACTCCCCAACAGAGCTTCAACAGCAAGTGTAAGGAGATCTGAGGGGAAAAAATAGTCATTTTTATTTCCTTTGTACATTTTCCCTGAAAAGTCAGGTCATATTTGGGTAAATAATATTTAAAGGACAGCAAATCTCATTAATGGTCCTCCCTTGGAAAAAGCCAGCTGTGAGGGACCATCCCCTGAGTTTTTACAGTTGGGTACAAACCATCAAAGTCAAGGCCAACAGATCTCAGCTTCAGATTTTCTCAGTTTGGAAAAGTGCTGTTGAAACACATCGTAAAACATGCTCCCAGCTTCTACTCACTCCCCCATTGCCTCAACCATTTGGGTGTTTCTATTACCATTCTTTCAATCGGCAGCCTTCATGAACCTGATAGATGCCAACTTGAGTTGTATCTACAAATATAAATTAATTGAATTCTTAAAGGCTCTGCCATATAATTAATGAGTATACCTAGAAGTTAATTCATTGTCTAGCTAATTCTGATCATCCCTCCAAATATCTGTGGTGTACTGAAATTACCAGGGCGGACCAGGTGGTTCTCCTAACAGATAATGTCTACCAGCACACAGCATAAAGGAGCTGGTCCTAAGAATTTAAGGCAGGTGGGTTTTCCTTTTCCTCTCATTTTTTTTTTTTGTATCCTAAACACCCATCCTGGGGCTAGAGAGATAGCTCAGTGGTTAAGAGCATTGCCTGCTCTTCCAAAGGTCCTGAGTTCAATTCCCAGCAACCACATGGTGGCTCACAACCATCTGTAATGAGGTCTGGTGCTCTCTTCTGGACTGCAGACATACATAAAAAATAAATTTAAAAAAAAACAACTTTGATTACGGTGTGCACATTTACGGTCCATTTAATACTCTCACCCTGCCTCACTTTAAACACCCATCCTCCCTCCTCCAAAAAAGTAGGTCAAAAATATGCCAATGTTCTAATTGCTTTGAAAAAGTAAAGCCAGCATGCCCATCATGTGCCCATCATATGCCCACCAAATGCCCATCACATGCCCCCATCACATGTCCTTCATGTGCCCATCACAAACCCATCAAAAGCCCATCACATGTCCCCATTACATGGCACCATTACATGTTCATCACATGCCTAAAATATGCCCATCACATGCCCAAAATAGCAAGTCAGGAAGGGACCAGGTTCAGTAGAACATGAGTTTAAGAAAAGGAATGGGTACAAGTCCAGGGCACTGGGTCTACTGGGGCACTGGTCATCAGAAAGTCCCTGGGCTTGGTGCTACCAAAACTAGGAAGTACAGAGTTCCTTCTGTCACCCTTCCACCTTCCAGGCACTGCACCCTAGCCTTGCCTATCACTCCTAGAAACCAAACATACTATGTCTGAAAACTGTTTACCTTGTGGCCAGAATTGAAATATTTTTTTTGTTTTTTTTGTTTTTTTTTCGAGACAGGGTGAACATTAACCCTACAACAAAAGTAGTCAAGCTCTTTATTCTTACCTATCCTGAAATCTGAGGACCAAATATAAATGGTCCTTTTAATCATAGCATTATCCCTAGAACAGAAGAAAATTTTTTATTTTTGGATTTGGAAAGATGAGCTATTGTTGAGTGTCTCTGAAGAACCAAGTTTGGAAGCAGGGCATGAAGATTTACCAGAATATAAGAGTTCATTGCGTATGGGAAACCAACCATGGAGACAGCAGATGTGTCTGGGGGAGTGGACAGATTCCTCTGTAGGACAGCTTAGAAACAGAGAGCTAAGGTATCCTGGGAAACGTGGCATCATTCCTCCCTTCAACCTGATACTAAGAAGTGACAGAGCTCAGCAAGCTAGCCGTGTCCACAAGCTCCATGCCAAACACATAAAACCCTGTTTTTACATTTTCCAAGATTGTATCTCTCAGCAACTGACTCTGTTAGAATCCTGGAACCCAAAAATATCTCATGTAATCTACTCCACTTTCTCACTTGACACATGAAAACCCCAAGGTCCAAGGAGATGAAGTAACCCCCACTCCACAATTATCAGTGTTTTCCTCCAAAGATGTAACTGGACAAAAAAAAATCATCTGTGTGACATGGGACAGGGAGGCCTGCACAACAAAGTACATTTGAACCTTAATGATGTCCTTCCTTTCCCTCAGCCTCAGTTTCCTTCTTTCTAGAACTCATACGCTTTGAGAGTGGCTGTGAGAACCCAAAGAGAAAATAAAGTATAAAGCATATTGTCTGCCTGGAAGCAAGTAGGTATCAACAAAAATCATCTATAATAGGTGTTGTTGTTTTCACATCTGCAAATAAGCATAATTGTTTGTGAAATTATGAAGTCAAGAATAAAAATAACTTAAATGGTAATAATTATTATTTTAACAACGTGCCCAGCATTCCGCGAGTAAATGCCTGAATATTTCCCAACCTGCTATAAATGCATTAACTCCCTTCAAGTCTCCCAACTATGTACCTTAGAAAAGCCTACCCATTTGCTGCACAGTCAAAAAAAAAGATGCTCTTAGGATGTGCGTATAGGCTGTATAGACTCCCAAGTTCCTGCTATTAGCCCGGATAAAGACTCACTCAACTGATGGGAAAACGAAAATACGTTATTTTATAAAGCAAGGTCCTGGAGCTTTTTCTCTTCCAAACTCAAAAGTTTGAAAGGCTTCATTTTAAAGGAGGGCATCAATCACCTCACTTTACCAAGTCATACCATTATAATAAATGTCATGGCTGGGTGTGAGGTCACTCAATGTCAGCTCAATACCTACCCCCCTTAACAGGGAGCTATAAGTCAGCCCTGCCATCCTAAGATTTATCTCTGGTTTACACTAAAATTGGTTGGCTTTTCTATTGATTATTTGAGCTACAAAAGCTTGAGAATTGGCTGCTTTTTATTTGATCTGTCCCTGTATCCATCAAACTTGCTATTTTGAGGTAGCAAGTCTGACTTCCATAATGGTTGGGGCATGTCATCATTTTGAACGCTAGTCAATGGCCTTTTATTCCTATTTAGAGATTTTTCTGAGATTTTACTTATGCACGCTGTTAACCAGATTAATTTTATCCATTCTACCCCTAGGGATGAGTTAGGAGTTGGAGTGTGCAGGAGAGATATTCTTTAAGGGTACTCGGACTTCTTGCAAAAAGCCCTATTGTCAATAAAAAAAGGGCTTCATGTTGCAAACATTAGGAGGAGGGTGCCTTATATTGTGAAATCTGTGAGGATCTCACTTTTCTGGAACTCCCTGACATCTGAGTCCTCGTGCTCCTGGAAGGATTCCAAGAGCACCATAAAATTAGGGCTGGTCCTGTCTGAACCGAGTCCAGATCATTTCAAAGTGACTCAAGGCAGGGAAATAAATATTGAACCTAGTTAAATGTTGCTTGAGATTATGCTTGGCTCCGAGTGTCCAGGCTCTGATTTGCTCTTAGGTTACAAGAGTTGTTTTTGAGCTCAAAGGGATATGCCAGGGTGGATTCCTTCCCTAGCAGCAAGTAATTGCGAGCACAGTTGCATTTCTGACACATTTAGTGAAATGAAATGCAAAGATTTATGAGATGCCATGGGGGGGGTGGAGGAGACATCCAAGGCCTGTTTCATGCTCCTTGACTCCACCCTGAATCACATTTAGCTGTACCCATTCCTTTCCTCCTCCTCTGCTTGCTTAAGCTAGCCTCCCCCTCTTCTTTTTTCTTCCCTCCCTTCTTCCCTCCTTCTTCCTTCCCACCTTTTTTTCTTTTCTATTTTGAAGGCAATACTTGTCAGTTCTGAATGCACAACAGGAAGAAAAAACTCAAGAGGATCCAAGGAGAAGTTCTAACAACCTACAGCTTACTCAAAGTCTGCTCTGAGCCATGCACACATGAACACACTGGCTGTTGCTCACAAGAACAAATGTCTGCCATGACCAATTGCACCTTAAAAAGCAGAGGAGAGCAGAGGAACCAGAGGCACATGTGGGAAACTGACAGACAATTCAGCCCCTGCTGATTCAGCATGGGACAATTTCCTTAGGGGCTGATGTTGGATGCAGCCTGTCAGTGCCTTATGGTGGATGCTATGTGTTCTGGGCCTCTCTTCTCTCCAGCAACAGGGGGACACCTACACACAGTAAACAGAAGTGGTAGGAGTTAACAAAATCTACTAAATGCCAAAGCACTTCTCTTTCTGAATTTAAGCCCTGAAGGCTCAGCACAGTCATGACCACAATCCCAGTCCTCTGCAGACCTGTCCACAACTGAAGGTGGCTCAAAGCCCTGGCAGATGTGAAAAATAATCCAAGGGAAGATGAAGAGGACACCAACCAACAGGTAGAGAGTACCTCACCAGGACGCACAGCTGTTTCCTGGGTTACAATGATGGAAGCTCAGCTTTTGAACAGTTTTTATACTGCAAGGTGGAGGCCCTGTCCAACTTTAGAGCATGGGTCTTTTCAACCAGCCCATATCTTGAACGTGGAGGCACAACATTGTACAGATTAAATCCCATTAGGAAAAGAATCAATAGGGAATACTTGTTTCACAAAGCACCAGACTCAGACTGTCTTGTTTCAAGAACTGTTTGATCCAACCTAAGTCCAGGAACCAGAGTTTACATGAGTTTTGCAGTTCCCAGGGAATTTCACCCACACACTTTATGCTACTCAAGCCTTCTCCGAACCACTCACGGTGAGTATTATCAACTCTGATGTACAAACAAAAAACCAAAGTCCAGGAACTTTTAAGACAAATCTTATTTCTTAATCTTGGACTTCTGCCCTCATAGCTGTTATATGCTATTCACCTTTACTTACCAGCTGACGACTGACCCCTCAACCTTTATCACCCACCACCCAGTCTTCACCTACCCAGTGAATCTCTTGTTAGAAACATGACCAGTTTTTGGACCCCAAAGAAGGCTGAAAGTTAAGTGAGACACAGTATCTAGTTTTAAAAGCTACTTATGACGATGCACCATGCACAAAGGAACCCAACAAAAAGAAAACAAGTTCAAAAAATTCTGGGAGATTTTCAAAACTCTTCCAGCCTTTAGAAACAAGCTTGGCACAAAAGACAATTCACCTTGTGATCTCATGAATATCAAGACCATAGTAACATTATTAAGAGGTTCCCTTAGGTCTCAGGCACAAAATGATATTTCAAAACGGTATAAGACAATGGGGATTTTACAACTGAAGGCAGACTAATTTTTCCCCAAACTCTATGCTTCCATCCATAATGAACTACTTTTGTCTTTGTTGTTGCTGTTGATGTTATTTTGAGCCTGTTGTTGTTGTTTGTTTTTTCAGGGTCTCTCTGTGTATCAACCCTGGCTGTCCTGAAACTCACTTTGTAGACCAGGCAAGCCTTGAACTCACGGAAATTTGCCTGCCTCTGCCTCCTAAGTACTGGGATTAAAGGCATGTGCCCCCCTCCAGCCCAACACAAGTTTTTAGGAGGGCTCCAAAGCCCCTTTTTGCTTAGTGTGGAAGTACTGAGATTCTCAAATGATGAATGCCTGTGAAGACAGAAGAACCAGAACCAATGATAATGAGTTCATCCTCCCCTCCAACTAGAAAGCAAAGAGCAGCTATCAATGACTCCTTGTAACCAGGCATAGATCATTCACCAGACAAGGCTTGATGTAGGCATAGTGCTGGAAGAAGTTCCCTTCAAGGAAAACAAAGCCTTCTCATACCGTCTAGCAACACAGCATAGTCACTGAGCAGACTAAACAGAGGGAGCTCCCTGGAATCAGCCACCGGACCACACTTGAAGTTAACCAGAGTACACCCAATGATGTCTATAGAACCCAAGACGTGATCCCATTAACCTCTGTGCAGAGATCAGCTCAGCGTTTTCCAGCAGTGGTTAAGATGCTTAGCTGGTTGGTATAGGAAGCTGCTGGCACTGAATCTAAAGGTGACCCACCATGTACTCTGCTGAAACCAAGGGTAAGATTCCTGAACTGCTCTAGAACCAGTCCATCAAACCAGAGCCTCTGCTGGAGAACCAGGGCCTCTCTAGATGGTGCATGGCTTCCTGCCATCCCTATAGCATGTCTCTAGTACATTAGAGATGATGCCAGTACCTTGAACGTGAGGCAGGGTTGAGGTGACTACAACAGGGGCCTTCTTCCCTGGAAGCCTGAAAAACTTCCACCCAAAGTGTCCCTCTTCTCTGGAGTAGCATGGTGAAGCCCAGGTGTTAGAAATCAGAGTAACAAGGCTGAATTCCCTCCTCTTCCCATCAAACGGGCCATAAGAAGCAAGGCCCTTGACCTCCTCAATCCACAGGCTCAACAAAAGGGAATATAACACGATTGCCACACGGCGCAACAGGTTGTTCCAGTGGTCCACTGGTATGCGAGCTATAAAGGCTGAGCACATTAAGCTGAGATAGAGTTAAGTCTCTCCTTGGAGACTATGTATCTCCTACCTGCGCAGGTGGGCTCCATGGATGCCATCCCTTTTTTGTCTCTAGGCTTCTTTTCTCTTTCCTCTTTTGAAACCCATTTCAGGTGTCCTGTCATATGAATAAGATCCCCAGTCACCATCCATATAGGCTTCAGATGCTGCCTTTCAGGGTCATGTGTCTTCAGTAGAAGGCTGGCATGCCTCAAGGGAATCTCCAGGTAAAATGGTTATCTGCAATCAGAAGAGAAATGGTGCATAGAAAAAGAGGTAGAAGGATGGGAGGGCACTCATAACATGCGGCAAATTTAAGATAAAAAGCACATGTATGAGATATTTTATAGGCAGACTAGAGAAAGTGTTTTGGGGGGAGGGATTATGGAGGTGCTGAAGATGATCTAGCTTTATCAACTGGAGGCCAGGATGCAAAGGCCATGCTTGGTGTACTCCGTAGCCCAAAGTGATATTGCTGTGCCTAGATCTCTAGCTCCTGTTATCTCTGGCAAAGGATAAAGGGACAAACCTAAGAGTTCTTCCTTCTTTGAGCTTTTCATGTGGCCAGAAGTATAGACCATCTGGAGTTGTCCTATTTAGACTGTTTGCTGCAGTTTTCTGGGATCAATGCAGCCACACCACAAACCATTTTGTTCTTCCTCTCCCATGCATCTGCTTGTACTCGGTCATACACACACTCCCTATCTCCATGTCTGAGAGAAGAATGCACAGAACAAACTCTAGACTTCATACAGAGCCATGGTTCTCAGCCTGTGGGGCTTGACCCTTGGTGGTGAAATGACCCTTTCCCTGGGTTTGCCTAAGACTATTGGAAAGCACAGATATTTATGTTAAGATTTGTAACAGGAACAAAATTACAGTTATTAAGTAGTGATAAAAAATAATTTTATGGTTGGGGGTCACCACAACATGAGGAAGTGTATTAGAGGGTCAGGGTCACAGCATTAGGAAGGTTGAGAATCACTAACGTAGAGAGTGACAATGGCCAGGTACATTGGCATGCGTCTTTGGGGATAACAAGCAGACTCATTACCAAGAGTCCACATCATTTTCTCTCTGAAAACAATCAGCCTTGTGTGTAGATGGGTTTTTTTTTCCAGTCTTCTACCCAGACCACCTTGTGGCTGTCAACACACCCTTACAAAGGACACAGAACCAGAAAAGATTTTAAGAGCAAGAGGACCCAAACTCTCCAACGCTGCAAGAGTATCTCCTGTGATGGTGATGGCCTCCCTTCAGTGATCAGATGCCCTTGCTTGCCCCCCATCCACCAGGTAGCCTGTTGAGGGCTCAAGCACCTGAGGGAGGATCTTTCCCTGTTGCAATTGTGGCACAAAGCCCAGCCCATTCCTGTGAATCTGTGGGCGTTAAACGAGTGTTGTTAATGATGGCGATGCAACCCTTTCAGCTTAGATGTGTCAGGGTCCCCAAGGCATGCAATGATCCCCTGAGAGGCATATATTATCTGAAGCTTTCCCTTTTGCTTAATTACATTGTCCTAATGTTCTCTTTCCACTGGATTTCTCTCTGCCAACTCCCCTATTCAGCCAGGCTTCGCTGTGGGTTGGATTTACATAAAAGACCCAGCACATTATAATTGTGATGATTGATCACCGAAGTTTCCTTGGGTTCAGATTGTTTCCTAATGTGGGTCATTTTTCATCATAAAGAGTCGGCTGATAATGATGTCATTTCCATTGCTTGAATTTCAAGGCCGTGGCCACATATCACAGAGTTTAAATGACTGTCTATAGGGCCGCAAAATCACATCCTTATCAGTTTAAAGCAGTTGTTGCCTTTCTCCTGGGGACACAAATGGGAACGGGAGCCTTCTGAAGCTCATGAAACAAGAGCTTCAGGAATCCGAATCTGCATCTGTAGCTGGATGCAGGGCTGGGGGTGGTGGGGGGGGGGCGGGAGTTGAGTGGGAGCGGAGGGCAAACCTGTTTCTATGTGAAGCTGTATGGCAAGTAAACATCAGATGAAAACCACAAAGTCAGACCTGACAGGAAATAAGCCGCACTGCTGATCCCTGGATACTTTAGATCTCCTCCTGCACAATCATGGCACTGATTCCATGGCAAGATTAATGAGGAAGCATTGAAAAGACCCTTGAAGAGCTCCAGACAGAAACCCATCTTGCCCATTGAGCCAATAACACATGCCCCTGGTTGAGTGATCATTTGGCATGGAGCTGGGAATGACCTGGGTTTTGTGTTTGTGAAACATGTACACGAAACAAATATGACACAAAGAAATGTAGCATATCTTTGCCTAGTTAAAGTAATATTCCACAATATTTCTTTGAATATAATGTGTGGTGGCATCATTATAACCCAAGGTCCAAAGCATGAGTGAGTTGCACACCAGACAATCTGATTTCTGGCATTTGTCTCTAACCACATCATACTAGGAAAAGCCCTGAAACCCTCTAGGACATTCTGCAGATGCTAAAATTTGCAGGTATTCTCCTCCCTTCCTTCTACAGCCTTTCCCATTGGACCCAGCAGGTTTCCACCCCACCTTATTTCGCAAAGTGTCTAACCTGGAGAAAAGTTGAAAGAACAACACAACAGCACCCAAATCCACCTAACTGCGTGTGCTTACTTTTATGCTGTGCCATGTACAGTTTGTCTATACACACACACAAATCTGATCTTTAGTCATCTGAGAATTATTTGCCTTGTCTTTACAACATCTTCCTCTTCCAGTCTAAGGACTCTACAAAGGAAAAAGCATCATCCTCATTCCCAAGACACAAGGATTATACTCATGAGATCTAGCCTTGTTTAAAAAAAAAAATACTGTTCGCTAGCACAAAGTCCTTTTCCCAGCTTTGCAGTTACTGTTCCCACCCTTTCATGTAGAATGTGTGTTATCTGGGCATTTGTATGTGTTTTTGTGTGTGTAAATGTGTGTGTACTTGTGTCTTGCCATATATACCCTCACATGCACCTTTAGGATCCAATCCAAGATCACCTGTTACATTTGGCTGACCTGTAACTTTACTTTGAATGTCTTAATTTACTTTTTTACTCTGTGCTATTGCTAACTTCGTTATTGTAAGGAGGTTACTTGTTTGTTTCCCAGCCACCCAGTAGCTCAGACCCTAAATAATCACACAGAAATTATATTATTTAAATCACTGCTTGGCCCATTAGCTCAAGCTTCTTATTGGCTAACTCTTATATGTTAATTTAACCCATTTTTTAATAATCTGTATATTGCCACAAGGCTGTGGCTTCCCAGGTAAAGTTCCAGCATCTGTGTTCAGCGGGGCTACATGGCTCCTCCCTAACTCCTCCTTCTGTCTCTCAGCATCCAGTTTAGTTTTCCCTGCCTACCTCTATTCCCTGCGCTGGCCCAAGACAGTTTCTTTATTAACCAATGGTATTCATCATATACAGAGGGGAATCTCACAACACTTCATGTTAGCAGTTTTGATATAAACTCATTTTTCCAAAAACCTATTTCTTAGTATGGTAGTGAAATACCAAGAGGAGTTAGAACCTTGCTGGAAGGATTTGCACTAGAGAAACTGAAATAATTTGATCACCAACATGACAAGTGAAAGGAAGGATTATTTTAAAAATAGGGGGATACAATCTGATATTTAAAAAATAAAAGTGGGAAGCAAAATGGAAAAGTCATCTTTACCGAAGAACATCAACTAATAAGTAAGGCTATAGAAACAGAAACGTACTGCTGCATCCCACAACCCCGAAGTGATAATTAGTTCAGGCAAAAGCTGCCTGGTGGAGTGGGGGTGGGGTGGAGTGAATACATGTGACATGAACACAGAAGTGTGAGTGTATACAGGGAAAAGAAGGGAACCAATTAGGAGGTGGGGGGACATGAGGAGGGCAATGAAGGAGGGGATAAATTAGAAAAGGATATAATGATATACATGTATGAAGTTGACTTAATGAAATCCATTATTTCATATGCTAACTTAAATCATTTAAAAATTTTAAATAAAAACAGTGGTCACCAGCCAGTCCATATTGGTATCTCTCGTCTCCCATAGTGGGACAGTAGATCCAAACCACCCCCATGTTTAGTCCTAGAGTACATGCTACCAGCAACCAACTGAATTAGACTCAAGATTTCTTTGCAGTTGGGATTTTTCTTTTAAAATTATCACTCGAGCCTATACTTTGTGATTTTTATAATGTGTAGGCTGTTTTATTTTAACCTGTCATAGTTCTTTCCTTTCTTCATTTGGGTTCAGCCTTCATTTTGTTTCCATCCTTGCCAATTTAAACTCTGTTGGTCTTTTGTTTGCTTGGTTGGCTTTTGGTTTTGTTTTGTTTCTGTGGTATAAACCATTACCAATGTGTAAAACCCAAAACTAAATAAAAGGTTATACTTAGGAAAGTCACGCTCTCTCTTCCCCTTGGCCTTGACTCCCACTGGCCCCTGATGCTGATCAATTGTACTGGTTTCTGGCTCATTTGTCCTGGGCTTCTTTTTGAAGGAACAAAGGAACAGATTTCCGGGCAAATTATTGTTTTCACCTATTTCATAAACATTTACTTTTTTAATTCTTTGGTCTTTACTCTTTGGAGGGCCCAACACCCAACTCCCAAATAAATACCTGAGACTCACTCTGCTTTAGCTTGCCTTGTTTCTAGACATTTTTTCTCAACTTGAATTATCCCATTTACATTTTGCCTCTGGGCTTTTTCTTTTCTCTATTCTATATGTCTTTCTTTATTTCATATTCTGTAGCTTGCTGTGTAGCTTGATAACTGGTCCCTGTAGTCCTCCTTGCCTTCTTTTTACACTGCTCAATCACCACTTCCCGTATTTCTCCTCCTATTCATTCTCTCCTACTTAGCTATTGGGCATTCAGTTCTTTATTAGGCCAATCAGGTGTTTTAGTCAGGCAAAGTAACTCCCAGGGTTCCCTTCTACTTTGGGATAAATTCAAAACTCACAAAATGCTCAGTAGACCACCCTCTGTGGTCCTCTATGGCATTCCAACACACAAGTGCATACACTTTTGAGTAGCTACCGGGTTTATCTCTCAACACATGCCCTGTGTTCATACTCACCTATTACTTGAAATGCTCTCATCACCGCAAACTAAGAAGTCTGCTGGAGAGGTTCCATTTAGATCAATCCCACCAAGCAAGTTTCTTGGCTGTGCTCTGGACATTGCTCAGGTGCCTTAAAGCTGTTTGTTGGGTTGACAGCAGAGTATCTTTTGGTTTAGAAAGGTGTAAGGGAAAACTGAAATTGGGAGTTGAATCTTCTTCCCATGGCCAGGTGAAGGCAGGCGTGTGGACATCAGGGAGCAGAACTTCGGCCCCAGCCCCTCTCAGCACACGTGGTGCTTCTGGGCCTTCATGTGGGAGAATGATAACCCACCCACCCACTCACATCCTTTCTTACCTCAGGCCTAACTAAGTTGCTGCCATCTGCCTCACATTTACTTCCACTTTGAAAAGTCTCCTGAAGGAGCTCTTCATTGTCTGATCTTCCTGCAGCCCTCTTTCCTGGATCCTGGCAAAGCCTCTGGACACTACAGCCACCCATAAATCCTGGCGTTGACTCTTCCCTTCCACTTGAATGGAAGCCCAAAGACTGGTAGTTTTCAGACTCTGCGGTGAAGGAGAATTACCCGACCGACGCATTCCAGACTCAGTGGACTGGGAGTGGAGCGCTAGACTCTGTTTCTAACAGATAGTTCAAGTAGCCCCAGCAGCACTCCGAGAAACAATAAGTAAGCCATCTGAGCGCTTCCAGTCAACCCTCCCCATAACTGGTTCCTCTGAGTGCTACAAATAGCTGTCCTCCCAATTACTCAATTAGACCAACCATTCGCTAGAATCTAAACAATGGCTCTCCCAGAGCTACTGCCCTCAGTTGGCCCAGGCAGGAACTGCAATTCCAAGACACTTGTGGCTCTTCACCCTAATCCCACCCCTCCCTTAAAAAAATAAAAACATTTGTCTTTGAGTGGTGAGTACTACTGTTTTCCTTCCTCCAAATGATGGGCATTATTCTGCTGCCTGCTCATGCTCTGTTTGCTCACATAGATGCGATTCTAATTAGAGAAGAATGTTAATGCTATGTGTGCATTTTATTAATAAAACTACCAGGATAGTGTGATCATTAAAATTCTCTTTCCATCACCCAATTTGCAGAGAACAATTCTACAACACCTTGCTAAGCACGTATGACTTTCTCAATGCATGATCAAATCACACTGGGCTTGGCATCTATGGAGCTGGTACCATGTATGAGAATTACTACTACATGGTAGATGAGCAGCCATGAGTAGTGGAAATTGTCCTGACCATTCAGCCTCAGGGTCTACAGGAGGAGCCCACAGGTCCAGGCAAAGTTCCTGGCAGACGGGCTGGCTGGCTGTGGGTAACTGTCTATCTCTGACCATGGGGGCATAGGTCTGTTCATCTTCCTTTCGAAGGGTGTCAGTAACTACTTCGGCAATGAATGATATGTTATTTGTAAAGACTGCTTTTTAAGGAGTCTTCAAGGAAACCTGGAGAGATTGTAAGAGGAGCTAAGGAGCCTTATCCCAGAATGAAAGCTCTGTAGGGGAAAGGTCATGGGCAGGTCCTGTGTCTGCTGTCAGTCTCTGTGAGCTCATATGCTCCTCAGTTTTTCTGTGTCTAGAAGAGGCTGTTTCCTTGGAGTCATCCAGCTTTAAAAAGAAAGAAAATCTTTCCACCTCTCTTCTACATTGATCCCTTAGCCTTGAGGTAGATATTTGATTTAAAAACATCAACAAACATTCCATTTAGGGCAGACCCGCTAACCTGCCAGGACAAGTACCTATATCAACCACGCTCCAGGGCAGGCTGCATGCTCAGTAGCTGGTCAGCCCGAAAGGACTCCATGGCTGTTTTATAGATCTGTTTTGTTGTGCTTTGGTATTTTTTGTCATGTTTTCTTTTGAATTTGTTTTGACTTTCATTTTGTTGCTATTTTCTTTCTTGGTGTTTTGAGAGAGAGGATATAAAGTTGGTTGATAGGGAGGTGCAGAGGAGCTAGGAGGAGCTGGGGAAATATGATCTAAATATATAGGATAAAACATATTTTAATAAAAAGTGAAATAAGTCAATAGAAAAGAAAGAGGAGAAATGTCAGAGGGAGGGAAGGAGGAAAGGAGAGAGGAAAAGAGAGGGCTTGGCAAAAATGATTGGGCTATTTATTTCCCCCTGATCTGCCCCGCCATGTGCCACTTCTAGCACAGTAGCAAGAGCAGCCTGATGAGGGGCTTCTAGGGTTTTCCTGCTGAAATCTCCGTCCTTCTTGGTGGCTAGCCACTTAAGATTTGAGGCAACTTGGTCTCTAGAAGCCTTTCCTATATGCTTAAGGAAAGAGCATTTGCATTTATATGAAGGGCTCATAATTGACCAGGATAATCATGTATTTGGCAGAAAATAGGCATTCAATAAATATGGCTGGAATTCCATTGTGGGAAATATACGTAACAAAACAGACTGTTCACGTCATTTTAAGGGTAGAGTTGTCATGGCATGAAGTGTATTCACCTTGTCCAGCCATCACTGCTGTCAACCTCCAGGCCTGTCAGCATGGTGAATGGAAACTGCTGTGATCCATCATCAGCTCACACTGACGACATTCATTAACTCCTTCACATGGGTCCTATCACACGGTAGGGCCAACACTGGAGAGTAAGGGACCTCATCTGAGCTTTTGAATCTCATTTTTCTTCATCTGTAGTTGCTTTATTGATTTCAGTCTTTATTAGAAGACTACAAAAGAACAAGAAAATAAACTTTCTAGAAAAGTAGAAAATAGCATAAAATTCATTCTATCTTGTAATTCTTTGTTTGTTTGTTTTTGTTTTTCAAAACAGGGTTTCTCTGTGGAACAGCCCTGGCTGTCCTGGAACTAGTTCTTATGGACCAAGATGGCCTTGAACTCACAAAGATCCGCCTGCCTCTGCCCCCTGAGTGCTGGGATTAAAGGCGTGTGCCACCACCACCTGACTCTTGTAATTTTTATATGCATCAAAAACATTATTTTCCTATACCTTAAACTATTTTGTTAGGTGTCATTTTGAGAATAATTTCATCATTTCATCAACTGTATTAAGAACTAAATAAATGTGAAATGAAAAAATACAGAATTGCCTAAGAAATTGATGCAATAAATAAGTAAAACACACTACTGTATCTCTCTTAGTTTTTCTATTGTCCTACTTCTAAAATTATAACATCATTCAAAGATAGAGACACCATCTTTGTGGGGGTTTTCTCCAATTATTTAGTATATGCATGTATGAATTCATATTTGCTTTATACATATAAGACAAACGTATTAAAACATACAGAAGGATATGTTCACAATTATCAGACAAATCATGACATTATATGAAGGAAGGTCATATAAGCAAGATCTCAGACTATGAGTTTTCATGATATCCTTGATAGATTTTCTCAAAGTCTAGGTACAATTTGGTAGCACTAACAATAAAAAGTAAATAAAATGTTCTCAACAAATGAATCACCCAACTAGAACTTCACTACACACTGTTGGTGACCCAAAACTAAGCAATCCAAATTTCCTGAAAATATCCTAGGACAATCCTCTTCACTCTCCTCTGATAACTGTGAAACAAAGGTCCTTTGACATCAGTCTTAAGGGGATAAGGTCAATAGGCCTGGAAAGGTGAGGATAGTAAAACACATAACTCAGAAGTGAAAAATGTCAAGTTAATTAGTAATTGTAATGTTTATAAATCTAAATATGAAAATGTTTTTTGTAATTATAAAGCAAAGAAGTCATCTGTTCTCTCTTAAATGAACTATGACCTATCAAATATAATGTGGGATTCTCCTCTGTATGCTGTGACTACTACAGGTTAATAAAGAAGCTGTCTTAGGCCTGGCAGGGCAGAATAGAGGTAGGTGGGAAAAACAACTAACTGCTGGGAGGAAGACGACGGAGTCAGTGAGATACCACCAGGGACAGACTAGCCAGAACCTTGCTGGTAAGCCACAGCCATATGGTAATACTCAGATTAATAAAAATGGGTTAAATTAATATTTAAGAGCTAGCCAATAAGAAGCTAGAGCTAATAGGCCAAGCAGTGATTTAATTAATATACAGGTTCTGTGTGGATATTTTGAGTCTGAGCAGCCAAAACCAAGCAAGCGACCTCTAACAACACAAGGATTATATTTTGATGTTGTAACTGCAAGAATCCAGAATTCATATTTATGAGATGGTTATATCTGTATGCAACTCCTGATGGCAATCAATGGCATTCAGAGAAAGCGGCCCATTTTCGATACCTATGCCCACTAAGTTAGTAAAATAGCTATAAAATTGGAATTTATTCCTTGGTATTGTAGTGGGTGCCTCTTGTCCCCAACACTTGGGAAACCACTGAAATATGAAGATCCAGACTTATTATTTAAAATAATATAATGGGTGTGATAAGATTGGCAGGTAAAGGCCTAATACCCAGAGTTCATCCCCAAAACCCACACACAGTAGGAGAGAAACAAAAGTCCTCTGACCTCTACACCTGTTCTATAGCACACATCCTAACCCCTCAACCTTCATAAACACACAATTTAAAAAAAATTATAAAATAAAATTGTTGCTTTCTTAAATTTTTATTAAAGTTTCTAATACTTATTTTTAATACTATCTCTAACTTTACTTCTGGAAATTATTTATAAAATGACTCAAATATGAAAGCACAAATGGTCCACTGAACATAAATGATAGGGACATTAAAGAGAGCTCAAGGGTTAAAACTTAATTAGATTTTGTTATTATCACTATGACCATCATTGGAGTCCGCAGTCTTCAGACACTGACCTGAGAAAGAGACCCTGTTTCATGGACTCCTAGGCACCAGCAAACTAGAGCTGCCCTGTTGGCACCCCTAGCAAAAAACATGGCACCAGTATGTCTGCAAAAGGCACCAAAGGCAGATGTGCAGCCACATGTGGCCAGGAGCATGGCGACCTGCTCCCTGAAGTGTGTGTGGGACACAGTGCAGAGCCAGTCACAAGTGCCCCCATCCACCCTTTCGCTATCACCCACTGAAGCTGCTTCATAAAAGACAGGCGGCCATTGAAGCCATGGTACTACCTCCCACGCCTTTGAAAAGCCCAACTTAAAACAAAAAAAGAAGCAGAAATAGTAAAGGCTGTAGCCCAAGTTATGCTCTTGTGCCTTCTGATTAAAGGCTATGAGTTTGAAAGATGAAAGAGATGGTAGGAAGTGACCCTCTGAAGTAGGCCGTTAAAAAACATACAGCTGGACATAAAAAGATACCACGAGGGGAGGGACGTCAAAAGAATATTAACAGGGGAATTTCTCTACCCCCCTTTGAAGCTAAGAAACCTAAGGAAGTGAGAAAAAGGAAACCCAGAGCCTCTGATTTCAGTGTGTTTAATTTTTATATATTTGCTTTGCGAGATTTATTTTTTAGCTGGGAGTGTAGTCACACATCTTTAATCTCAGTACTCCAAGACAGTACTGGGATTTCTGAGACCACTCTGGTCTACATGTATAGACAGCCAGAGATAAACTGGGAAACTCTGACCCAGAAAATTTATTTTGTTATTTTTAATTATACATATGTATTGGGGTATGTGCACATGTGTTCAAGAGACTGAGGAAGCCGAAAGTGTTAGATACCCCAGAGCTAGAGCTGTGAAACTGGATGGTTGTGAGTTACCTGATGTGGGTGCTAGAACCAAACACTACACTCTTAGACCCTGGGCCATCTGTGCAGACCTGAATTTTTATGTATTTGTAGTAAGTACATATTACTTCCCAGATTTGTCCACTAGAAAGAACGCAACAGTAATCACTTAATGGAGAGAGAAATAACCACAAGGCTATAATTGATCCCTATGAAAGAGATGTTTAATCAGTGGCCAAAGGACCACCTGCAAAGTGCACAGTAAAAGATACTCCTGAACTGAAAGGGGGTGAACGAAATACAATCTCAGGTCCACTGTGTGACATCAGGGTACAGAGAGCAGCTCTTGGACTCTGAAGTTCTCGGATTCCATCCAAGCTCTGGAAATTATTCATGCTATCAACACTAACCTCCACCACATATAAGACAGCGAGAAAGTGGGGCTGATAGGAACAGGGGTGCCCACCTAGGCAAGGCAACTTCTGCTTGAGCCTATAGAGTCTTTTGTGCCCTTCATAGTCATATTTCTGCTCCAAGGTGTATGACCAGTACAAAAAAGTTATCCCTCTGCATGCTTCCCATTGTTTCCAGCAGACTGGTGAGGTTCTTGCCAATAAGCCCTTATTTCAGCAGGGAATTGGAAAAGGAATAAAACTTGGTCTCTGGGGCTCTTAAATGCATAGCTATGCCCCTCACCAAAAGGTTGCTACTGCTTTGAAGTTTGCCTTGTCTATATAACTCTTTTATCCTGAATTCTGGAAACTCTCTCTTCTTCCCTCAACTCTTCAGGCCTAGAGGTGACAATTTCTTTGCTTACAGCCCAGGACGACCTCGCTCTATTTCACGGCTGGTTTCTACTGCTCCACTTTGCAAACAGGCCATTTTATCATCCTCTTCCGACAATTTCAATGTTAGCACACACCTGTGCTTTGCCCGGACCCTCACTCTACCTCAGGATTGTTGAGAAATTGTATTTAGCAATGTAACCATGACTTCCTTTACTCGCTTCTCTTCTTGGCTCACCTTCCTTACTACTCCTGGGTGATCTTTCTAGGGAGCTCCTCATCTGACTCTCACACAATGACCAGCAAACTCTCTCCATGAAGAATGAGACAGTAAACAGTTAGGCTATTATTGTGGGCTGCTCTCCTTTGCCCTGGTTCAGCAAAAGCAGCCATGGGCAGTCACACATAAGTGAAGCAGCATGGCTGTGCTGCCGTAACATTTTATTTATGAACACTAAAATTTGAATTTCATACAACTTTTGTAGGTCATAAAACATAATTCTTCTTTTGATTATTATTTTTCAGCCATTCGAAAATATAAAAAGCATTTAGTCGCAAGCTATATAGAATCAGACAGTTGGCAGGATTGGGCCTGTAGGCCAGAAAGTACCAGCTCTTGTTTTAAAACTTAGCATCAGAGGGTTTTTATACCCAAATTATTCTATACTTTTTTTTTAACCATTTCCCTCCTTTAAAAACTTTACTAATTCATTCTTTGAAGCTAAAGCTTGCTTACTTTCCCCCAGGATCTTTGCCAACTGGCATTGGGTAGCATGTTCAAACCACTTCCTTCTATAGCACCTTCCGGGGCCAATATTCTGGAAGCTGTTCCTGCACCAAAGCCATTCCAGCATTCTGTCAGGAACTGGCACATCCAAGACCACCCTGTATTATTCACTACCTGAAAAAAAAACCCCAAGAGTCATACTACATCTAGACAAAGCCTGCTCTCTGTAGAGTGTGGATGAAGACGGGGTTTGCTTTTTTGGGGCCTCACCTCATCATGCCCACCCCACTTTGCTCACATTGAGAGCATTAACAACCTCCTCCTTCCCCCCTCCCCTCCCCACCCTCGAGACCACAATCAATGCAAAAGTGTTGCTAAGTGCTAATGTGTTTCACCTAGCCCAACTGATACAAAACTTTCACAAAGAGGTGTGTACGCTCCAAAATGTCTTTTGGAAATAATTCCTTGCCCAGAGCTCTGGTTGTCATCCCTGGTAACATGTTAAAGTCGCCCAGAAAAAGCTGAAAGGGCTGATGAACAGGACCCAGGCTTCAGTGATTAATTTGCTATCTTCACTTGTCAAAAGCTAGCATAGGGGGCAGCTGCAGCCAGAGAGAATGGCAGGAACAACTGTTCAGACAGCAGTGGGAGGTCAGGGCGCATCCGTTCAAGTCCTCACCTCTTTCCATTGCTCTTACTCTCGCACGCACAGCTTGAATAGAGAACAGTCAGGAAGATGGGATAGAAGTGAACATTTTCCCATTACGTTCTGGTAGGAGCGAATGAACGCCTAATTACAAAACTATTACTTTGATAACAAGTATGAGAAGTCTTCTGGAGCTCCTGGTGCATTCCCTAGGGGATCCTACTTAGCTGGAGATGGGGTGGGGGAGATCACTTCCTTGAGGCAGTGATGCTCAAACTGAGCTCTGAAGCATCAATAAGAATTAACTAGTGAAATAACGGAGAAGTAGAGGGGAGTGGGTAAACCCTCTGTGGTGATGCACAGGAGCTTAGAGCTTAAACCAGTGCTTCTCAGCCTTCCTACAATTCTTCATGTTGTGATGGGCTGAGCCCCAACCATAGAATTATTTCGTTGCTACTTCATAACTGTAATTTTGCTACTGTTATTAATCATAATGTCAATATCTGATATTGGAACCCCCACCCCCAAAGAGGTCACACTGTACCAGTTGAGAAGCACTGGCTTAGAGGAACCATAAGAAAGCATTCTTGGTGGGATTCAGAGAATGGGAGGTTCCGTGAGAATTAGACTAGCCAGGACCATGGAAACCTTTTTGTACCGTGAAGGTGCTTCATTATCAGCTTCATTTAACAGACTCAGCGCTAGTCACAAGGCTTCCTCGCCAGGAAGAGGCAACCTAGTTGACACTCACTTCTGTCCAACTCTAAAGCCTTGTACCCTTCTCTACTTCTCTCTGCCTCCCGCCCCAGAGACATTTCCCCAGAAACAGAAAAGCAAATCAGGTTTGGGCTTTTATATAGAACCTCTCTATTAAAAAATGAAGTAATTGTGTTTATGTAAATATAGGGACGACAAAAAGCATTAGCTAGATAAGATTAAAAAATATTAAAGAAGACAACTTTCCTCTATGAAGGAAAAGACTTCCCAGAACCTTCAAATCAGTTCTTTGCAGCTTCCAAAAGCTTCCTGCTTTGACTTTAGCATTGGTGCATCAGGAAGGGAGGCAACCAAACTCATTTGTTTGGGATTTGCTGAGCACATGCTAGAGATATAGGTAAAAAGCACAAGATCGCAACGCTCTTGAGGCTTGCTATCTTTCCTATAAAAGAGCAAGGGAGCAACATACTCAGCCAAATTCAAAGCCACAAATCCTTCATGAGTGAGTGAGAGGAAACACGAGAACCAAACGAGTTGATCCTTGAGATTATTACCTACCTGATGACCTCCCTTTTGGCTCTGGCACTGCCATTTCTGACAGTGGTTTGGTTAAAGATAGCAAACCAAGATATATATATTGGGCAAGGGAATACCATATTGTGAATAAAATTTAGGTGGTGGGCTAGAACATACTGGAACATGATCAATGAGTAAAAATTGTATCAATCTTCAAAAAAAAGTTATGAGTCGGTTCCAAAATCAATAACATATATATGTATATATGAGATTGATCCAATCTTCTTCCAGATGGCCAAGGAAATCTGAGCTGAGTCCTTAATGTTAACGGTTAGTATACGGGATGTAAAATGAACAAATTTAAAAAGCTTCATTAAAATCTTAAAATAAGACTGAAAAATCTGCAGCAGATGGTATGGATAATAGACAGTTAAATGTCTGGCAATGGAAAGATGCTGCTTTTCACCAGCAACGGAGGCTGAGGAGAGAGGCGGGGGGGGGGGTGAATGATAGGAAATATGGTATTGATTTTTGCAAATGAAAAATGATTGATCTTGCCAATACCTCGGGTAAACCTGTATTCCTATTTAAGGATTCAGCAGGATTTTAAAACTAAGGCAGTACCTCAGCAGACTTTCCTGAGTCCCAGGAGACATAGAGAGAAAAGACACATCTAACTTGCCATTCTCCCTCAGGAGCCGCTGAAGTCAGTACATAATATGCTCAAAGAATCTCTATCCATGCCAGGGAAGGATCAACAATCATGCCCACTAAGGGAAACTTCTAAGTGTTTATCACACAAGGCTAGGGGAGGCGACTGAATGGGAAGCCCTTGCTAACTTCTAGACCTGTGTATACTATTTACCCATAGCACTTAGTGGCTGTTCATGCATGCTTAGAAAGGGTACACCTCATTCTCTGGTCTCCTTCCCTTCTGAGGAATGATTTCCTTGCCTTTCCAGCCATACCCACTTGCTGGAACTTGACAAAAGAGAACAAGAACTTGAAGCCATCATGGCGCATCAAAGCCATCTGCCCAATAACTCCACCAAGCCAACATCCAAAAAAATGCATACAAGTGCGTCATTCTTCGTGGAGAGCACGGTGAGTTGAGAGCCACACCTAAGGAAGAACAGTGTTCTCTCCCCCCTTTCAGAAATTCCACAGGGCTGTCGGAACACGGTCCAGAGAATGGTGCATGGTGAACAGTGCCTTGGGGAGATACGGGAGAGGCTCCAGGAAAAAAAATAAGGGAGAGAGCCTTTTACCTCGGGTGCCTTTTATCCCCTGGGTTGTTCTTGGATGTGATTTTATGACACCTGTGTTAAGCATTTACATTCAATTTACAAGGAATGTTTATCATTGTTGGATGTCAGAACACAGCTATAGAACCCAATCTGGTCAATGTGCCCTGAAAATGGATATCACCTTCTGCCTTGCTTTTATGCTTTCACAGGTATAATCTCTAGTATGTGCTAGATATTGGGTTTAAATTAGTCTATCTTGAGAAAGTTCTGGGAAAGGGCTATTTTGCCAATATTTAGGATGTGCTTATTGGGGTTTATTTACATGTTCTTCTGAATAAAAACAACCCTCCTGGGATCATTTCCTCTTTGGCTACAGTCATGTTTAAAATTTCACTGAAATGGAAGCAAGGTAGTCCGCAGCCTTAGCCTGTAGTCTGTCCCATTCTTTCAGCTCCTCGGATCCCAGGGCCAACAGACAAGCTCTGCACAGGTCAGTGAAAGTTGACAAGGGCCATCACCTCTGCATTCACCTTGAGTAAAGTGTCAAAACACATGTAAGAACTCCACTGTAAGAGGAAACATAACCAACTACACAACACTCAGTGTCAACCACATCTATTTTACCACTATTAATAAAACAGACATCCTTCCTCATTTCTGGTCTTCCAATTTTAGGACCCTTGATCTGTCCATTGTTACATCTCACAGAATTTGAACATACTAATCTTAGGATGACCGACTGAGGCAAAAAGAGATTGATTCCGATAATAATAAAGGTTAAGGAGAGAATGTTACTACGCTTGAATCTGTTTCAGCCGCCTTTGATGTATTACTCTGAGTTTTAGGTTCACTTCTCAAGAACCGGTATGTATTAAAGTCTTCAGTGTCACCTGGGAAGGGGGTGAAGGGATGGGGAGGGGTGGCCCCACTCCAGATCTGCAGAATCAAAATCCAGATTTCAACTATTTTTCCCCAGGTGATTGTCAGGGTGTGCACTGAAAGAAGAGCCTCTAAAATGTGATATTCTTAGCATGCTTCTGAGAAAGTTCATAAATGTTTATAACATCAGTAGAATGGGATCCTATGAAGAGAAAATGTGAGCATTGTTACTACTGTTTACAACTTAATAGACTGTATGTGCCACCCAAGAAGTGAGAGATACAAAATGACCCTTCCATACATGTATAAATGGTATGCCAGAAAGCTCAAAGAAGGCACAGCTTGATGTAATGTCCCTTCTGGGTAGTATCACTGAAAAATAAAACCAGGGGGGAAAAAGCATAGGCAGTCTTACTATAATACAAATACTAGAGAAAGTTTTAAATCAAAAATGGTGGTTTAGATCATCAGGCAGCATTCATCTACCACTTTAATAATTTGTTTTTTATTATATTTATTTACGTGTTTGCTTTCTTATGTGTATGTGCACCTGTGTGTCTGTGTCTGACATACATCACAGTGTATGTGTGAAGGTCAGAGTTTGTGTAAGTAACCTGTTCTGTCTTTCCACTGCATGGGTCCTTGGGATCAAAGCAAGCCAAGAATAATAAACAAAGAAAGTGAAGGAGACCCAGCAGTGATGGGTGCAAAACTTAGCGCAACTTAGAAATGGCGTTCCAAGTGCCAACATGGATGCAGACCTGGAATACGATGACAGAAAGCCATCTGATTTCTATGAGCCCTGTGTCTTTCCCCTGTGCTGTCGCTGCCTGAGATGATGTTCTCACTCTCCGAACTCCAATCACTCCTGCCACTTTCTACAACACTGATTGTTCCAAGATCAACAATGCTTTACCCAATTGCATGCCTGGATAAGAAAATTATTAAAAACTGCAAGAACTTGAGGAAGGCAAATCCAAAGGATAATGAGCTGAAGGCCATGACGGACAGAGGAAATGAGAGCCAGATTGGCTAAGCAATCACATTTCCAGCACAGACCCAGAGAAAATCAGGCATATTGTGTGGGACAAACAAACTCCAATTAGAGAACAGATTTCAGCAATGACCCAATTATCTAGTGTCCAGCGCTCATTTTTATGTGATGAATCCAGGCAAGTAAAATAAATTCCTGGAGACAACGTCACCCCTTCTAATACTGAAAATAACTTCCATTTCCCTTCATGAAACCCCAGTTTTTTAAAAAAATTCCAGAATGTTATCTTTTGTTCCATTTGAGCCTTAAGCATAATATCCATCTGAATAATACTGACTTCCACAGGTTCCTGTAGGTTATTTCTATGTGGTCAAGGGAGATGTGAGGGGGTTCTTTCAGGAAACAAGTTCAAAAGAAGGACAAGAAGCCTCAACTTTGAAAGGATAAAGCACCGGTAAAATCGATTTCTCCTAAGTAAATTATTAGTTGAACGAAGAGGAAGGATTAAGGCTAAATACTGGGAGCTCCATGCTAAGCTGAGCGGTTATGATCTAAGGGCTCCTGAGAAGCCGTCTCTAATCTAAAAGCGGGTAGGAGAGAAGCAACTGCAGTCAACTGTAATATAGCGAGCGTCTGCCACGTGATTTAATTACAGAAATGAAAGCAACCCAGGAATTATGTGGTCTATTCAAGCCTTCAAGGAGCACGAACAAAGAATATAATTATACATCAAGCCTGTTGATTAAACAATTACTATTTAAAGCAGATATAGATTTAAAATTAATTTGCTTCTGCATTCTGAGGATTTGGGGACCAAGATAAACAGTGTTTGAAGTTTAATTATCTGCATGTAAGATGAAGGGGCTCGTTTCAATTTGGTTAGCACTGCGGAGCATTTTCGATGGTATAAAGGGAAGCATCAGACACCACAGTAAGTCTCTGCAGCGTTGAAATGTGGGATTAAAGTGAGCAAGAAGGCCTGCTCAACCTAATCCCACAAAAATGGGGGAATAGTGCAGGAGACAGTGTGCACTGCACATTAATATTCGGTGAACATTAGTATGAAGTTTGCCTGGAAGGCAAACGCTATCCTCAAGAGGACAGAGAGGCCAAACAGTCAGCCCCACCTCCCCTGCAGATACACCTGGGGAGTGGACACTTTCACCACTGGGGCTGATGCGTAAGACCTGACTGCTACTCTCAATGGAGTGACTCTGATCACAGGCCACAGGGCAGTGTCCCAGGGCAGAACTGCAGAGTTGAGGGGTGGACATGATGTAAAGATGAGTTGGACTTGGCATGAGAGACAACAAACAGAGACCAGAACATTCTAAAGTTAAGGGGTGGTTATTGAGAAGCTCGGACTCACCTCTGTTCAAACCATGATAAATGAGATTTCCTTTCCTCAAACCCAGCTCACCAGGAGTCATGAAGGGAACGTGTGCTTGGTAATCTAGTTGTATTTGAAATCCCCACCCCCACCCCCAGCTAGAAGGCAACACATAATGTCATGTTTCTGTGTAGAAGGAACTGTAAAAGTTTGAGTTACCTCAGCAAAGCATTTGGCTCATTGAGCAAAATGGAAGCCATCCCTTTTCCATTGGGTATCTGCAAATATTGAATATGATGTAAAAACCCTACACATAACCCTTTCCTCATTAGGAACCCTTTAGTGCACCGCCAATATTTTCAGGATGAAGACTAACTTCATAAAGGCCTCAGGAGGGCATGGCCACTACCCACCTTCTTTTGTCTCCAATCATAATGAGTGCCCCCTTGCTTCTTCTGTCTTGGAATGTTTCCCTCCTCCTCTTAAACCAGTTGACATCCTCCAGATTTTACATCCGCTCATCTTAGGTGATAGTTAAAAGCTTGGATGTGGATGACAACCATCTAGGTTGAAAACCCAGACTCTACCGCTTGCAATTGGTATTGCTTTAGACCAACTGATATCCATCTTTCTTTGCTACAAAGCAAGCATGAGTATCAGCATATACATCATGGGTGTTATATGGGCCCATGAGTGAACGTATGGGATGTTTCTGGTTTGCAGCCTAACCTCAGTAAATGCTAGCTTTCAAAAAACTACCCAATAGTAATGCCAACTAATAGGCCAAAGGGAAGTCGTCATTCTTAACTACTTTGCCCTGTGCTTCTCAAGTCAGAGTGATTTTTGTCTGAGCTATGCATGGGGGCTGGCAAGGTGCTACCAGCATCTGCTGGGGGCAGAGCAGGGAGGTTACTAAGCACAAAGCAATCAGGAAAGCGGTCCTACCATGAGGATTCGATTACTCAGCACCAATGACAATGGTTCCAAGGCTGAAAGGACCTGAATTTCACCTTTGTCATTTTTTTTCTAAAAGTTTAATTCAGCAGTTGAATCAGGAAGAGCAGACAAATGTAGTGTGCCAAGGGTAATTATCTCGTCCTTGGTCCTGCATATTCTTTAGGCTACAAAGCCATTCTTGCCCCGCACTGTCTCCCCCAAGCTCTACAGGCCAGGAGGGGCAGCCCTCTTCCCTCATCATTCCTTTGCTAGCTGTGAGACTAAAACATGAGAGTGTGCCCCCCGTTTCATCTGGGCCATTCTTCTCCATCACATCTGTGCTCCTACTCACGGCCGAACCCTCAACAGATAGACCGTGTGAGCACCGCTCCTTGGCTGTCAGAATAGAGTGGATTCAAACAAAGGCCATGAACCAGAGCTGGGGTGTGGTCAGCGCTGACAGGTACAAGCTGCCACACATAATACAGAGTCAAGACGAAGAGCAGTCACCCCAACAGTAAATGCTGTGCTCAAAAGTGATCAACACATAAAGTCACAGTGGTGAATTATAGGATCGGAGGGAAAGTGGAATAAATTCTTCTGAAGTAGAGCTCAGATAATGTCGGGTGCTCCATAACATTCAAGTGTTAGAGACTGATAAAAAATTAAGGTTTTCTATTTCACTGACTATGAAAAAAATGGTGTGAATACAATGGCTTAAAAATATGTTAAACAAAAGTGACAAGCACTGTCAAGAATGTGGAAAAGCTAGGAGCCCAAGCAAACTAAAGCCACAGCCCTAGGTTCTAACACCCAAGAAAACCATTCTGACCTGCAGACTCAGAGCTCTGGGATTTGAATATCCAGTCCTTAAGTTAGGATCCCATGGACTTTCTCAACCTAGGTTTGTCACCACACTCTATTGTTGAGGAGCAGGGTGATTCAGCCACCAGAGAAAACATTTTTATGTTTCCTCCAAAGGTTAAATGCAGAACCCCATAATCCCCCACACCCACCACCCAATTCAGCTCCTAGGTATAGAGCTAAACAACAGAAAACAGATATTCAAACAAGTCATGTAGGTATTATTCAAAGAAGCACTATTTACAAAACCAAAGTATGAAAAAAAATCTCTGTACTGTCTGATTTTGTGTGTCAACTTGACCCACACTAGAGAAGGAGCCTCATTTGAGGAAATGCCTCTATGAGATCCAGCTTGGGGGAGGGCCCAGTCCATGGTGGGTGGTGCCATCCCTGTTTCGGTGGTTGTGGGTTCTATATGAAAGCAGACTGAGCAAGGCATGGAAAGCAAGCCAGTAAGCAGCTCCCCCCTCCCCGTGCCCTCTGCATCAACTCCTGACTCCAGGATCCTGCCCTGCCCGAGTTCCTGTCCTGACTTCCTTCAGTGGTAAACAGCAATGTGGAAGTATAAACTGGCCAAACCCTTTCCTCCCCAGCTTGCTTTTTGGCCAAGGTGTTTCATTACAGCAATAGAAACTCTAAGACAATCTCTATGTCAATCAATAGATAAATGGTTAGCTGAGCAGTGATGCGCACACCTTTAATTTCAGCACTTGGGAGGCAGGTGGATCTCTGTGAGTTCGAAGCCAGCCTGGTCTACAAGAGCTAGTTCCAGGACAGGCTCCAAAGCTACAGAGAAACCCTGTCTTGAAAAACAAACAAAAAAATAGCTAAATGGTTAAACAAAAATTAGTATATCCACATAATAGACTACTATTCAGTCACAGAAAGAAATGAGATTCCAACACACATTCTAGTCTGGATGAAAGTCCAAAAAGACAGTAGACTAAGTGACAAAAGATTCCATATTATATCATCCCATCTACATAAATATTCAGAATAAATCAATCCGCAGGGACAGAATATGGATTGATTTGCCAGGTTCTGGGGAAAGAAGGATTCAGAAAAATACACAGAACATATTTAAAGGGCAAGAGATTCATTCATTAAGCAATCCAAATGGAGGGAGGAGAAGCTGGAACCAGATGGATGGCGGTTGTAAAACACTGTGAGCGTGTCAAGGCCACTTACCTCCACAGCACCTTTGCCGTGCCTGGCAAGAATTGTCATCAATTATAAAACTATTACGCTCTCAAAATGGGGGGGGGGGTGCTACAAAAAAAGATCATTATTTCTAGATCAACGGAAGATAGTATAAGAGCATATCTCACTTCCCATTCTTCTTTTCCAACATGAACATTGATAAAATGATAAGGAGCAATTAACAGGAGGAACAGAAACTTGGGGCATGGTTCAGTATAAAACAGATGAGTGACCACAGCTATGTATCAGTGGCCTGTCCTGCAACTACAGATAGAATTTATATATATAAAAAACCCAATCGTTTATATGACAGTATTTACAGGTGTAGGCTTTAGTGGATTAAGTCATAAACAGGATCAGGATCCTGGCAACCATCCATGAACCAAGAAATGTGTCTTTATCAAGGCCAGGTCCTACAGGACCTTGATTGGACTTGCCTGCCTTCAGAACTGTAAGACTCTTGCTGTTTAGAAGCCACCCAGTCTGTAGTACCATATTAGAGCAACAGAAGCAGACTCAGATACCCGCGCTCATGGTGTACTATCCACAAGAACCGGGTGTTTTGAAAATTAATTCTCTATCATATTCGTGTCCTTTCTAACAACCCCATTGGATCATCACTTCCAGTATCCACCCTTTCTTCTTCAAAATGTTTTAACTGACAGTGTTACATTGTGCCTCCCTCCCCTGCCTCCCTCCAGCCCCTCCCAAACCCCTCCCCCCACTCTCAAGTTGATAGTCTTTCTTGTTTTTGATCTTTGTCCACTTAATTTTTTCAGGTTTTTTATTAAATTTTTTCATTTATTTTATTTACGGACCACAGTTTCCCTTCCCTCCTCTCCTCTTTTCTCCTCCCCCACCACCTCCATCTCCATTCAGAAAGCAGCAGGGCCTCCTATGGGAGCCAGCAAACAGCACATTGAATTGAGGCAGGGCCAAGCTCCTCTGCCTATGTCAGGTGTAGTAAGAAAAGGACGCGAGGGGTGCACCCATACACTGAGACAATGGGGATGTTCTATCAGGAACTCACCAAGGCCAGCTGGCCTGGGTCTGAAAAAGCCTGGGTCAAAACTGGTCTCGCTGAACATAGCAGACAAGGAGGACTACTGAGACCTCAAGAACAATGGCAACGGGTTTTTGAGTCTACTGGACCTATTGGTTTCGTGGGAGCCTAGGCAGTTTCGTGGATGCTCACCTTACTAGACCTGGATGGAGGTGGGTGGTCCTTGGACTTCCCACAGGGCAGAGAACCCTGATTGCTTTTTGGGCTGACGAGGGAGGGGGACTTGATTGGGGGAGGGGGAGGGAAAGGGGAGGCGGCGGTGGGGAAGAGACAGAAATCTTTAATAAATAAATAAATTTAAAAAAATAAAATATACTAATATGATGTTTATATACTGACACTGTAGGCTATAACCTTACTAAACTTAGTTCTAAGATTTTTAATAAATATTTCAGATATTTTATATAGATTATATTGATTTTCAATAAAACAGTTTGAGTTTTTCTTTTTTAAAAAAAAAAAAGAAAAGGACGATAGCCTCTTTCTCTCTTACTGTGTTTGTTACAGCCACATGTGTATGTGTGTATGTACAAATCTAAATAAATAGAGCCAGCTGGGTCTATTTTTTGGTGTGTATATGTGTGTGTGTGTGTGTGTGTGTGTGTGTGTGTGTGTGTGATTTCAAGGCTGACCACTCTGAATTGGACAACTGATAAGGCCACTCATCCCAGGAAAGGCTGATTATCCCAGCAGTCAATAGCAGTCAGAGTTCTCCATCTAGGGGTGAGACCCCCATGAAATTTTCCTCCTTCCATGTTAACACATCTGTAGCAGACTTTCTTTATGGGGCCACCAACCAGCTCCCAAATCATGACACAGAGATTTAATATTAGTTATGAATGCTAGGACTAGCTTAGGCTTGTTTCTGGCTAGCTCTTTTAATTTCAATTAACCTGTTTTTCTTTATCTACCTTTCGCCTCAAGGCTTTTTTACCTCTTGTTTCTTTAGGTCCTACTTTCCCTGCTTCTTCTGTCTCTGGCTGGCTGGCTGGCTGGCAGCCGCAGGAGTCTCCCGCATTCTCTTCATTCCTTCTTCTCTTCTCTCTTGGGCCTCCTACTTATTCTCTCTGCCTGCTAGCCCCGCCTATCCTTTCTCTGTCTAGCTATTGGACATTCAGCTCTTTATTAGACCAATCAATTGCGTTAGGCAGACAAGGTGAAATGGATACAACACATCTTTACATAATTAAACACACATCTTTACATCATTAAACAAATGCAGCATAAACAAAAGTAACACACCTTTACACAGTTAAATATACAAGCACATAAACAAATGTAACACATCTTTACACAATTAAAGTAATATACCACAGCATAAAATAAAGTAACACACCTTTACATGGTTAAAGTAATATACCACAGCATAAACAAAAGTAACACACCTCTACACAATTAAAGTAATATACCACAGCATAAACAAAAGTAACACACCTCTACACAATTAAAGTAATATACCACAGCATAAACAAAAGTAACACACCTTTACACAGTTAAAGTAATATACCACAGCATAAACAAAAGTAACACACCTTTACACAGTTAAAGTAATATACCACAGCATAAACACATGTAACACATCTTTGCCTAGCTAAAGTAATATTTCACAACACACATTGTTTATCTACAAGTGTTCTTGTAAGCCCAAGATACTTAATTTCCATATTGTGCACACATATACATTAAGGGACTACAGACAGAAAGTGCATAGATACTTACAATTACTGTGTATAATTTTACATAAATATAAAATAATATGATATCTAGAAGCTTCATCAAACAACCTGGTGTTATTTGTCCCTCCTTCTCCTTCTATATCACCCTACCCCCCTACCCCCCACTTGGAGCCTTTCCCAGGCCGTCCATTTCCCACTGTCATCTCCCTTCTATTCTGATGACTACCTAAGTGAGACACCTCTTCCTGATTAAAAAAAAAACTGAAAGATCTAAGAACCCCAAAGAATCTTTCTGAAAGGAAACTGATAGGCTCAAAAGAGAACACCACTCTCCCCCATAAAAGTAAAGAATAAAGCTTAAGTAAATGGCAGAATAATCAGTGCTAGAAACAAAGTCTGGTAGCTTCTCCAAATATTCATATCCCCATAGCATAGGAAGGTTACCTTATCACTGAAAAGAGTATTGGTTCCTCTCTACTTCCAGAGTGAACTTGTAGTAATGTTCTCCCTAAAATTTTTCCTTAAAGAAACGCAATACCGTAGTTAACAATGACTGTCAACTTGACAGAATCCAGAATTACCTAGGAGATAAACCTCTTGGCATGTCTGTGGAGCAGTTTAAAATTGGGTTAATCCAAATGGAAAGAATCACATTATTAGTCTCTATCCTAATGGACTAGGTTCCAAGACTGAATAAAAAGGAAAAGGTGGCCTAAGTACCAGTACTGATTTCTCTCTACTTCCTGACTAAAGATACAATGTGACCCCATGTTCCTGATGCCATGATGGACTATGTTATACCAGGTCTTTTCTTTTCAGCCACCAACCAGCTCCGAAATCATGACTTGGAGACTTCTTATTAGTTATGAATGCTCCGTCTTATCTTATGCTTGTCCCACTAACTCTTACAACTTAACCTACTTCTTTATGTTTTGCCTCAGGACTGTTTACCTTTCTTTTCTTCTGTGTATCTTACTTTCACTGCTTCTCATGTCTGGCTGCCTGGTGGCTGCCTGGCTTCTAGCCCCGGGTGTGTCCCTCTCTTTCTCCCTCATTCTCTTCTCCTTCCTCCTCTCTTCTCTTGCCCTTCCTCTTCTCTTCTCTCCTCCTGTTTATTCTCTCTGCCTGTCAGTCCCACCTGTCTCTGTCCTGACTAGCTAGTGAGCATTCAGCTTTTTATTAGATCAATCGGGTGCCTTGGGCAGGCGATGTGAAACAGCAACACATCTCCTCATGATTAAGTGCATCATAAACAAATATACCACATCCTTACATCATTCAACAAGGGCAGCATAAACGCACCTTTTTACACAGTTAAAGTAATATTCCACAGCATAAACACATGTAATACATCTTTGCCCAGTTCAAATAATATTCTGCAACACTATGTGGATGTTAGAATGAGAATAACCTGCACCAGAAAATAGATTTGAGGATTTCACCCACCATTGGTAGAACTGTTTAGGAAGAATAATGAGGTGAGGCCTTGTTAGAGGGAGAGGTGTTACTGGGACAATCATCGAGGCTTTAAAAGCCCATGCTGTTACCTGTTTGTTTCCCGCCTCCTACCTGCAGATCCGAATGGGAGCTCTCAGCTCCAGCTCCAGCTCCAGCACCATGCTGGTCTGCCTATTGCCATGTTCCTCGCCGTGATGGTCATAGACTCCCCTTCTGAAAATGTAAGCACGATGAACTCTCTTTTTAAAGTTGTCTTAGTCATGGTATCTTATTATGGCAATAAGAAAGTCACTAGGACCCTGTATCCTCAAACTGGGAGCCATGAGAAGCCTGGCCTTCCTTAAACTGCTTTTGCCAAGTGTCTCACCACAGCAGTGAGAAAAGTCACAGCTACACGTGAGCCTGGGCAACCATATAGAGCATGACTGGCCAATTGGCCTTGCCTCTACTTCTCAAAGTGTACATGTAGGCTCACAAAATAGTCATAGAAGGGTCCACCACAGAAATACGAGCCAGTTGTCTTGGAGGAGAAAGAAGAGCAGATAGTTAGTCAAATGCTCAATGTTCCCTTGTTCTCACTTGTCCTGAGTATCCAACATGAGATATCAATTAAAAAAATAAAACTTAAAAATAAGTGGCTTCTGCTCATCTTGCTCATGACACGAAGAAAGGCACTTGAGGTTCCTGTTTTTCTCCAGATTTTAGTTTTCTTTCTCAACTCCAGTCGTTGGTCAAGTCTTGAAAGACCAGTTGCCTAATGTGGAGCAGACTTTGCTCTGGGGTGTTTTGATCTGGCAGTGAGGTCTACTGGATGCCCCTTTTCATGGGTGGAACTTAAGGTCTTCCAGAACATATCCTTCCATATAGACCAGAGCAAGTGGCTGTTGAATGTGACAAGCTCAGAGCCCAAGCTCCAAGGAAACAGGAAATTACAAACTTCATGAGAAACTTGGTGTCACTGAACCAGGACACTGTGTTCTGGTTTTCAGAATTATTAAATCCAATTCTGGGTGGCTTCTGGAACAAGGCAAGTAGACAGAATTTCTTTGGGCTAACATCTGGAAGCATGCATGCCCCACACAGTTAAGTCTATAGAAATAGGATTCGAATGTTGGGACTACCCTGTGCCAGCCTAGAAACCATCACAGCACAATGTGTCTCAAAGATACCTTAAGATAAATGGAACAATGGTTGGCAGCAGTCAGCTCCCAGCCTTGCCAGGCTAGGGTATTTTTTTAAGGGCAGAAATCATTTAATGGCTATGAATACTTCGTTTAGCTCTTTTTTTCCCCTAATGCATTATAAGAAGTCCACTTTTCAGCACTTGACTCTGCCAAATATCCAATCTCAACATCCCGTCCAACTAACAGGGGAAATTTCATCCAAATCTTTTATTAAGCCTTTCTGGGGCGCTCAGTGCTTGCAGAAGACTTTGAAATAATTTAGTACCCAAAACTTTTGTAGTGACTCAGGTCACCACATACAGAAAGGAAATTGCCCTCTTACTGTTTAACACTGACTTTGCAGAGAAAGACCCTTGAGGCCCTAGGAAGATTTATAGCTATTTGCCAAGATCTTATTGGAGTGAAAATGAAGTACAAGTCTAGACTCTCAAACCTCCCAGGGCTTGTCTTATACAGACACAGGGGGGCAGCTGACTCCAGGGGTGAGATGAACGGTGACCAAGATGTCTCCCATGTGGTCTGTGACAGTTCTGGAGTTTTCCATTAGGCCGATGCCTCAAGGAGTCTTTCTGATACAAACAAAGCCTGTATTGAGAGAGTTCGGGCTGTTGAGTGATACATCAGTTAGCTCACATAGTCATTAGTTTTCCTTTATCTGCTTGAGCTGGTATTAGCCACAAAGAGGAGGAGGCCTGAAACAAGGAAGCTTGGCACAGGCAAGTTTGGATAAGTAGACTCAGATGGATGAGGAGAACAATCCAAAAGCATAGGCTTGTCTGCAGTGAAAGAGATGAACTATTTGAGAGGCTAGCGATGGGCGGAAGAGAGGGATAAGGGTACCAGACACTTAACTTCCATTGAAAGGGAGCAAGAAGAGAGGAAATGAAAACCAGATTTGGCACGGTTGGCAAGCCTGCCCTAGGCCAGAACTGTTTGCCAGGAGAGAAGCCAGTGGTGGGAAGATGTGAGTTTTTGAGACCTCAGGGGATGAGTTAAAGGGAAGCAAGAAACTGTCAAAGATCTGGGAAGCTAAGAGTATGTTACTCGGCAGGACTGGGACAAGGTGTGCTGAGAGTTTGTCGGACTGGGCGGGGAGAACTTGGAACTTTCATGGGACCACCATCCTCACCCATGTCCTGGGGAGGCAGATGACCCTGGCATTGTCCACAGTCCTTTTGTAGCTAAACCTCTGTGAACACCTCCCCATGTCTACCTAAACCTCCTGATCTAAAAACGGAAAATGATGACAAAGATGTCCCTGTCTTAACTCTGGCACCAGAAATATGTCCATGGACTTTACCACACCCATGCTTTCCTTCCTCCTCCCTCCAAGCATCTTTTTCTTGTTCCCTCTAGGACAGCCAGAACAAAATTGTTAATAGAAGATATGTTCACTTCGGTAAAATATAATTATTTAGTGGTAAATTGATAAGGATTACCTAAAAAGGATTTATTACATATGTAATACTGCAAACAGATTCTTTCCTATGTCCAAACATTCCTCCGGTCTTGGCTTCTTAGCTTCTCTGGACTCATCTTCAGTTCCCTGATGCCTACATCCATACGCTGTTCTGGCCTCTCGGGGCTTCAGTTGTGTCTGGATATCTTGAAAGAGTATGCAGGGATATTGTTGCATTTTTCTGCCATCGGAAACCTCTCTCTGTCTCTCTCTCTCTCTCTCTCTCTCTCTCTCTCTCTCTCTCTCTCTCTCTCTCTCTCTCTGTGTGTGTGTGTGTGTGTGTGTGTGTGTGTGTGTGTGCATGCATGTGTGCACGTGCATGTTCGCCCATACTAACTAGCATTGTGGGTACACATGCACCATGCACCATAATACACATATGAAGAAAAGACAACTTGCAGGGGCTGGTTTTCTTCTTCCAACATCTGGGGCCCAGAGACAGAACTAAGGTCATCAGGCTTGGAGACTCGGACTTTCCCTCCCTGGCCTAGTGTTGTCTACTCGTATAAACTAACCCACACCAAGAGAACCATTGGTTAGAGATTAAGAAAAAAAAAGTTATTAAGAGAAAAAAAAATCAGTGTTTATAGATAAAATGTTAATGTTATTTTTACCACATCAGTCTTCACTGATAACAAACTGAAATTTTAGTAGAGGCACTAAGACCATCAGTCTAAACAAACTGTTCCTTTCTGGGGAACTTCAGCCATTATATCAGGTTGGCATGGGAGAGGGGAGGAGAAGGGTAAGCCTGCAGCTTTGGGCCCCTCTCCAACCACATTCATAAGCTAACTCCTCAAGTGGCTGCCATCCATCCTACGGCCAAACCCTACTCTGTTTTATTCAGTTAAGTCTGTTAAACCATAGTTTGCTATTAGGTTATTAAAATGAACTGAAAAATCCAAGGACAACAATTAACAATAAGCTCTCAATTATAGAAAGTAGCCTCTCTTGAGGCCAATTTTGTGACGTTGACAAAAAACCTATTAATTAACTTATCCCCCTAAGAAAGGGACCAAATTCTTTCATAGGAGAGAGTGAGTTTTGCCACTTTCCAGCTGTAAAGAGGGACAAGTTATTTAGACTCTTGGAACCTTGCATGCCTTATCTACAAAATGGCATAAACACATTCATGTCCACAGGTTGCAAGGATTCAGTTGAATGTTTATGGAATATGAATAGGCCATGCCACTCAAGGTTTGCTATACCACTGTAAGCAAGTGAAAATACAAGAATTTTACAGGTAAAAATCTTTGGCCTTCAAATGTGCTCAGAGGTGACATGGTTTTACATATTGTTAAAGAGACTGGGAAATCATTCATCTGAGATTTCTTATGTTGCCCTTTGGGAGAGCAGACAAAGCCCTGAGATACACATTACCTGTTTCTGGCCGCTTCCAGAGGTAAGAGACCCTGGCCAGTTCTGAGAGGGGGTTTCTTCTTCCCACCAGGCAGAAGGCACTCACCCATGTCCTTTCTCTCACCTCCCCTTCTCCCGCCTCCCCCCACCACCCACTTCGTGCTCCCCTACCAGTTGAGAGCCTGCAAGAGCTTGCCTAGTCTGAACCCTGGGTTGCTCTTTTGCCTTTAAAATGCCTGCCCAGATTAATCAGTAACCAGCACTCCCTGGCTGCCAGCGGGTCTCTTGCCCTGACATGAGTCCCTTCTCCTGCCAACCTGAAGATGTGACTTTTTAGGGAAGATTCAGTGCTCAGCCTTCACCCTTCCTGTCTGTGACAGCCTCCTCCCTGGAAGGTCACCTATCAATGGCCATCTTGCACAGGGATGCAAGGTTAAGTGGGTGCTTGCCCTGACCTTGAAGAAGCACGCCAGTCTATCTGCGAGCACTAAAAAGGACTACTTGACATTTACTGTCTTACTTGTGTCTGGACTGAGAAGAAGAAGCCTCACGTGGAGAGATCCTCTCTTAGGTCTGGGGACGGGGCCTGTGAACAGCACTTGTCAATTAACCCTTGCAGTGATATTCAGCAGGCGCGGAGAGGAGGAAATGTTAATGAAATCCTGCCTAGCTGCAGGAACACATTTGAATAGAATCAAAGTCATATGTGGAACGTTTTGCTCGTATACTGTCTTCTCGGCATATATTAACCTTTTGCCAGCTTGAAAAAAAATAAAAAGGCAGCAAAGTGGGGTGATTCACTCATTCAATCATTCTTCGAAGCATTCTCGAGCACCCGTTAGGGTCCAGACTGTATACCCCAACAGGAAGGATTGAATAATGAATGAGGCAGAGATCATTTTAGGTGACTAATTTACTACTACTCCACATTTTATACTGAGAATCTCACTACTCCGTTTCTTAAACAAAGCAAAAAGACCACATGCCTATTTCTATACCTCTTGTCTCACTCGGGAATAGGAAACGGGGAAGGTGGGAGTCTA
Source organism: Alexandromys fortis (assembly GCF_014885135.2). Lineage (NCBI taxonomy): Eukaryota > Metazoa > Chordata > Mammalia > Rodentia > Cricetidae > Alexandromys > Alexandromys fortis. The sequence goes on from NW_026067997.1 coordinate 8,122,441, forward strand.
CTCTAAAGAGCAAATAACGTTGTGTCTGCTAGGGTGTGCTTTGATTTTACCAAAACTTTTACAGAGTGAAAATTAAAGCCTGGTAGATATGTGGGAAAGTCTTGCAAGGAACTAAAACAGATGGAATGACCTGGGCCATCTTTCAGGAAACTGCCCAGACCTGCCATTGTTTGTGAAATCGCTTTCCAAACAAGAAGAGTCTGCAGTGGCCAAGCTGGACTGGTCCTTACTTGTCCAGTCTCGGACCCACTGATACCGCTCATAGCCAAATTCAGCTGATCATTGTTCTGCTGATGAACAGTGCGAGGCACTCCAGTTAGCCAAAGCTTCCTGATGCGGCGCTTTTAGATAATTCAAGGACTCAGCTCTGGCACCGTCATCAGAAGTGCATATTTCCATTGCTGAGTCAGAAGAATGTAATTGGAGCTGGGCCTGATACAAATGAGTGAGTCGAATTAAAGATGATTGCTGCAAAGCAAACCCTACTCCTGCTGAGATTACTGGGAGGGAGGGGAGAATGAAAGAAACCTCAGCAAACGTCTATATCTGAGCCATTCACTCAGGCAAGAATTATGGGACACGCCCCGTGTTTCTAAGTGCTGGAGTTAGAAGAGTAAAATAGAAAAGACTTCATTACCTCTACACTTCGATTATAGTGGACAGCAACAACACATAAGCAGTATAATTTAAATTATCCTAAGCGTGAAGGAAAAATGAAAATTATGCCAAAGAACAGTTTTTGAAAGCATTTACACTGGACTTATTACAGACAACAGGATCCACTCTCTCTTATTCAAACATAAAGCAATTCTATACTGTTATCTTTCCATATCTAGTTTCCACATCTATGAAAGAAATATTTGGAGAAAATGTATCTGTACTGAACACATATAGATTTTTGTTTTTATTCCCTAAAACATACTGCACACAACTATGGTGTAGGAGGTCCTTCTGTCTGTGTGTTGCTTTTCTTGGTTAATGAATAAAGAAACTGCCTTGGCCTGTTGATAGGGCAGAGCTTAGGTAGGTGGGGAGAACAGAACTGAATGCTGGGGGAAGGAAGGAGTCAGAGAGACGCCATGGATCCACTACCAAAGATAGATGTGCTTTGCCAGTAAGCCACTGCCATGTGGCAATATACAGATTAATAGAAATGGGTTAAATTAAGATGTAAGACTTAACCAATAAGAAGCTGAAGCTAATGGGCTAAGCAGTGATTTAATTAATACATTTTCTGTGTGGTTACTTCAGGGTTAAGCTAGCTGGGTGACCGGGACAAAGAAGCGGCCACCCCCTGCAACACAACTATTTACATTAGGTTAGGTATCCCAGCCGTCTAGAGCTGATTTAATATATATGAAAGGCTCTGCATAAGTTCCATGCAAATACTAGGGCATATTATATATAATCGATTATATGTAATATAAATATATAAAGGAATATATATGCATATGTAAGTGATAGAGCATCCATTTTATATTCACTAGGGTCCTGCAACCAAGGTCCTACAGATAGCAAAGGATGACCATACAGGGAGTGGAAAGGGTTGGTAGAGTAGACCCTAGGCTGATCTCTTGAGAGCACTCCCCAGTCTATACACATTCTGTTATAGGAAGCTCTCATTTGGGAAGGTACTAGGCTCCTGCTGACCACAGATCCGGTCTAACACCCAAAGAAATTACAATAATTCTGACCAATGTTGCAACAGTTGCTGAATCAGACACCTGCCTCTACCTGCTACAAGCCCTAATCACAGCTGTTACTATTTGCTTCCTCTAAACCAGTGGTTTTCAACCCATAGGTCGTGAGCCCTTAAGGGGTCGAATAATCTTTTCACAGGGGTGGCCTAAGACCATCAGAAAACACAGATATTTACACTATGATTCATAAAAGTAGCAAAATTACAGTAAAGTGGTGATGAGAATGACTTTAAGATTGGGAGACACCTCAACATGAGGAACTGTACTAAAGGGTCATAGCATTGGGGAGGCTGAGAACCACGGTGCTGGACTCACACCACTTGTGCCAGCATAAGGATGCTCAGTCCCAGTGCCAGCGTAAAAAGATGCTCAGTCCCATCCGAATGGAAACCCTTCGAACTGTAAAGCAGATGCCTTGCAGTCTGATTTTGTTGGTGGAAACTAAGTCATTTCTAGGATCCAGGGTCTACAAAATCTGAGAAACATGGCGGGGGCGGGGTGGGGTCCTGCACTGTTGACATAGGAAAAGAGGGATTGAATGGATCTTCAACCACACAATCTGTGGTAGCCATTATAGCATTGGGAAGAATGACCAGAATATCTCTAAGGGTAGTGATACTTGTACAAAAAAAAAAAGAAAAAGAAAAAAAAAAACACAAGGCATGGAGAAAAACAACAGTAATAGGTCTGTGCAGAGCCATTGGCACAGTAAAGAACACAGAGAGGTCAGCAGAAGCTCAATCAACCAAAGCTTAGAAGATCACAGCTAGGAACCTGGATTTTATTCGGGGTATTTGAAAATCCTGCACAGTTTTATGAAGAGAGTTGGCAAAATTAGTTTTCTAATTTTTAGAAGAAAATTCTGACTGCAAGGTAGAGAATGGGTTCTCAGGGGGGCAAAGGTGGGAGACAAGACAGAAGCTGTCTAAGGATTGGAGTTGATGAGGCCCTGCATGAGGCTAGCATTTTCTCTGTGCTGTAGGGAAGACCGCTCCATCAGGGCTAATTAGACGAGAGGAGTTACAGAACCAGACACGTGAGCTTATTCCTGTGTTTCTAACCTAAACAAAGGGTGAGCGACACTCCATTTACTGGGCTGAAAAAAAAAAAAAAAAACCAGGAAAACCTATTTACACTTGACCAAAACACATAGCTCTTCATATTTAAAAGTAAATCTGTCTGACTATCATGCTGGGAGAGGCCTCAGCCACAAAGCCTCATGTGTTACTCTCCCAGCTGACCATTATTCTTACCCTCTGGAGTATGCCTATCCATATATCATTGATATATTTATTGCACAAAGCATTGAGCTTTGTAATGGCATTTTCAGGGCTGGAGAGATGGCTCAGTAGTTAAGAACACTGGAACTCCATCTCCAGGGGATCCAACACCCTCACACAGACATTCATACAGGAAAAACACCAATGCACATAAAATAAAAATAATAGTATGTAATGGCATTTTCATGTAGCAGGTACTTTGACAACACTCACCTCCTCTTTTCTTCCCCTTCCCCTTTGACTGTTCCCATCTATTGCCCTAGTAGAGAGGTATTTATGAGGTGCTGAAAAATGAGCTTCAAACTGTAAAAGTGTAAGTCGCTGACAGGGAGAAAACTGGACTTAAAGACATTGGGATAATGTGATAAACCAGACTTATAGACATGGGTAGATGTGATAAAATACACATGGGGCCATGTGGAAAGTGAGGGGATTAGTGTCTAATCTTCACAAGAAAAAGAATCATTAAAACCACTCGAGGTGAAAAAGATGAGATATGCAAAGTCATACGAATTTAGAGCTATGGTAAGTCAAAGTCCCATATGTCATTTTGGTGCCACAAAATAATTTTCAGGTCACTGTCCTCCTCGCCTTTTCTCTTACCACCTCTCTCTATAGCATGAAACATTTGCTGTAATTAATAGACTAGAATATTTACTGAGAACTATAAACTAGTAATTAAATGATATCAAAAGTAAAATCATGCATTATTGTTTCTTTATCAACATCAGTACCACAAATGATCAGCTTGGGAATCACCCAGAACAAACTTAAAAAGGCCACACAGCTCTAGACTCTGCTATAATTTCTTCAGGAAATGAATAAACCAACAAAAAGAGCCTCAACAAGAGACAGAAGGAGAGCTGCACACATGTCCTGCTTCTCCTAAGCTCTCAGAGCTCTTAGATGGCACTGCTGCTGGAGCAGAAGCAAACAACCTTGGGCGCTCTGGAAGCATCAAATCTTCCACCTGTTTCCAGCACTCTCCATGGATACGCTGGTGCCAATGTAGGAAAAGATTCAATTTTGTGTTGCTAAGTGCTCACTCTTCTACTGCTAATAAAGAGGCAGGTGAAGTCAGCTGGGCTGTTAGAAAAGGGAGAGAATTAAAATTGTTTATTGATCCATTTCAGATCTTGCCAAATCACAGAATAGGACAATTCATAACTTGTTCCCAGCTTTTGTACCTCAATTGCTTTCAAGGGAAGTCCATTAGTATATACATGGTACTTCCAAATAAAAAATTATTTTGCCAATATAGGACACTCTAAGCCACACAGATAAGAATTTTTGAGCCTTTCCCTCCAAGAATAAAAGATAAAAATCTATAGGCATAAAGTTACTAAACTGTCAAATTGATGTCTTGCAGGGAATGGGATGCAAATTCTGCTCTCAAGAGGTCAAGGTCGAGTCACCTATTATATGGTTAAAGGAAAGTTGCTCTATATTTTAAAAAGTTACAATTTTTGTTAAATTATTATGTTTAATAAAATAATTGATCCAGTCTAAATGACCAACTAAATTTGGCTCATTTTTCTGTTACGGAACTATCAACTTGGGTTCAGTTGCTAAGTCTAGTCCTCTCTCTGACTATAACAAATAACAAGGATTTTTGTTAAGTACTCACACAAGATGGGGATAGGAGGAATATGAACCATAATTTGTTGGGTTTTGTCACCTAATAAGAAGAGGGATTGTGTATAACTTTTCCTTAGACTCTTGCTTCTGAACAGATGGTAGATATTTGATACACATCTCTGGAGTGTGTCGGTGAATCATGGCATCCATCTGGTACAGGCACACTCCATGCTGAACACTGTGGTTGCTTCTGTAATGTACACTCTCTTTCTTACCAAGAAGCAATGGTACCTACCTGAACACATTAGTTCAAAGGATGGGTCTGGCTTACAAAAAGACAACACCAACTCCTTCTCAAGAGATTAACAAAGAAGTTGTCAAATGACCCTTCATTCTGTCCAGGAAGAAAGGAAGAGGCACTTCTGGGAATGTTCTTCTTGGTTCTTAGGAGAAAGTAGTAGAAAACCATTTTTTCTTTGCATTCCTATATATGAATTTGGAGGGCTGTAGCTCAAATGCTGCCCACAGAAACCTTTTGAATATGAGGAAGTCAACTTGAGTATGATGCTGACATTCCAGAAGAACGAAGAGTGTGAGATGGCCCTTTAACAACATGGTTTTGATTCATTAAATCTAACATAAAGACCAAGGTCCTTCTGAATTGCCTGCTGTATGACCCAATATCCACCCTTATTAGATAGTTGGGTATTAGTTTCTTGAGAATGAATGTATGTACTGAGAGGCCAGCACCAACTTCAGAAAGAGATTTTGTAAGGTCATCAAATTATTTCAAATGCCTATCTTACCATTCTTTAGAATGTAAAACCAGTAATCAACTTTTTATTACTAAAATGTCCTTAATAGTCCCTTAAAATTGTTTTTAAGAATTACATCCATGAGGTAATTGGAAATGAAATTTATAACATATAGCTCCCACCAAAATCACATATTCATCATTGTATTTGAAAACAAATCTTACATGTTAAATGCAAATTTTGGTTATATTGCCAGTTGGTTATATTTAGATGGCTCTTTTTCTTTTATGTTTGATTTATACCTAGGTATTGCTAATCAAAATTTATAACATAATCATGAGCTAGATTGTAAAAATGGAGAAATGAAGGGATAAGCCAGGGCAAGCAGGAGTTTCAATTGCTTTCATTTGCTTTAATGCCCACATTTTCATAATCACATATTTTATTTACTTTTTGAAAAATATTTGAACAAAAATACAATGATCTCCAAGTTCCCTTTCAAATGGCTCTAATAATCTGTGCCCCCCCAAGCCTAATCCAAGATCCCTTTTTCACTAATCACTGAAGGGATATTGTCAACTGCAGTTTCTACCAGAATGACCTAGGAGTCATGACCTCATAACCAGGACACCTAGAGCAACATGCTAATGAGCCTCCTCCTCCCCTGCACACCCACCAGAAATGTTGGAATAAGGAAGGTGTCCTAAAGACACCAAAGAGAGTAATCCAGAAAGCAGCAAAAAAGGAGCTGGTACCAAGTACAATACACATTGTTGAGCCTTCTTTGAGGATCCTGAGTTGAGTTTTTTCTAGTACCCATCCCTTCTCACTTCCAAAATTAATCAAAAGAGGTGGAGAAGGAAATTTCATACTTAATGATGGGAAAATCCACCAGGATGACATCTCAATTCTGAGTATCTATACTCCAAATGCAAGGGCATCCACATTTGTAAAAGAAACAATAGTAAAGTTTAAATCACACATAGAACCCCACACATACACAGTGGGAGACTTCCACACCCCAGTCTCACCAATGGACAGGTCATCTAGGTAGAAACTAAAAAGAGAAATAATGGAACTAACAGACATTATGAATCAAATGGACAGGACATTTCACCCAAACACAATAGAATATGCCTTCTTCTCAGTACCCCATGGAACCATCTCCAAAACTGACCATATACATGGTGACAAAGCAAGTCTCAACAGATACAAAAAAAACTGAAATAACCCCCTGTATCCTATCACACTACCACTACCATGTGTTAAAGCTGGACGTCAACAACAGCAGAAATAATAGGAAGCCTACAAACTCATAGAAACTGAATAACTCTCTACTGAATTACCACTGGGTCAAGAAAGAAATCAAAGGCTTCCTAGAATTCAATGAAAAAGAATATGCAGGATTCCTAAACTTATTGGACACAATGAAAGTGGTGCTAATAGAAAAGTTCATAGCACTAAGTACCTTCAAAGAAATTAGAGAGGTCTCATACTGGTGACTTATCAGAACACTTGAAAGCTCTATCTAGAACAAAAAGAAGCAGACACATCCAAGAGGAGTAAACAGCAGAAGATAATCAAACTGAGGGCTGAAATCAATCAAATAGAAACAGAGTTAACAGTTCAAAGAATCAACAAAACAAATAGTTGATTCTTTGAGAAAATCATCAGGATAGATAAATCCTTATCCAAATTTGCTGAAAGGCAGAGAGGTAACATCCAAATTAGCAAAATTAAAAACAAAAAGGGGAACATAACAACAAACACTGAGGAAATCCAGAGAATTATTAATTAGATCACACTTCAAAACCTGTACTCTACAAAATTAGAAAATCTACAAAGAAATGGACAATTTTCTTGATAGATATCACTTGTAAAAGTTAAATCAAGATCAAATAAACAATTAAAATAACTCCAAAGAAATAGAAACAGTCATTAAAAGTCTCCTAACCAAAAAAAGCTTAGAACCAGATGGTTTTAGCATAGAATTCTACCAGACTTTCCAAGAGTTATACCAATGCTCCTCAAATTATTCCACAAAATAGAAACAAAAGGAACCTTACCAAATTCATTTTATGAAGCCATAGTCACTCTGATACCCAAACCACACAAAGACTCAACAAAAAAAGAAAATTACAGACTAATTTTCTTTATGAACATAGATGCAAAAGTACTCAATAAAATACTGGCACACTGAATACAAGAACACATCAAAAAGATCATCCACCATGATCAATGGGTTTCTCAGACATTCAGGGATGGTTCAACATATGAAAATTTGTCAATGTAATCAACCATATAAACAAACTGAAAGAAAAAAACATATGATCATCTCATCAGATGCTGAAAAAAAACCTTTGACAAAATCCAACATTCCATCATGATAAGTCTTGGAGAGATCAGGGATACAGTGAAATTCCTAAAGATGATAAAGATACAGCAAACCAATAATCAACATCAAGTTAAATGGAGAGAAACTATAAAATCAATTCCACTAAAATCAGGAACAAGACAAGGCTGTTCACTGTCTCCTTATTTATGCAATATAGCACTTAAAATTTTAGCTAAAGCAATAAGTCAACATGAGGAAATCAAGGGAATATGACTTGAAAAGGAAGAAGTCAAAGTATTGCTACTTACAGATGATATGGTAGTAAACATAAGTGACCATAAAAAGTCTACCAGAGAACTCCTACAGCTTATAAACACCTTCAGTGAAATTGCTGGATACAAAATTAACTCAAAAAAGTCACTATTTCTCCTAAACACAAACAAAATACAGACTGAGAAAGAATCAGGGAATCAAAACCCTTCACTGTAGCCACAAATAATATAAAATATTTTTGTGTAACTCTAACCAAGCAAATGAAAGACCTGTATGACAAGAACTTCAAATCTTTGAAGAAAAAATGGAGAAGATAATAGAAGATGGAAAGATCTCCCATATTCATGGATCAGTAGGATTAACATAGTAAAAACAGCCATCTTACCAAAAGCAATCTACAAATTCAATGGAATTTTCATCAAAATTCCAACACAATTCTTTATAGACTTTGAAAAACAATACTCAACTTCATATGGAAAGTGAAAAAGCCCAACAAAATAAAACAAAACAAAAAACAGGATAGCTAAAATAATCCTGTACAATAAGAGAACTTCCAGAGATATCACATCCCTGAGCTATAGAAATAAAAGCGACATAGTATTGGCATAAAAAAAAAACAAGCAAGAAAATCAATGGAATCAAATCAAAGATCCAGACATAAATCCACACACCTATGGACATCTGGTTTTTGACAAAGAAGCCAAAATTGTGAAATGGAAAAAAAGAAAGCATCTTCAACAAATAATGCTGGCATAACTGGATGTTGGCATGTAAAAGAATGCAAATAGATCCATATCTATCACCCTGCATAAAACTCAAGTCCAAATGGATCAAAGACCTCAAAATAAATCCAAGTACCCTGAACCTGATAGACGAGAAAGTGGGAAATAACCTTGAACACATTAGCACAGTAGATAACTTCCTGAACAGAACACCAATCACCCAGACACTAAAATCAACAATTAGTAAATGGGACCTCCTGAAACAGGAAAGCTTCTGTAAGGCAAAGGACACTGTCAATAGGACAAACAGCAGCCTAGAAAATGGGAAAAGATATTCACCAACTCCACATCAGACAAAAGGCTAATTTCCAAAATATATAAAGAACTCAAGACACTAAATATAAACAAAATAATCCAATTTAAAAATGGGGTAGAGATCCAAACAAATTCTCAACATAGGAAACTCAAATGGCCAAGAAACATCTAAAGAAATGTTCAACATCCTTGGCCATTAAGGAAATGCAAATCAAAGTGACTTTGAGATTCCATCTTACACCTGTCAGAATTGTTTGATTAAAAGCATCACATCAGCTCCCTAGCAACCCTTTATACAAAGGGTCTGAAATGTTTCGTTGGGGGCTTCACCCCAGCCCCCTGGCATTCATCTTAAAATGTTGGGCAGAAAACTTCATACCAACACCACTCCCCTGGAGGTGGACTCAGTCCAGACTCCACCTCCAAGAAAGCCTGCCAAATGCTAACTCCTCCCCAAGGAGGGTCAAGAAAGCCCACCAAATGGTGACCCCTCCCCAGGTAAGGTCAAGACCACTCCCATAGGCTATTTAAACTGCCCCCTCCCCCAAGAATGAACACATAGTTTTTAGTTTTCCATGGTCTTTCAGTTCTTTGCTCCCCTCTCTATGTTTTCTGGGGGGGCACCCAGGAGTGTTGGCATCCATTAAACCTGGGCATCTTCTAATTCAGTCTAATTTGGTCTGATTGGGATTCTGTCGGCAGAGAGGTTTGTTGGCCAAGGAAAAATGTCTAAGATAAAAACACAAGCTCATGCTTGAGAGGATGTGGAGCAAGGGGAACACTCTTCCACTGCTGGTGGGAGTGTAAACTTGTACACGCACTTAGAAATCAATAATGGTAGTTTCTCAGAAAACTGGGAATTGATTTACTTCAAAACAGATAAAAAAATTGTGGTACATTTATACAATGGAATATTACTCAGCTGTTAAAACAAATGACATCATGGAATTTGCAAAGAAATGGATGGAACTAGAAAAAAAAATCATCCTCAGTGAGGTAACCCAGACCCAGAAAGACAAACATGGTATGTATTCACTCATAAGTGTATATTAGCTATAAAGTAAAGGATGCCCAGGCTACAGTCCACAGACCTAGAGAAGCTTAAGTAACAAGAAGAGCTCAAGGGGAGGTTATGAATCTCCCTGAGAAGAAGAAATTGAATAGACATTATGGCTGGAGGGGGTTGGGGAACAGGAACAAGAGGGATCGTGTGGAGAGGTGGAGGGAGAGAGTACTGGGAGAAACAATGAAATTGGGGGCCATCTCAGGGACTAGCTAGAAACCTAGTGCAATGGAAATTCCCAGGAATCTACAAAGGTGACCCTATCTAAACTCCAAGAAATGGAGGATGACATGAATTTGTCATCTCTATAACCAGGCAAGACATCAATGGAAGGATTGGGACACCAACCCAGTCACAAAACCTTTGACTTGCAATTTGTCCTGCTTACAAGATGTGCCGGGGTAAAGGTGGCAAAGAAATTGTAGGAGTGGCTACCAATGACTGGTCCAGATTGAGACCCATACCATGAAAGGGAACCCACCCCTGACATTGCCTAGAGGGCCAGGACCTAGAGGCTGCATAGCCCAGAAACTTAGGATAGAACTAAACTTGACTGGAAAAAAAAAACAGTAATGATATTCTACTATACTTTTAGACTGGAGCCTAACATAATTGTTATCAGAGAGTTTCATCCAGCAACCGATGTAAACAGATGCAGAATTATCAGCCCTTAGTAGGTCATCTATATAACAGCCCCTTCCCAATACTCAGTGGTCATTGCAGAAGAGGAGGCACAAAGATTTTTAAGAGCCAGAGGTGATGAATGTCTACAGTGAACCAATGTTTTCTGGACACATGTTCATGTGGACACAAGACATGTAAACTCTCAATAGTTATAGCACAAGACCTGAGCAAACTTAAGCCAGCGTAGAAAAGAGAAGTGGGCACAAATTCTCATGCCTATTTAAGGAGCTATTGGTAACTGATAGCTACTAGGAGAGGCATAGTCAACTTTCTTTTAAAGTAATTATGAGTGAGTACATATGATATTTATCTTTCTGGGTCTGGGTTACCTCACTCAATATGATGTTTCAAAGAAAACCAGCCTACAAATCACAATCCCAGAAAACCTAGACAACAATGAGGACCCTAAGAGAGACATACATGGATTTAATATAAGTGGGAAGTAGAAAAAGACAAGATCTCCTGAGTAAATTGGGAGCATGGGGACCTTGGAGAAGGTTGGAGGGGATGGGAGAAGTAGGGAGGGGAGCAGAGAAAAATGTAGAGCTAAATAAAATCAATTTTAGAAAAGGAGAGTCCTTGGGAGAAAGACTATGCTTCAGTGAAAGGCTGCACACTCAGAGATATGTGTGGAACTGAAATTGCACTCGATGGGTGGAAACAAAGAAGAGGACACAAAGCTGGGTGGGTAGGGAAGAGGTTGATCTGAGGCAGCTGGGGAGAAGGATATGATCAAATGAATTGTATGAAATCCTCAAAGAACTAATAAAAAAAGAGAAAGAAAAAATAATAAATGCAGCCCCCACATAAAGAACTCTGAAGGCAGACACAGTCCTGTTTCTCAGTGGCCTTTTGTAGACTCTGCTTAGGTCCATGAGCTCCCTCTGGGCAAGCAGTTCACTTCAGGCTTTTATGTCTCATCCTCTCCTTCCCACCCCCTGAGTTTCCCGCAGCAAATATGCTGAGCCTCTAGGTTGGGAGGCTAAGATCACAAGTAGCAAAAAAAGAAATATTAAAAGAGAGGCTTTTCCACACCGCCAATATCATAGCCTCTGAGGCAGCCTCCCCTCGGAGAATGCCCTTCTTCCCCGAAGGCCAATTCGACCTGTGACCTAAGGCTGTGAAGTAATGCGATCCCAAAACTCAGGCCTTCTGATGCTCCAGGACATTTTTTAAAAATCACTCGGTCATCAAAAAGCTTCCATTCCAGCTGTGTGAAAAGTGACTCTGCAGCTCTCGCTTAATTTTGGTCGCATTACCTCATTCTAAACATCATTCATGACAAGCCAGGAACCACAGGGTTCCTGAATCCTCCTGTCCTTGACCCAGCTCTAATTTATTGTGGACGTTTATTTCATAGATGTGGAAAGTCCTGCAGCTGAGAGCAGTTGTGCAGAGTTTCAATGCAGCAGGTTCTCTCCTAGTTGCCATAACAAGCAAAGACAGCTGTGGCGAGTAGGAACCCTGACCTACTACTATGTCCCTCTCCTCCCCGCGTGATTCACATGGCCATCACTCTGGCAATGACCATGGAAAGGGTGAACCTGCAGGGACTTTTACAAGCTATCTTTGAATGGACTATTTGTGTTTTTCAACCTGGTACTTTTCCTTGAGCCCAAAGAGAGAACCAAGACAGATGCGGCATGACTCCTCTACCCCACTCCCATGAATATACAGTAACTGCCTGTGCTGGGAAGTCCCTAGGAGTCTACCATGTGTTGTGTGGGCCCATCCAGGTTTCCTGCATGCCATGTGGCCTCAGGACTGAAACTCAGGAGTCCCCTGCCATGCTCCTAGGAAACAATCCTTTAAGGATCAGTAGAACTGTCCTTTAAAGATTATTCTGTTGTTTGCAGACACAGCTCTTCTGCCTCTGGTCATCGTCAGTGCTTTGTAATCTCTTAGGAAGAGCAACATGGATGCTGAGCTCCTTTTCCCTGGGCAGAGGCACAGCATTTGGGTGTTGAGGACTGCAGGAACCTGAACTGAAGCAGGAACTAAGCTTTGGTTCCATACTCAAATATCAGTAGACAAAGGCACCTTCTCAGATAAAGCATAGGATCATTTCAATTCACCTCGTTCCCATTACCCTTATGTCTGGAGAGCTGAGGGGCTCCAAGGTGCTAAATTACCAAAGCAACATTAGATCATGCCAGGGACTCTGCACGGACACCAAAACAAATGTAGATATTTTAGAAACAATCTCAATACCAAAGGTCAAAACCCAAGGGCTTTCATACCTACCTGGCAGTTAAGCGTAAATTCTGTTTCCCCAGAATTCGAATAAAAGGGGTTTTATTTCTAAAACATTTGGGAGCACAGCAGTCTCTGGCACAGTAGGACAAGCAAGCAAATTGTAGAAATCACCATCATTAACTAAACTTTCTCCCCAAAGATGCAGTGCACATGAAAAGCCTTGCAAAAGACATAGCACGTCAAAGGGACTCTCTCTATATATGCTTAAACAAAGGGGAGCAGGAGGAGTAGATCGTCTCTTATCTTCCCCACCCCCACATATCTGAAAATCAGAACAATCCCATCTAGCCGTGGACTTTACTGAGCATTTTCATTTCTGTTTTATGTGGACCCTAAACCAGTCGCTAGAAGAAAGGATCAAAGAAAGCCTCAGAGTTAACCTAAGCTACTTTCCCTCAAAGCCTTCCTGTCCTTTCTTTCCTCGGTGCCTTCATTGTTTTGTCTTCTTCCATCCTTAGTCCATCTTGAGCCTTCCTGTGAAGGTTTGCTTTGGGGCTGGCAGAGCTGACCGGAAAGCTCTTGAATACAGGGTTTGCTAATAATAGCGGTGGCACAGACCACTCTGAGCCAACTCAGCTAAGCAAGGAAAACTGTCAGTCTGCGCAGGTTTTCTAGTCACCTGGGAGGTAGGATTTGCAGATAAATAAAAAGAGATAGTGACACTGCCTGGCCCCTCATAGCCTCTGATATAGGAGAAGGCTTGTGAGGACCTAGACCCAAAGGCCTTTTCCAGATGCCTTCCAATGTAGCATGAATAACAAAAACCCAGAGACAGATATTGGGGTTCAAGATGAAGATCAGAAAAGCAAAACAGTCAACCACTAAACAGACTTTACCTTCTATCAAATCTTCAGACCAATAGGGGTGAGATCCTGTCTATCTCCATGAATCCTCTAACTCAATGAGTTGCAGTCTCTTCCCCTTTATATTCCTCTCTCCACCCAACCATATCGCTCCTGTCTCCTCCTCCTTAGTGCTGGGATTAAAGATGTGTGATCCCAAGTGCTGGGATCACCTTTGTATGAGTTCTGTTTCTCTTTTAGACAGATTCAATCTTGTGTAGTAGCCCAAGGTGACCTTGAACTCAGAGAGATGCGACTACCTGTCTCTGGAGTCCTGGGATTAAAAGTGTGTGTCACCACTCCCCAGCCTGTATAGCTGACTAACTTGGCTGCTTTGCCCTCTGATCTTCAAGCACTTTATTTATTATAACACAAACAATAAACCACTATACTCCAACCGAACAGAGAACTTTGGCTCTGCAGCTGGAACTAACAAAAAGAAGGCTTATTTCAGTCTGAATCAAAATCTGTGCTGTGTGGGCACGTTCCTTCTTCCACGGATTTCCAATCACTCCATCAGGTCTCTGGTGACCTATAACAGCATCTCCTAGGAGAGAGTCACTTCTAGTCAGCAATGAGCTCTTCCTAGAGAATGGTCCTTCCTCTGCATCCTCTGAGCCTCCAGGTCTCCACTGTGGAAAGACGATGCTTCCCAGGTGAGGACAGAGCCTCAACTGCTCATGCTTGGACATGTATCCTTTCTCATCATAGAAAAGACTACAAAAATCAAATCGACATCTTTTTAAAGATAAAACTGCTCACACTGTAAAACTTTGTATTCTCCAATGAGCTTCACTGGATACATAAACCACACTTAAGGGCAGGCCCTATGCCCAGCAGTAAATGCCAACACAAAATGAACCCAAAAGTAATTTTGGAGGATTTTTTTTTGTCTACACATTTTTCTTAACCTTACAGATCTATTACTTTGATGTTACAGTTTCTGCTTTTGTTTTTATGAGCTTTCTGTGTGTGTGAATGTGTGTATCTCAGCGGCTACATGCATTTCTTATGCTTCTACTTCAGCTCTTATGTTTGGTATTTTTTTCTATTCTGGTTTGTTTGTTTTTCTATCTTATTCTTATTATTTTAGATGCCTGTCTGTATTCTAATGAAAATGAGGGGAAAAAAGGATGTGGATTTTTGGGGTTGGTGGAGAACTGAGGAGGATCTTGGAAGAGATGGGGAAGGAAAATCATAATCAGAAAAATTTTATATGAAAAAATCTATTTCCAATAAAAAAAGAAGTAAGCATTTTAGAGGACTATTTTCAGTTAATTTGTTAAGCCCTTGATTTCTAGAAGCCAGGATATAGGCTACATATAGATACTGATTGCCAAAGTTGGAGGTTAGATGACCACAGACATAATTCACTTTGATCAAACAAGAAATTATAAAATATTCACATAGGCCCTATTCTTGGGGCTTTTTCGATTAGATCACCTTGTACTATAATTGTGTCTTGTTCAGAAAGCTCATAGTATTGAAGCACAGAAAATGTCCTTTCAAATATCTCAAGTATTAGGGTGCACACACACACACACACACACACACACA
Organism: Alexandromys fortis; assembly: GCF_014885135.2. Lineage (NCBI taxonomy): Eukaryota > Metazoa > Chordata > Mammalia > Rodentia > Cricetidae > Alexandromys > Alexandromys fortis. The sequence goes on from NW_026067997.1 coordinate 8,137,801, forward strand.
CACACACACACTGATATCCTCAGGAGTGTGGTGGTCCTACTGTGTAAACAGATACAGAAATAAAGAAAGACAACATTTTCTCATAGTATTCATCCTGTCAACCCCCAACTCTGCTTTTCTGGTTATAACAACCCTGATGTAGATAATGCTTGCCAGGGTCAATTGTGCTGAATAGTTCTGTGTCAACTTAACACAACTAAAGTCACCTGAGAGGAGCGAACCTCAATTAATAGAATGCCTGCATAAGATCAAGCTATCAGTAAGCCTGCAGAACATTTGTTAATTGATGATTAATGGGAGAGGACTCAGTCCATTGTGGACAGGGTCACCACTGGCCTGATGGTCCTGGGTTCTATAAGAAAGCAGGCTGAGCAAGCCATGAGAAGCAAGCCAATAAGCAGCTCCCCTCCATGGCCTCTGCATCAGCTCCTGCCTCCAGGTTCCTGCCCTGTTTGAGTTCCTGTCCTGACTTCTTCCAGTGATGAACAGTGATATAGAAACAAAAGCCAAATAACCCCTGCACCCGAAATGCTAGTAAATAAAGTAAATAAATAAAAATTCCTGCCTTTTAGGGTGTCAGAAACTGGTAGACTATTGCCATTCTTTCTGTGAGCTATCCATATTCCATTCTTTTAGACCTCGCTATGACCCTGCTCCTCAGTCTTTCTCACCTCCAATTTCTCCTTCTCCAAATCCCCTAAGGTTCTCTGCCCCTCTCAACCTAGCTCTCTACAATCGGGGTGGTAGTCCAGGTGCTTGCTCACTAAGGAGCTAGCAGACCAGCTGTCACCTCTAGTTCCTATTGTTCTGTGATTCGGTGAGACATCCCAAAATAGGTCTGTCCTTTGGTAATGCCCTCTCTCACTGTAGACTGCTCCTCGGTAGTAAGCCACTGCCTCTCCAGCTGCCTTCTGGCATTACTGCTTTCCGGGCTTCCACTCTTATTGAACTGCATGTGATTTGGATTATCAGCACTCCCAGGAAGAACTATCTTCTTGTATCATTGGTTGGAAATTGTCCCCAAGTCTCCGCACGTTTATCTCTCAAAGGAATTCTTTGAAGCCCATCCACTCGGGGAAGGAAAATGCAACAATAAAATACCAAGCACAATTTCATACTCTGTTATAACCTTCAATAACTTTCTAAAGAATGTAATTTAGCAAGCAAGATAGGATCTGACCCAGCAAAGACCTCGCAGACTCAGGGAAAACAGTGGTTTGCTGGTCTGAAGCTATAGAGAAGGTACTTACCCCTACTAAAGTCAATTCTGAGATTACATGGAACTTCCATAGGCTTCTTGGGACTTTGTTGCCTGCAGGCCCTGTATTCTTCTCTTCCACTCTTCCAGGATCTATGCTATGATCCTTTCTTGGAGCTCAGCTATAGCAGTTGGTAGGAAGCATGTATATGATGACTGAAAGAGCCCACCCTCCTCTAGATAAGTACAGTGGCCTACTACACACTGAGAAGGAACACAAGGAACTTCTAGACCCAAAACTTTCATCCCTATTGCTTCAGAGAGAACAATATTCCTATTTTAAAGGTTCCTGAGTAATACATGAGCCTAAGTCTGAGTCAGTGCCCCTTTAAACTTTGCGAAGGAAGTCTGTTTCTCAGATATTAGCCTTGTGTGTTGCATTCTGCTCAGCCTCAGTGATCAGCTAACTGGTTTACCAGAAATGTGAAGGGGGCTAGTGAAGCAATGGTAAGCAAGGAAGCTCTGGGATTTTGACAACAGAAATAGGATGAACTAAAGTCTAAACATAGCTCACTGACCATATCCTATTTCCTCTGTCATGCATATACAGATACCTAGAAAACTACCCACAGTTCCAAAGGACCAATAACAAGTGTTACAACTAACCACAGCCCACTCTGGCTTAAAACAGCATCCATACCTTTTTATTAAATTAACATTTTAATCCATACCCCTTTTAGTTAACTTTAAAGCAATGAGGATATTTCATTGTAAAGTAATTCATTACTATGAAACTTAAAACTATAGGACCAATGGAGGTCTCTGCATCAGTCAATGTCATAACTAAAAAAAGAATATCACGGAAAAACCTCAGCATTAGGCAGTCTCTGTGTAAACCATTGCAAGGTGAGCATGAGTTCTCCCATGGATTTTGAAGCAGAGTTTTACAGCTTCAACACCAACAATAACAGCATTAAGTTATACACTAAGCCACCATTAACTCGCTTAATCCTCCTAACAACAAAATGAAACATCTCATCATCAAAATGAGGACAGACTCAAAACCACAAAGTCACTTGACCCAAATCACACTACCCTAGTTTCCTTTCTATTGCTGTAATAAAACAACATAACAAATGCTCTTTGGGAAAGAGGGGATTTGTTGGTTTACATTTCCACATCATAGTCCATTATTGAGGGAAGCAAGAGCTCAAGACAGGAATCTGGAGGCAGGAACTGAAGCAGAGACCACAGAGAAATAAGGCTTACTGTCTTATTCTTCATGGGTTTTTTTTTTTTTTTAGCTCACTTGTTCTTTCTACAACCCAGGACCACTTTTCATCCCTGCCTCTGTAGTTAACTTTAAAGCGATGAGGGTATTTCTTTGTAAAGTAATTCATCACTACGTGTCCAGCATTAGCACAGCCTACAATGGGCTGGACCCTCTCCTACAGCCCTCATTAATCAAGAAAATAACCCCGCACACTTGCCTCTAGGCCAATGTGATGCAGGCCTTTTCTAAATTGAGTTTCTGTCTTCCCAGATGATGCTAGCTTATGCCAAGTTGACAAAATGCTACCCGGCACATACACCACTCATGACAGTTAAACTTCAGACTCGACTTCAGGTCTTCCTACCTACCTGGAAATTCCCATCAGACTTCCATACTGTTCTTTATCATCCTTCGGATGCTAAGGCCTTCAAACTTCGTATTAATGGAAAACTCCCTTCCCCAGTGAGTCAAGCTGAGTTTTCACACATTTAAATTACTTCAGTTCTTTCCCCCAGCAGATTCTTATTTCTCTCACATCTAGATTTAATAGCACCTTCTCAATATGGTACCACAATGGACAGAAGAACTAGCTCAAGGAGAAACACCAAGTTCCAGTCCTTTCTTTTGCCTTTAAGAAAAAAAAATAGGTGGCATCAACTAAATGGAATGGCCCTGGCCCCAGCTCGAAGATCAAATCTTTGAGACATTGTCATAGTATTTGTGTCGCTTTGCTAGGATGGCTCTTAACAAAGTTGGTGGCTTAAGGAGCAGAAAGTATTCTCTTGATTTTGGAGCGTTGATTCTGAAAGACCAGAGCTGGTCTCTTTGATGGTCTCTCATCTGTGACTTCATATGAATGTCCACCCCTGTGTCTTCACCTGGCTTCCCCAATGTGCTTGCCTGTGTCTGCTTTCCTCCTCTTCCAAATACACCAATCACATTAGATCGGGGCTCAGCCCTATGAGTTCATTTTACCAAATTATCTCTTTAGACTGCTTCTCTAAACAGGATTCACACTAGAGTTGACCCTGTTATTGGGGTGCAGCCCTGAGGGCATCAGAGCAAGAGAGCTGACCCTCTGCCTCCCTTGGATGCCCCCTATAGCAACCAGAAGAGTAGGGAATACACCTCACCTGGGCAAAACGGTAGAGCTGATCCTGCTGGTGTGTGTGTGGGTGACCTGGGTCTGAGGAGCTGGGAGCAGCAGAACTGACCCTGCTCCTTGCTGCAGGCTGCATCGGATGAGGTAGCTGAGGCAAGGCTGGAGTGCTCGCTCACCCACATAGAGACAGTGAGGGAAAACTGGTGAGCTGACCAAGCCAGCAAACAGGCCAGAAACCAGGCTATGAGTTGGCCCACCCCAACATCTGACCCATCTATTAACTGTTGGAGTATGTGAAGGGGACAAACCTATATCCAAAGCCTAGATCCAAAACAGTAGGACAAATCTCCAAGACACAGGACAACAGGATATACAAAAGCTAAAAGACAAATTCTTTTTTCTTTCTTTCTTTTTTTTTGCTTGTTCATTTGTTTGTTTTTCTTTGTTTAGTTTAGTTTTGGTTTATCTTTTAAATTTGGTTTTGTTTTAGGGAAGAGGTTGCAAGGGCAGGGGTGGATGCCAGGGGAGAGGGAGCTAACTGGGATCGGAATGCATAATGTGACATCTACAAAGAATCAATAAAAGTTAAAAAAAAAAAAAAAACCCTAGGTAACCCGGGTCAAGGACACTCACACCACCAGGACTCGCTCTCCTGTCTTGCAATGGGGACCAGTCTTTCCAACACAGACATTTTGGAAAGACAATCTATTCCGCAAGCAGCTTAAGAACCACACATACAAGGTCATCTGTGTTATGTAAATTTCTCTAACCCTGACAATCAGTCATTTAAACTTCTGCTTTTTTTCTAAATTATTTCAAACTGGCCACCTGTGATGACACAGACTAGTTTTTCTGTGGCCAAACCGTGGGTTTTAGTCAAATAAAATAAATAAAAATGAATCTTAATTATATTATAGTTTCTATCTGATATGCTAGAGCATATATATATATATATATATATATATATATATATATATATTTCACCTGGTGAACTGACACTTAATAAAAACAAACCTAGATTTTAAAACAATTTTATTTACCTCAATATCATCCTAGACCCTTATTGTTGTTTATCTGGCACTCAAAGTTGCACAGTGTGTTGTGGAGACAGTATTAGAGTAACCTCCCTTGTAAATGTCTCAGTGCCCAATCACTGCACACAAGCATTTAAGAATGACCTAATAAGAGGCACTTTGCATGAGTGTCACCATTTATGGGGTGCCTAGTGACTGCACATGTTTAGGAATATGTATATTAAGTAATTTTCCCTCTTAAAGTCCCTGAAAAAGACTTATTATCCCTTCTCTCCCAGTGAGTAAAGACAACACGACCCAGATTAAATATATTAGCTAAATGCACACAGTTGCTAAAGACAGATCATAGACTTAAGTCTGGTCTGGTCTGACTCAAGATTTTAATTTATTTTGTTTTGTCGCCACGTGTTGCTTCCTGGACCTCTTAAGACATGTAGGCTCAGTGACTCAGTGGAACTGTTCCTGGGAAATTAAAAGGTCTAATCTAGTTCCATCAACTCCTAGTTTGGGCAAATAAAATAATAAGAACAGCTCTGTTCTATGTTTTGGCTACAAAATAAATCACAAGTCCCACATTACTGGTCATGAAATCAAGATCTGTCTGTGAGTGATGATGGATACAAGGTTGTGTAGAAGTCTAATAGATAGGTTTGTTTTCCTAGAGAAGGTGAGTTATGCCGAGGAAACAATAAGATGCTGTGGCCCATCTCTGGGACTGTGGTCCTCCCATCCACCTAAGACCCTTATTTTATTGCTTATCTGTTTGTGCCCTGGATTCCTGGTCACAATGTTTTGAAGTCAAGAGCTTTTCATTGTTCTTCTTTATGTCACTTTATGATGTTGAGGAACATGCCTTAAACATGGAAAATTTTCAGACATTTCACTACTGGCACTGGTGATGCACAGTTAATAACAACTCAGAGAGAGAGAATTTGGGGTTCATCTTGAAGATCCGAAAAGTTAAATAGCCAGCCACTGGCTCTTACCTCGAATACACTCTGAAATGGTGATCCCACGTCCAGGAATCTCAGAATTAGCCTGTGCCTGAGCTGTTTCCTCCCACTTTATAATCCGCTCTAGTTCTGGGATTGAAGGCTCGTACCACTAGGATTAAAGGCAAGTACCACCCGGTTTCTATGGCAATGCAGTGTGACTACTGGGATTAAAGATGTATGGTAAGACTACCTGGTCTGTAAGGCTGACCAGTGGGGCTGTTTTACCTCAGATCTTTAGACAAGCTTCATTTATTAAAATACAATTGAAACACCACCACACTGAAGTCTTTTTGAAATGACCAATAGAAGCTCACGGAGGATGTTTGCTATTGAACCTCCTGCCTCAACAACAAACTATCTAGAAAATTACTAAAACCATCACCAGACTTTTAACTTTCTGAACCAACTTCTTAAGGAATGTCAGATGGTGCTGGTGAGGACTGTTCTTGTAACAATTGTGTGATTCTGTCTCTAAGCAGAGTGAGTAAGAAATCTTAACAGGTCCTAAATAGAGCCCCGAAGACAACCGTATGTCAAAATAAACATTCTCATGGGTCAATTACCCATGTGCCTGGCAGAATTGGTTTTGGTTTCCATATAAAATGTCCCCTATAGGCTCATGTGGTCAAGACTTGGTCCCCAGCTATTGACATTATCTGGAAATGTTACGGAAATTTCAGAAGGTGGGGCTTAGGGGCATTTGCAGCACGGTTGTACACTACCCCACACCTCCTGTCTCATACTCTGCTTCGTGCTCACAAGGCCAACAGCCTTCCCGCATGCCCCCTCTGCTCTTGCCCACTTGATGCTCTGCCCAGGCACATGGGATCAGGCAACCAGGGACTAAACACTCTGAATCTGTGAACCCAATATATCATTTCTCCTTTAAATTCCTCTTTGGGATGTATCAGTCACAGCAAGAAGGAAAGGTGACCACAGTGGAGCCCAGCAGAAGCACGGGGACAGTTGAAGGCTATAGGTAATGTAGAAGTGACCCTCCCACTCCTCCTGTTGGCTTTCTTTCCCAGAAAGTACCCATTCCCTTGGCCGAAGAGTAGATTTACTAAAATAAGCAACAGGCAAATTAGCCTGTTGAGTCTCTAGCTTTACTCTAAGAATTACACATCTCAGTACATCATACTTCCGCCTAGAAGCATAAATTATCAACAAGGCGAAGGCACATACAAACACACTTAGACCTGACAATAGAGTCTCAGGCACACGGCAAAAAAAAAAAAAAAAAAAAAAAAAAAAAAAAAAAAAAAAANGTGAGAACTTGATTGGATGGATGCTGGTTGATCCCAGGGGAAAGGAGTTCTTCAGGAAGCTTGCCAAGATAACCAGACCCTTTCTAGCCTGCCATCTCTTTCCCTTTCAGGATATCTATCTGCAACCGTGCTCCAGGCCCTTCCATTTGTCCCAAAGTGACTTTGACTGCCCTTTCTCGAGCTCTCACCTCAAAGGACCACAAGATGTATCTGCCTATGAAGAACAGGCTTTGAAAAGAGACAGATGGGATGAGCTTACAGATTACTGATCTTTTAAAGAGTCAGGGCTACTTTGATGTAGAATTTGAGGCAATTTGAAAACCAAACAAGCTCTAGGGAATTCAGAAAGCGCCCTTGAAGATATTCAATAGCTCAGCCCATCTCAAGACTGGATGAAACCCTCGGTCCTTTGTCTGGGAGCCCTTGACTGTACAACGAACAGTCTCAGATAAATTAGCAGTGTACTGGAACGTAAAAACAGGAGCAGATTTGGGAACAGTGAGCTACTATCCTGCAATGGATGCCGAAGCTCATCTTAATCTGAGCTCACTTTGCCCCAGAAGAGGCAGCTTTGCAAAACATACTGGTTATGGCTTCTAAAAAAATAAATAAATAAATAAATAAATAAATAAATAATAAAATAACAAAATTAAAATAAATACGAGAGGAAATCTAAAGTGCAAAATATGAAAAAACCTGAACTGTGCAAGTAAGTCACCACCATTTGCCCTTGGGAATCTATTGTCTCAGTATAGATTCATGGCATGCTCTGGTGAAAAGTATTCCTCTAACATAGCAATGCTAGAAAGTGAACTAGGGTGAGCGGCCTCCAGAGGCGAGTCACACCACAGCCATCCCTGCCCACCCGCCCCTTTCATCAAGGCAGAAATGATTTCGCATTAGCCACAGCTTCCATGATCTCATTAGCAAAGATATTAAGAAGCATCGGCTCCTCTAGGAGGGAAGATTGAAACAGTGCCACAGATTATTTCACCCAGAACATTTCAGTCTGATTGGATAGATAGATAAATGGTGGGCAGGGGCTGGAGGGCAGGGGTGGCCCATCCCCCCTGGTAGCTTTCCTTAATCTTGTGAGGAAGGTACTCGTATGATGGGAAAGAGATGCATCTTGACGTCTGCTGGTCCAGGTCAACTTTGACATCCTGCAGATTGACAGAGTGGTTGAGACATTTTCCCTGAGAGTAAATAGATTATAGAATGACAGCTCTCAGTATATACAAGCTGAAATGGGGGACAGAGCTGGTTCAGCATATAGATAGATTCGGGGCTCAGATAATATGATTAGGACTTGTCTTTTTCCATCGTTAGTTCTCTTATGTAGGCTCTGATTCTGGAAACAACTGCCACCGCTGGCCAGTTAGAGCCAGCACAATGACAGGGTGATCGCTATGCTGGGCAGGGTAGGTTTTTGGTACTGCCCTTTAATTCACTCTTCCTTCCCCGGTCTTAAGTCCTACCTGGAAGCATGATGACTAGCTCTATAGACATCTCTGCCTGGTATGGACAGACTCAGGACACAAGAGTAACAGATCTATTCCTGGTAAACGTATCAGAGACTCGGACTGAGTCACATGTTGACCCTGAGACTAGACTGTGTCCTGACTCATGGAGAGTCAAGGATAGAATCAGGTGAGCACCAAAAGCACACAGGCTGAGTCAAGAAAGGATGAAATCAGACTACGGGGGCTAAAATGAGGAAAGCTATGAACAGTGAGTGCCAGGAGCAGCGAATCCCCACTATCATACACGGAGTGGCCTTGAAGCTAGGGTTCTCCACAGTCTTTCACCTTAGCTTGGATTTTCCTCCAGAAAATGGAGACTGAGATAAAAGCGCACATGCGGGTCATTTATTTACAGAAATGCTTCAAGAAATAGTTGGGGGCTAAAGGGAATGAAAAGGGGGGGCGCAAAAAAAGAAAAACCAATACAAGCAACACTGCGGATATATTTCTGAAGGGGAACCAGGAAGGGAGGCATTTACTGACCAGACTCCACCCTCCATGGCTGGAGAAGATTGTCCAGAGATGATAGCTCTCACCTACAAAATGACATGGGCATAGAAATGACCTAATGGGCTCTAGCAGGTATTTCATACTGCCAGGTTAGGAAACCATGAAGCCAAAAAGAGATAGTGTAGTTGAGTTCCATAAAAAATCAAGCTCAAAAGGAGGACGTGAGGATGCAATGTGCTACAAAAGTTATTAGACATCTCTTTCCTCTTGCACCCTCGAAGTATCTTGTTTTGTGGTTTTGGTTCATTTTTAGACCAACACCAGCCATAAAGAGAAAAGAGCACACAGATAGGCATAGGACATCAAGATATCTAAAACAACAACCAGGCTAGAGATCCCACTCCATAGTAGAATTCCATGAGGCTCTGACTCGTACTTCTCGAATCACAAACACACACAACACCAACAAACACACACACACACACACACACACAAGCACGTGCATGCACCGTATCCCATACCAACAGAAGAGCTGTAAAATATCACTGAAATTGTTCCAGAATCTGGTATCAAGATCCCCACCCACCCACCCAGTTCTCACCTCTTGAAATTGTCTCACCCACCATTTTTTTTAAAATCCATTTAATCTAAAACAAGAGAGGGATCATTTTCTACCCAGCCAAGTCGTAATGCAGCTTCCAGGAACTTAGAAATGAAAAGTGCATTTGTCATCACTGACAGCAGCACAAACACTTAAGCGTGTGTTCCCCACTGGTTCTTCCAAACATGCTGGGGGCAAATGCCGAGCCCAAACATTATCCCAGATCCTTGATGGGACACCGCAGCCAGGACACCTAGCAAGCACTACAGTCTTGGGATGAACCGCGTTAATCCCTTTATTCTAGCCCCTGTGGTATTGTCCCTTTGTGTCTCCGGCTATTCTCCCATAAGATGGTGTCGAGCATCACTGGATCAGCCTCACTGTCCTCTGACTGTGGAAGGTCTGAACTCCTTAGGGAGCAAGTTATAAAGCTACCTTTTCTCTGTCTTTAAATTTCTCCTTCAGCCTGGCAGTACTCCGAAAGTGGCAGAAAACCAAATTCTCCTCGAATAAGAGGGTACAGAGGTAGCTAATCCCACATGCCCAAGAACCTCTTACATTTTCAAGCTTCCCTTAGTTCCCCAAGTAGACTAACCTCTACTTTACAGTGCATCACCCAAGGCAGCTACAGCCAGTAGTACAAAAGCATCTTTATTACAAATCAATACCTTCAGGTGTTTGGGGGAAGTATCTAATAATCCTCTTTGAGCTTGTCCCACCCGTGGATGCTACACAGCATGTAGTTTAAGTTGAATCATCTCAATGCACCTTCCAAATATGATGAAAGTCCCCCCCCCTATTGTTCTTGCACCATGTACTAATGTGCAGACAAACTTCTTAGCTTTCATAGCTGGAAAAGAAAGCGCCAGGAAGCCCACACTGTGAAGAATTCCTGAGCTCACGTTTTAGGAAAGAGATAAGATAGTGGTGGTAAAAAAAAAATTCTGAACAAAATCAATTGAGATAAAGTTTCAAGATAAATAACAAACTCTAAAGAACGAGAGGGAGAAAGTAGACTCAGACTGGTCAAGTGCAAGAAGGCACATGGGGACTGGGCTACCCTAGAAGGCATTTTCTAATGAGTTCTTGCTGCTGTGACCACACGGTTCTGCCAGCTCAGTGTGGCCAGACTTGTCTCTGCCATCTCCAGTATGATTAACTTGAGTCAGGTGGTTCAAATTCTCCAGAGGGAAAATATGGATCATCTCACCATGTTCTCCCGGGCCTCAGAGTGCCTATGCACAGAGTGCTCCAAGTGTTCCCAAGACCGCCCAGCCCAGCCTTCTCATTCTGTATGGAAAAGAGTCAAGGCTTGGAGAAGACAAATAACTGCCTGGAGCGACTGAGGTGGGAGAGTTAGCACACATCAGCATTCAAACCCAGTGAGCATTGCTCAGAAAGGTGTTTAGGGAACTGGAAAAGACACGGGCGTTTGAAATTTCAAAGAAATTCCAGTGGTTCCATCCCAGATTCTGCCCTTGAAAATGTCAGTCCTCTAGGTATAGCAAACAGCAACATAGAAAAATAGACAATGTGTGACGGGAGGGAGGGGAGGAGAGAGAGAGGAAAGCATGAACGGTGAGAGGGAGGATGGAAAGACAAAGAAAAAGAAAGTCCACCCAGGGACAGTAAGTGTGGGAAATGGAATCACATCACACACTAAGTTATCTGAGAAGGCCAGCCGTAAAGAAATCCACTTAGCACAAAACTCTTTACCTAAGTCACTTATATTAATATCCTACAGGCCTGGTCTTCTAGGAAACGTATATTCGGGCATGCTGACTTAGAAGAGAAATGGATTTCAAAATAACTGGGCTGGAAAGTAAAGAAATTGAAACCACCTGGTTTGTGTCAAGCAAGAGGTCAGAAACGGCCCCATGGCTTTTTTAGCCTGGACTTGAGGATGAGGGGAGAGTAAGTGTGTCCTTGAACAGGCAAGATAAGGAGAATACATTTTCGTCTTTGGCTCACCATTATAGGTAGGTGTGAAAGAGAGTAAGAACAAGGAGTTGTCCTTGCCACTTTCCTTCCTAGGTATTTAAATCCCTACCCAAAACACAGAGCTCAGAATAGCACACCCATATGTTTTTAACCTCTACAACAAACTACCATAATTTTCCCTCTAAAAGCTGGTAAAGTTCCATTTCCACCTCAAAAACGGCGATGGAAAAAAAAAATTGGCCTTTAAACAAACTAATTTGAAAGGTTTAAAAAAGTATTAGAGACTTGGGGGAAAAAAGGAGTAGAGGACTTAAATATCCCAAAGTGTGAAAATGCTACATTTTTATATTCAAATGATTTGAAATAGATGAACAGAATGCTTCCAAACTTTCCAAAAATATGCATCTTCGGGCAATAAAAAATTCAGTCTGAGGGTCATTTATTTCAAGTACTTAAAAGGACTGATTCAGGGCATCCACAGGCTCCATAACTGACTGCACCTGGGACATACGGGTGAAGAAAAGCCCTTCACACTCTTCCCCAAATCTGTAATGATATGTTTAGCTGAGCTAATTTTAGACACGGCGGAAGCTTTGGATTTCGTATAGCATAAAGTACCGATGACAAGTCTGTGGTCAGGGGCAGACATGGGCCCTGTTCATTTTGAAGTTGGGTGGTGAGTTTATTCCTAAAAGGATGGTGGTCATAGGAACAACTCATGATTCGCACATATTTCCTGAGAAGTCTTTTTTTTCCATGTTCTATTTACTCAGCATGGGCAAGAGACTTTGAAACCCATCAGTGGCCACTCCTTTTCTTCATGACATTGCTATTGCCCTTGGAACCCGCCTGACCTGTATGCTTGGCTCATAGTTATTTTGGTTCAAGCAGGAAGTAGCTGGCATCCAGTCAACCCGAATAGGCTGGGGTTGCAGTCCTCGGTCAGAGCAAATACAGTAAACATGTCATAAGGTAGACCCACATCAGAGCTCGTTAGGGATGAAGGCTCCCTGACTGCTCAGCTGCTTGGGCAAGGACAATGAAAGTCTTCTTCCATCTGAGATTTGGATCTGCATGTGTCTACATTAGCCTCAACGACAAGCTACCCTCCTGTCCCTCTGTTTCACCTCTTCCCTACCTTGTGCAGGGGGACTTCACTACCCTACTTCCTTCCGTCTTGTTTGTTTTGTAGCATTCAGCTCAGAGTCTTTTCACCACTAGACACTGCACAATTCACCATGAATGGATTTCTGCTCCAGAGCTCCTCACCCAGAGGAAGGGGAGAGAAAGCCTTTGGTGCTATCTCTTTCTAGAGAAATCCTAATGCTATCAGGAAACTCAGGTTAGACCACTACGGTCTTTTCATTGTCTACAATGAGAAAACAAGACTCAGATCTTCTTAATGGACGTAATAATTCAGCAGAAACAGAAACATCTCAGTGCTGTCTTCCCAAATGTCAGCAATCGATCATATTCCTCCCCAATCATTCCTGTTTCTCCCTAGGAGTCAGAGAGCGAGGAGAGCCAGGAAAACAAGGATGTGAGAGAGACAAGGAGCGGGTGCAAAAACTAAATGAAAACAGCAAAGTCAATTAGTGAGAAGTGCTGATCATCCCGTTCTTTCCACGTGCTTGCTCTGAACTCTTTGGCCTCCCAACAACAATGACAACAAAGTCAAATATTATCAGCCCCTCTCACAAATGTCCTTGGGCATTCATGTCCCAAGGACAAGGTGATGCAGAGATAAATGTGCCCGCGTGAGCCTCGCGTTCTAGCGCTATGGCAGTGGAGGCTTCAGCAGCTGGGATGGTGAGTGTGGATTTTCAAGTTCTCTTCTCATTTATTCATCAGTTAGCTCACTGAACATCTGCCATCTGCTCAGCAACGCTGCTGCACACTGTATGGTACATGAATATGAAAGAGACATAGCTTTGTCACTAGAAACTCAGAGTTCCACAAGACAAAAATACCCCTGTTGCTTGCAGACTCCAGGAATGTGGTCTTGCACACCCACAGCTGTCACACAAGAAGGGCTCGGGTGGGGGCTTTAGGAAGAAGTCAAAAGAAGCATTACTGCGGGAGTGGAAAGGAGGGGGTCTAAGCACCTGCTATTACAGACATGGCATTGTGGGCTTCACCTTTAGGGATTTCTTCGATGTATGTAAGAACCCAGCAAAATCAGAGAACCTCAATGAGCAGAGACCCTAAGGCTATTGAATGTCCCCAATCAATCACATTCATCACCATGAGTCAGAAGGTGAGAAGGACACACGGGCAATGGGGATGAGAAAGTTCGAGGAGCAAACATCCCTGAAAATAGAAATGACATGGGGGCAAAGGACAAAAGACTTACTTGGCAAGTACTAAATGGACCTCTTTGGCTAATACACAGGAGAGGCACCTGAAGGGGGAATTGGCTGGATATATGTGTGGAAGCCATAGCGGACTACAGGAAGAGAACACTGAGAGGCTCCAGGTGCTGAGCTGCCATGTTAGAGACATGAGCTGAGTCCCAGTGAAAGAGAAACAAGGGAGGAGAAACAGTGGAAGGGAGCCAGCCTTTTAGGATCCAAGCAAGACATGAAGATTAGTGTGTGAATGGGAGCTGGATTGATTGTTGGGGCACTTGAAATGCCGAGAGGTCAGGTGTCAGTAGAGACTGAACCAGCAAGCCCTGGGGTGCTTCTGGGGGACATAAAATCCACCACAGCCAATGACACCTAGAAGTATGAGCCTACCATGGAGATGGTCTTGCTGTTGCTCATTGTTGTTGACTGATTAAAGATATGTGCTTTGTTTATTGTAGATTAAGAATAGTTTCTTCAATGATACACACACATACACATACTTTTTTCTTGCTTGGGCAAGAACTGAATTTGTTTGTTTGTTTGATTGTTTGTGTAGACAGTCTCACCATGCAGCACTGGCTGGTCAGAGACTACATCTCTAGCCCAGGGTGATCTCAGACTTGCTGGACTCCTGCCTCTGCCTCTCAAGTGCAAGGCTTATCAGCATGAGCTGCCACACGGGTGAAATATTTTAATTATATTATTTCTCCTGCATACTTTCAAAATATAGAAGAACCATATTAAGAAAAGATACCAGATATCACAGATACTTCAGACTTTAAAAAAAATATATTTAAAAAGGTGGCATGGTCTCAGGACCTCTTTGCCGCTGTGTAAACATAATGAACTTTGCTGTTGACCAGAAAAGAAACAACCGGTTCGAACTATCCAAATCGATTCCTCTGTCCTACATCACCTCCCTATGTGTTGTATATATGAGCCAGCTCTCATGCATTTTTGGATTAGAGATCCCTTAGGAAATTGGCATTATTGAATTCAGAAAAGCTTATCTGCGAAGGGTCTCATATTAATAAATAATCCCACCTGTGCCTCGCAGGCTTCTGCTACTTTGGTCTCTAGAGACGGCTTATCTACCTGGACAGATGCTAAAGAAGGCAAGCTGGGGCTTAGGGTCTAGCTTAGCAGTAGAGGATATATGCTTAAGTGCTCTGGGCCCCGGATTCAACAGCAACCATGACAACATGGGGACAAACAGTGAGAGCCGCTCTCCCTAGCTCCTAGCAGGCAAACTGCCCACCATCTTCCCCCAGTCTTCCCTGATAAACTAGAGGCAACTGAACTCCCATTTTTACTTCCTCCGCACTTGCTGTAAGCATCCCCTTTCCCTCTCTTCCCTCCGTGTGATATGTAGCAAGCGTTTACTGAACACGCTGTGTGTTGCAAGCGCAGATGCAAAGCCTTTGTCTTATGCTAACTACAAAGAACTCACTGTCCTGAAGACTAGCCCCCTGAAACACTGGGATCCGCTCTGCTCAGATCTCAAATCTGGGGACTTGAGAGATGGAAGCTAGGGAAATGGTATCAAGGGATCTACATCTTAGCTATGCAATCCTGGCGAGTGATTTGAGCCGACAAGCCTCCATTTTCCTCTTCTATAAAATGGAGATTATCAACTACCTCAGCAGGTTCTGGTAAGGATTAAGGGAGACGATTAATGAGAACATTTTAGGGTGGCTGTACACTGGGAAAATCTAGGCGAAAGTTGTTCCCTGGATAATATTAGTATAATGTAAGGAATCTGAAGTTGACCTCTGGTGGATATGAGTGATGCCTATTCTTTTAGCAGATAAGGATGAAACACTTGCTGGAACGTCACAGGAAAGTTAGAAAACAAGGCCCATTCCAGGTTACATGCTCCCAGGAGCAATCCTTCAGCGTGTATATCATGCATCTGTTTTATTCCTCTCATTTCCTTAGACCAGAACATTTTCATCTGTTTCTTTTACATGAATCTAAAGTGTGCTCCCTACTTAAAGATGGTGTTCCACTCTCAAAGCTCCCGTCAGCTGTCAGCACTGTCATGACCCAGCTCTGAAGTCCTGAGCAGCAGCCCTGAATCAAAACTGCTCTCTTTCCAGCCAAAGCAGCCGATCTCAAACTGTGGGTCACAACCCCTCTCAGGGTGGAACAACCCTTTCACGGGGGTCACCTAAGACCATCGGAAAACACAAATATTTATGTTATGATTTACAACAGTAGCACAATTGCAGTGATGGAGTAGCAAGGAAAATAATTTTGTGGTTGGGGGGAGGGGGGTCACCAACCATGAGGATAAAGCTGTAGTAAAGGGTCACAGCAGCATCAGGAAGGTTGAGAACCATGGCTCCAGAGAGTGTCAAGCCACCGGTGAAAGACTGGCACCCAGAAGTCATGAAAGAAAACAAAGCAAACAAACCTGAGCTCCTCCTGTAAACAGTTTGAGTAACTGAAAATTAAATGAAGGAAAGACTGAAGAGAGCGGAAAGAGAACGTAGCCGGGATGAGGAGAGGAGCCAAGCGAGCATCATGCGGGGCATCTTTCCCTAGTCTCAGAGACGTTCATAGATTGGATGAAGGATGGCTGTTTCCAGCATTTCTATTGAAACACAACCAAGAGGTGGACTCCAGCTGCCTGCTGCCAGGCAGACGGCACCCTAGGAGGTCGGACTGCATAATTAATCACGGGAGGCTTCAGGACAGTGGTTATCTAGGAGCTTTTGGTCCAGATGCACAGACTTCCACAAGCGTGGTAAGTTGCCCTTTCTGAGGTTTTCAAGGTGATCCTGACTTTCATCCCTGTTCCTCACCGCCCGCCCCCAGTTCCTCTGGGGGCATTTCCAACCTAGTTATTCCAACATTCCAGGAAAGGCACAGTCTCCTTCAAACGCCACACCCTCTTCCCAAACGGTATCTGCAGACACAAACTGAGCATTAGCAATGACATCACCACCTTACTGCAGATTATAGACCCAGACACTGGATTCGCATGGGGGCCAAGGGGATGGGGGGGGGCAGCCTGGAGCAGGGCTCTGTCTGAATTGGGAGCGAGCAAAGACTTGCTAAGAAGATACTTCTGATCTAGGAATTCTCTTTCCTTTTCTGTCTTTGAAAAACTGCAGATAGGAATATGAGACCTAGAATTTATCCGTGCTGCACAATTTATGCTAGCTCATTACCTCCTGCTAGACTCCGAGGCTTTGTAACGGAAATTGGCTCTGATCTCGGAGATGGGCATTACATCATAGTCTTCTTTTAGCACATTATGTCATCCCTGCTGAGACGCATTATCTATGGTTGGCTCAGCAGTAGCGATTTTTTTGTGGGCCGACTGCAGTGTTCCCAGAGAACCGCTGGGAACCACAGATTGAAATCTGAAACATTTATCTTCCACAAAGCTGAAAGAGGGGGAAAGATGCTCACGTTGGACCCCATTTCTTTTCCTTAACCCTCTCCTTTCTTGGCTGCGTCTAGGCTGCTTTGCTATGAGCTCTTGAGAACAGCGTGCTGAGTCTGGGCAGGAGCCGGCATTCTGAAATCAGCAGCAGTCAGGGGGGACTGGAACGCTGCTCCCCATCTGGGGCCGATATACCTGCACGCCTGCCATGTTCGCATCTCGAGGGTAGCTACAAAGTGCTCAGAGGAACCACCTGTACTCTCGGATTGCAAACAGAGAGCATTCTGCCAAATTCTTAGGTTGTTTCACAAAAAAAGAACACCTGAATTGCAGCTCCATGTGCATACATGTACCTGCCTATCTTCCTGACCATGCTGTGGCCACACAGACAAACTCTAGATTTCTATTAGGAAAAAAAAATGTTTGCCAAGAACTGCGCCGATAGTATCTCTTCTCACCTCAACCATGAAATTAGAAGCCCATTTTGTATCTTTCCATCCAAGGCAGGATAAGAAGCAGCCATTGCTTGGAGGGAATAGAAAGACACTTTCAGAAAAAGCAAAGATATTCCCAAGCCCCAGAGAATCCCTACACCTTTCTCGTCACAAAACCATAATTGTGGGACGGTGGAGGCGGGGAGAAGTCTCTAAATACCACAAGGAAATAGAATACATTCAACCATGACGAAATTACAATTCCTCTCTTATATACCAACTGCTGAGATTCACTGGGTGGGGAATAAGGGCTGGAAGAGGTTCTCTAAGAGCCAAGGATATTCCTCTTCCACACCCACCTGTTCATTTCTTTTGGACTCTTTAATAGTGAGCATTTATGCTCTCGATTACTTTTTTTTTTTTTTTTGGTTTTTCGAGACAGGGTTTCTCTGTGGCTTTGGAGCCTGTCCTGGAGCTAGCTCGGTAGATCAGGCTGGTCTCGAACTCACAGAGATCAGCCTGCCTCTGCCTCCCGAGTGCTGGGATTAAAGGCATGCGCCACAGTCACCCGGCTTGATTACTTTTTGTGATACTTAAATGGGAGCTTCATCAGAGCAAGGAACTCAGGACTTATGGGAGTGGAAGTAAAGCTAACATTTATCCCAGCCCCAAAGCCTTGCTCCTCTTTCCACCCTCAGGAACTCTTTAGCAAGTCCTACCCTAGGGTATGAACATACACACACACCCTGGGTCACAAAGCCAGAAGTTAAGTTTCCTTCTCTTTCTCTGTCCACAGCAAGGCCATGTTCACAGTCCAAGCATGCCCATTGGGGCTAGGACTTTGGAACGTGGAAGCTACCTGGCTGGCTTTCAGTAATCAACCGATGTTCTTGCCTTTAGCATCTCTTCTCCCCTATTTCCTGTCTTTTGTCATTCGTCTTTATCACCTCTGAAGGGATGGCATGAGGATTGATGGAGTAACCCACAGAGAACTCTGAAGAGGCTTTCAGACAGACAGCAGACTATAAAATGCCATTAAACAGCTAAAAAGCATTTGCAAAAATCCTCTCATTCTTCCTTCTCCTTCCTTTCCTTTGTCCCTTGGTCTCCACTCCTTCACCCAAGCTGTTAGAATTTTATGTGCTGAAGGCCAAAAAAGCTTTAAATCTTAATAACTACACATGCCACTCAGGATACTGAAAGGAAAGTATATGTGCTCTGACTAGTTTCAAGCTTTTATTGCAGCCAAAGTAATTGCTGCAGCATTTAAAATCTACTGGAAAAAAAAAAAAAGAAAAAAAAGAAAGGAGCCTTAAGCACATTAAGCTGATATTCATGGAAGTTGTAAAATATCTGAAGACTGTAACTTCTATCAACAGCAGATTTCCCTGGCCTGATCACTGTCTTTTTGACAGAGTCAAGAAAGTAGATTTGTAAGTCCTGGAAAATGCACCTCTGACCCTGGATCTTGGATACTAAGCATCATGCCTTCTCCTTCCAATGACCTGTGTATCCCTGTAGGCTATGCCCAACCCTACCAAAATGTCTTCAATGTAGTTGGAACGCCTTAACACATCTTCAAACCAACTCAAGGCTATAGAAGAGAGCCACTGTGATCCCAGACACAGCCTCGATGATCACAAGATTACCATAAACCAGTAAGCCACGAAAACCATGACAACAGCAGCTCCTGGCACCCAGCCTCGGGGATGAAGAAGACAAGCCCAACACTGGCATGTCACTGTCACATAAGTTCTAATTGGTTCTAATAATAAAAACTGAGAGCCAGATACCAGGGTAAATGCTGAAGGATCAGAGAGACAAAGGAACAAGCCACAGCCAACTCTTACCTTACTAACTCCTCAGCCACCTGTCTCCTCCCAACTACAGTCCTCTTTCAGCCCAGCCATATCACTTCCTGTTTGTCTGTACAGACCTCCAGACCTCTATGGTTAACTAGTGGCTCGCTCCGCGTTCTAATCCTCAGGCAAGCTTTATTTGTTAGAGCACAAACAAAATATCCCATGTCACCTCTGAGAATAGACAAGTAATGTGAAAAGCAGACACAACAGTATAAAACCAGCTCTCTTGATGGCTGTCTGCACATCGAGGTGGATGACAGGGGTGGGTGGCCCAGACTGAGATCAGGCACCAATCTTACTGGCTTCTAACATTACTGTAAGATCAATGCTTAGGATGAAATGGGAATTCTGGACCTAGCTTCTACAGCTTTTTTGTTTGTTTGTTTGTTTGTTTGTTTGTTGATTGGTTGTTCGACTGCTTTGACACCAGTTGCCATGCTTAAGAAGTTGGCAGGAAAAAAAAAAACTAAAATAATATGGACATTTCAATCCATCCTGGGAAGAAGATTCATGGAGAATTGGGATACCATCCTTGGCCCCACTTGCTTATCCAGAGTCACCACTAGGGTCGCCTACTGTGTGGGAAAAGAAACATTTGCTGTGTCCTTGAAGGTCTTGATCCTATTGTCAACCAACTATGCCAACTGTCCTCTCTGCTGTGATCTCTGGGTGTTTCTGGAACAGGAGGTATTGTCTAGGCTGCACAGTCTTGTCTACTTCTCAGAGAAAGCCCCCCACAGTGTACTTTCTAAGCTGCCTCTTCCTCAGCAGCAACTAAATACTTCCATAGATGGAGGCAAGGTATAGTGATACGGAGCACAGAGACATTGGGACTAAAGTTGACAGAGAAGTCAGCTCTCTTACTTTGAGGGAAAATCACACTGGGACATAGATGCTACACCTAATCAGGACCCTTCTTATTGTCTAGAAATTCTGTGTCCTTTTCATCTCCACTCCTGGCCACTGCTGCCTTTTTCTGTGAATATTTTCTCCTCATCCTGAGACTTCAGGCTTTTATTTCACTTTTCTCTTTCCTGAAAGGTGGCTTTTATTTATCCTTTAACAAAAAGACTATATCTTCATTAATCCTGAGCAATGAAACTAGATGGGGTTCAGCCAGTCATGGTGGCTGACACCTGTCGTCTCAGCCCCTGAGAGCTGGATCCAGGAAGATCATGAGTTCAAGGCCAGCTAGCTTACATGATAACCTGTCTCAAAGCACAGGTAGGGTTCACTTATTTATTCAGTAAATATCTTTGAGCTGTAACAGCTACAAGAAAATGTAGTAAGGGAACAATCCAGACATGAATCTAGCCTTTCAGAGGAAGTTTTATTAATAAATAAAGATGTACCAGGAGCTGCTAGCTTTGACCCAAATTCCTCTGTGGAGAGTTAGAAACACTGCCTAGCTTCCTCTATGGCCATGTACCAGAATTCTGGCCAGTCAGAACTGAGTGACATGCTGGACCCTGAGTGCAGGTCCAGCTTGTTTGCTTCTGTATTTTTCTCCTCTATTCTGGGTGTCCTGAACAGATGATGATACAGAGATCACCAGCATTTGGAAGCCACATGAAGACGTCACAGCCTCAGACAGCCAACGCCATGAACCCCCACTCAGATGAAAGTTATCATTATGACCCAGTCACCTTCAGGACTACTGCTATAAGAGCAGGAAACTGATGTCTACTGTGGGGATCCAGCACAGATTCCAACTACTTATGACAGCCACATGGTTACTCCAATTAGCATAAACCATGAGACATAGCCTGACGATATGTAAAAGCTTACTTACTAAAGTAGGATATTTGTGGTGCATTATAGAATAGATCGGGATCTATAGCTATTATGTGATGTTATTTTTAAAAGAATGTGTGTGTGTGTGCGCGTGTGTGCGTGTGTGCGTGTGTATGTGTGTTTACACAAAGAGAACATTCTAGGGGAATGTACAGCAAGGTATGGATAGTTTCTCTGAGTCACAGGAAAGATAAACATGGCATGTCTACAGTCTTATCATTAGTGATGAATGTGCTTCGACTTTGTAATGAAAAACTAAAAGCTATGTTTAGCCTTAGAAAGGGATCAGTATTTTTGAGGTATATGTATAAAGGCATGGCATCTCAGAGTAGGGGAACATTTCCTATGGGAAATTAAAAGAGTTTTCTGGAACTAATTATCTATTAATGACCTGTCAACACTGAAAATCCATAAATCATCTAAAGCCTGAGTTCAATTCAACACATCTGATTCCCAGGCTTCCACATCTTAGGCCCCATGGAGAGAAATAGATTTGCCAGAAAAGATAGATAAGGTACCTCTTTGGGTTTATTACTTATATAAAGAAAGTAAGAAGAAAATAGTATCTCATTGTTTTGGGTAGGGAGAGAAGGATGGAGATAGATAGAGAGAGAGAGAGAGAGAGAGAGAGAGAGAGAGAGAGAGAGAGAGAGAGAAGCCTCCACCCTTTTCAAGCTTTTGAGTTTTTTCATCTGTATTCCATACTAGTCAGGAAGCTCTCAGTTTTAGGAGTTCTTGTAAATATCAATGAGACATTCTTCTAGGCTTGGTTAAGGAAAAGCAGCTGCTGAGTACACAGATCATTTCAAATTTCCAATTAGAATCCCACAACACAAAGGTCCAATTGGTCTTTAAAGAGAAGCCCCTCCCTTTATATGGGAAGAGCCCAAACATGTTCTTATTACACCCCCAAAAATGAAGAGTGTCAAAGAATCACCCAGCTGTCCTTCACACAACTTCCAAAAGCTCCTATAGAAAGAAATTGTTGCACAATGAGAATCAGAAATGTCACAAAATGTCAGGCTATGAAGTCCCATTTCCTACTCCACAAAGACCTTGAGGTATGGGACTGACCCAAGAATAGAGGAGCAGGCCACCACCTTTGCAGAAGGAAGAGGGCATTGTAGGCTCAGGACCCTGTGATACATCTCAGAGATGACACCAGGGGGAGGAGGTGTCAGGAAGACAAAGGAAGCAAAATTAAGTCAAAGAATTCAGTTGTAATATAGTCACAGTCACAGCAAAGGGGTCAGACCTGTGGAGCACTCTGAAGATGCGCTGGCCCAGCACAGTTTTTTTCTGGTTTGAGAAAGGCAACTTCCGTGGGGTTATCTTCTTGGAGAGACTCAAAACTGTAAGTGATCTGAGGAACTACTGCTAGCGTCTGGCACATTAGTGCCCAGAGTCAACATTTATACAATGGTGTCTGCTACCCAGCAATGGGATGATATCACCTCTCTCTTAACATTCTGCATTCCATTGCCAAGGAGATCAAACCTGTACTGGTTGTTTGTACATTGCTGACTCCAACATACCTGAGAGAGACAACTCAAAGAAGGAATAGTATGTTTTGGTTCATGGTCCCAGAGGGTCTCAGTCCTTCATGGAGGGGAGGCATAGTGGAGCTTATGACAGCAGAAACATGTGGCAGAGTCTCTTCACAGCGCCAGGGACCCGGAACAGAACTGGTGTCTAGAACCAGGCATTAGCCATTCCCTTTGACACCCACTTCTGACAGCCAGACTCCATCTCCTAAAGGTTCCAACAAACGGCAAGGTAAACTAGAGAGCAGGTGCTTAAAAGTACTGAGCCTACGGGGCTGACAAGATGGTGAGATGGGTAAAGGTACTTGCTACCAAGCTTGATGACCTGGGTTTAATTCCCAGGACCCAAATAGTAGAAGGGAAGAATCAATCCCCACTAGCTGGCCTCTGATCTCCACACGCACACTGTAGCGTGCTCACTCACATATACAACCTTCATACCATACACACATGCACAGGCACACACAAAATATATACATTTTGAAGTAATTTTTAAAAAGATTAAGCCTATAGGGGATAATTCTGATTCAAACCAGACCACCACCAAAACTGTTACTGAGATACTTACTCTTAAAGATTTTTACCAGTTTCCCCGTCACTTCTGGGATCAAATAAATCTGCCTACACAAACCCTTTCAAGTTCCTCTCAATCCTCATCTGCACCGGTTGTCAACTTCATGGGATCTGCAACCAACTAAGAGACATGCCTCTGGGCATCCTGGAAGGATTAACTGAAAATGAAAAACCTTTCCCCATTGTGAGTGGCACCTTCCAGCAGCAGCCCAGATATAACAAAGTCCAGAAGAAAGCCTTTTGCTTTCGCCTGCTCTCTTTACCCCTTGACTGTAAGTGCATCAACTTGGTAGTAGTGGTGGTGGCGGTATGGTGACGACAGCACTATTGCAACCACTGCCACCACTCTGCTCACATCAGAAACAAGCTTCTTTGATCTTCCAGCAAGGACTGAAGACCAGGGGCTCTCCAGGAATCCCCTAGGCAATTAGCACCAGATTGGAACTGCTTAGTTAGTCATCCAGTCGCGTGGACTGAGCATCTACCAGAGTTCTCAGCCTCTTCAGTATGAAGACATTCATTGTTAGGCTACCTGTCCTGTATTGTATAAATCAATCTAGCGAATTCCCTTTTCATATATGTTCATTTTATCAGTTCAGCTTCTCTAAAGAGCTCTGACCAATACACCATGCAGCATTCTCTCCAGTAGAGCCTCGGCATCCCCCTCTCAAGGGCATATTTATCAACCCAGAAGTTAGGCAGTCTTACACACCTCTGAACCCTGGGCTATGTTGTTCCCTCATGCTAATATCCACTCTTGTCTTCATAGTAAGCCCCTAGCCATCTTTCAACCCCCTGGGGAACCCCATTGAGAAGCTTCCTTGTCTCTTTTAGGGAGTGCTGACTCAGTTTCCTCTCTGTCCCACCATGTGGTGTGTATCAACACTGCCACCTGCCTCAACCATTGTAAGTCACCATTCATCACAAGACTGGGGGCCTCTTGCAAGCAGCTGAGCCGTTCATCTTTGTATCCCTGAGACATGGAAAATACTAAATGGGATTGGGTGCTCTGCATGCAAGAACCAGAACTGGCAGAGGCAACACTGACTGGGAACAGCAGAAGTGTTGTAATAAGTTGGTAGGAGGAGCCAGGAATGAGTCACACAGAGAGAAGCAAGGTATTTACAACCAGCCATACGTCAGAAGCCAATGTTGGCATCCATCGTCCAGCATAAGAGTCTTAAAGGCCTGAAGAGTACACTGAGTGTCCGTACAAAATGGCAAAATTGTTTTAAGTCCCAACAACCAGAAATTCTCCCATCAGTAACTTTAAAAAAATAAAAGAGCATAGATCCCTGGCCAGGACTGTTCTTTAAACCAAACGGTACACCTGAGCAATTTCTCCTCATTACAAGTATTTTCCTGTAAACGAACATCTACACATGAATAACATATTCACTGTCATTCTCTATGGGATTCTATGAACTATAGTGTCAATGAGGAGGATGAGCAATGGAGCCATGGGAGTCAAGAGAATCTAAACCAAGGTGGAACAGGGCCCCAGTAACAAATGGGGAGGAAAGGAGTGTGAACCAGGCTGGAGCTGCTTGAAAGAGGAAAGTTAAGATGCAGGCTCCCGTCTTTGTCTCTCATCTCATGCTCACCTCCATCCCACATCTCTGTCCTTGGGCAGAATGGAACCAACCCACGCTACATGAAAAAGGTTCATAGCTCAGTCATAGCCGAAGCAAGTCAATTTTTTTTTCAGAATAAAATATGGCTGGGTAACAAAACAAATCTAAAGTCACTGTAAACAAGAAGGCCGGGTTGGCTTCCATCAAAGTGAATTTTGTTCTATCTGTATTTATCTTTAATTTCAGATCCCACTGCCTAATAGAACTAGGGTACCATTTGTGAAAGAAAGAAAGAAAAGAAAAGAAAATACGTTGTGTTCTCAGGAAATGCCAGTGGGCTACAAATCTTAATCTGCTCAGCCAGAGTGGAGGCTGGAGGTTTATTCAAACACAGAGTGTTCAGTCTCTCATTTCCTTCTGCAGACAAACAGTGATCCTGCTAGAACAGGGTTCAGAAGCAGCTCTTGCTAATATCCAAAAGGAAGCTCGCCCAGCCAAGCGACTGCTCCAACCACTTGAAAAGCCTTCTGCTGGTTTGAATGTAGGAGTCAGCCTCTAAATATAATCTGCCAAGCAGCCTCCGCCATCATCCCTGCACAGACAGCTTTTCTCTTTCCAAAATAATAAGAGGAGGTTTAAGTTTGTCTCCAGAATTTTCCACAGGGAAGGGGCAGCGTGAGATAGAGGACAGGGACTCTCCACAGGGTGGATGGAGTAGAGAACAGCAGTCCTTCACTCAGAAGCTGAGTCTTCTACTTCCCACTTCAGGTCTTACTAAGAAGACGCTATAGGGTGGTCTCAAGGTACTGAGGACTTTAGGGCAGTCCTGAGAAGTGGGCCTTCTTACACTGCAAAATCCTGAATGTGGTTGTATTGATGCACCCCCGCTCCAAATTTATCATACTTTCTCCCTAGTCATGATAATGTTTGTGGTTCTGGTCAGTGGTGGTTCTCAACCTGTGGGGGACAAGCCCAACTTTGGGGTCACCTAAGACCATGAGAAAACACAGACATTTACATTACAATTTCCAAAAGTAGCAAAATTACAGTTATAAAGTAGCCACAAAAATAATTTTATGGTTGGGAGAATCACCACAACATGAGGAACTATATCTAAGGGTGTCAGCCTTAGGAAGGTTGAGAGCCACTGTTCTAAAAGATTTCCTAACAACCAACCCATCCCTGGTTCAGCTGTCAATCTATTTCACTAACCCTGTCACCCCCAATGGCAGCCCTATGCCATCCCTCAGCTGTGGGGCTCCAAGGCCACCACAGTGCCAAGCAAATATAGTAAGTGCCAAGGATAAATAGCTGGATGCAAAAATCTCTTCAGTGCTGCAGATAGAAGAATGCACCATGCAAGACGCAGTTCAACAGCTCTACCCTTGAAGTTAGCATGATCCTTGAACCCTACACGGAGCTCTACGGGAGATTCTCCAAACTATAGTATGAGTGACCATGACTCCTGTACTCCCTGTATCCTGCTCCAAATAAATCCTTCTGAGGATAGCACACAGGAGAATCCAACTAGGATCAAGCACGATCATAGTACCATTTTGTTTTGTCTTCCTAACCACCAAACTAAGTATTTCTTCAGTTTAGGAAGCAGCCAAAGTTCACAGAATAAACAATGGAGATTTTTTACCCTTCTTGTCCCACTGTGGCTGACAAGTGTGACTGAAAGTGTCCAAGTCCAATACCAAAAGCATCTGGTTTCACTAATCAAAAGTGGGTACCCCAGAGGAGAAAAGTAAGCAGAAATCTTCCTCAGATGTGAACCACAATGACTATCCTGGCAACGCGTGCTCATTGGTGCAATAGTGGCATGAACGCTCTGGTAGTAACCAGCTATTTTCTGGTTGGATTTAATGCCTTCCCACTCCACAAGATGGAACTCATACCTAGTATCATTAACTAGGTACCAAATACATGTCTTGCTAGGTAAAGGCCCTAGGCAAGAGCCTAATACCATTATTCTGCTAAATGGACATAGTAACAAACTTTCTTCTAAGTTCTTATCTTTTTTCCCATATAATAGAGCATCTCTCAGCTCTCATGAGAGAAGCTTTGACAGAAGTACATGGCAGTTAATACAGAGACCAACAACTGGTCAATGTGCAGAGAATAAGAGGCTGTGGAGTCCTCAGGTTCAAATGGGATATCTAAAGTACACCCCCCTTCAGGCTCAGGGAACATCAAATAAAAGTGGACTGTAAAAACAAGAGGTAGTAAACATCTATAATGAAACAATATCTGCCAGACACATAGAGCTGTTGTACACAGGAACTCACAGAAGCCATGGCTGTATGTATGCACAAGATCAAGCCAGCCAAAGATGACAACATGGATGAGCTATTAGCAACAGATGGTTACTAGGGCAGGGAAGGTCCGTTTTCTTCAGGGAAGTAGCCCCTGCAGGCTACCCATGATAAGTAGACATTCCTCCACACATGTACATAAAGGCAGTACTGTGGGGTTGGTGGGTTTCAAAGCAAAGCACATGAAGCTGAAAAGGAAGAGTGTGGAAGGATATCAGAGTAACTGGAGGGGAGGGAACGGGGGGAGTAGACGCGAACACGTCATATGAATGTATGAAATTCTCAACCTATAAAAACGTGAATCCCGTGAATTTAGTGAGAATATCACTGAATTAGACTAGGTTAGAACAAAGACTATGTCAGCCCCAACAAAAGAAATGCTTTATCATTTTCATGTCACCTTTATCCCAATTCAGGGAAGTCAAACCACGTGACTGTTGATTGCTATGTGACTCCCAGCTAGAATACAAAAATCAGACTAACAACTAAACATTTTCTGATTCCTAAGGGCTTTTAGCCTTCTACAGCGTCTCATAAGTAGCCAGACTATTTTTGTCACACTGGAAAAGAATGAATGAGACAAAGGACAAGTCTTGCACTGAGACTTGCAGATCTCGTAACCAGCAACCGTGGGTGGTGGATCTGAAGGAAATCTAACGGTTTGATGACTCCAAAAGCTGCCTTAGGTGCAGATGCAAGAAGAAAGGGAGAGAGCATGGCGTAGCCTAGCAGGGAAATATGGAGTCCATGGTTACATGTGCTTTGGCCTCCTTGAGTAACAGTGAAGCGCCAGGGCCCAGTGCAGTTAAGAGCCCAAGATTAATTGTCCCTCTTAACCTCAGTCTCCAGCTTAGTTATGCTCCATGGTCATCCAGGTCCCTTTCCCTGATCTAACAAGGAGCAAGCAAGGGCTTGATCTTTCTCTGCTGAAAGGAAAGGCAGCGTGCACCCTACCAGAACTTTCTTCCTCATGGTGGACTCGTTGGAGCCAGAATCCACTTGCTGTTACATCCTTGGCATTTGTTAAGGAGATCAGGGAACTAAATCAAAATATAATGCTACAGTCAGGTACAAGCTGTTCATTCTGGACAGATTCCTCTTCTAAAGAAAAATTAATTTTCAAAGAATTAGGCAATCGAAGCCCCCAAGTTACCAATAGCGTAGACTCACCACCTTCCAGCTGCAGCCTCAGCCCCTAAGCGTCATTTCCCCCAGGGCTTCAATTTCAGCATAAAATCAGCACAGATGAGTGGCTTTTCATAAATGAAGTCATTCTGTTCTTGGAGTGTGACTTCCTGAACAAAGAACATAATCACAACCAGCTTCACACGACCCTTGAGAGACTTGGAATAAGACTAGCCTCGCCGCAGGCTGCTGTCTGGGGGAGAGAAGCAGTCATATAGCTTTATATTCAAACAATCTGGTATTTGTCCTCGTTTCAGCTATAATCTAAGAGTATTTAGGCAAGAGAGCAGGTTAGAGGCGCTGACCAGGCTGTATCTCTGAGTTTGGGTAGAAGCTAAAATCTAGGAAATTGAGCTGCCCATCAAGAGCCAACAGGACGCCCAGGCGCCGCATGCTTTTCACTCTGCTCCGTTCTCTCTCTAGAACTCTCATCCATTCCCACAAGGTCAAATGCCCCTGTGCACGGCTAACTCTCCTCCCAAACCTCTCCACGGAACTGTTGATCTTCTGCCCCCAGCCTCTTCCCATTTTGTCTGCTTGTCACAAGCCTCCTCTACCTCCATATAATGGACCAGCGTTCCGTAGTTGCTCAGGTCTCTTGATTTATTACATAGCCTATATATCTAAGCTAGCATCAGTCTTAAACTGGAGTCCTAGTTCAGCTTCCAAGACAAATGCCAGATTCACTGCTTTTTGGGACCTTCACTGGAGGGCCCAAGTTCACCTCCTATACAGTCACCTCCTGTTTTCTTCCCAGACTCTTCTCTTGCCCATTTAACTTCGGTAGCTCTGATTGGTCTCTGTCCTTCCCTTCTGTCAGTACACCAATCCTGTAGTCAGATCACACACATCCCACATCCCTGCTTAAAACTCATCAAGATTAAAATGCAACACCAACTCCTCGACTCCGCTACATTTTCCAACCCCTACCTTCTGCCTTTGACTGTGGTCTGGCCACATTGGCTAGCCACATCCTCAACAGACCGGCTACAGCCCTGGCTCTGGCTCAGCACTGGAGCTCTTTCTCAGAGTGCTCTCCCCAGATTTGTAAATGACCATGAGCACTTCTTCGCTTCTGTTTCACCTCAGAGAGCTAGTCACTGCTAGCACTAACCACATCCCTGGCTTTCTCATTCCTGCTTTCTTCACAGCCTCTGTCTGTGGCTGACACTAACTACTAAGATCTTTGCTTGCATTCATGTTATCCGGATCTCCAGCAGACTGTAAAAACCTGAGAAAATCCCATTCCCCTGCATCCCTCCATCCTGACAAATGCTGGACTCAGCAGGCACACAGCAAATACCGGAGACTAACTGAAGAGCAATAGAAACAGCCAGAATCAGATCTGTGCATCAGCTCCTGTTCCAGCACCGGTCCAATCTCACATTTTGTCTTATCGGAAATAGATCAATAACCAGAACCAGAACCCTTCCCTCCCTAGTTCAATAGAAGTGTGTGTGTGTACATGTACATATTGAATGCCATGATATACCATCTCTGAAATCCAAGAACAGGGGAGCCTGAGCCCTGCAGAAGCTAAGCATTGGTTGAAAATGTACCCACAGAGCTCTCTCTAAGAGATCTCCCTCATGGTCTACCATTAACTCCATTAATCTGGACGCTATGTGACTCTTTCTATTCTTTTCCAATAGTATTTGCGCACCGTTCAAGGAGTATTTATGAGGAGCCACCATATGCTACGGCATGCTTGTTCCACGTGTTTGCCACTTCTATTTCTCCTTCAGCTCATCTTGCATAGCGCTTTGTCCCTCCGCATATCCATCGACTACTCTTAGGAATTTGTTTTTGCCTCAATTATGTTAGTGAGAAAATTCTTTCCAGGACTCTAGTTGATATTCCCAAGAGAAAGTCTAATTGGACTGGTTCACCCTTTAAAGCCTGGTCGCACATCATAGGTCACAAAATAGCTTGTGAGCTGGCAGCCACTGGGTCACCAGCCCAACTCACACAACCATCTGTTTCCGTGCTTGCAGCTGCTCCTGTGCAAAAGAGAGTTGGCAGGGCTCACACTTCCAGGATAAACTTTAAGCTAGTGCTGGTACATTTAGGTCATGGAAAGAAAAACACTTGGCTATTTCAGCTGGAATTTTGCTCTGGTCAATAAGGAAGCTTGGTATCACTAAAGATTTCATATCCAAAAATTGATATGCTTGGAACTTTAAATTAAATTTTGAGAAAGGTATGGGATGGATTGTAACATGATGAACCTGGAGATTTATATATATATATAAAAGATTAAAAGCCAGAGGCAAGACATCAACGTGCCAACTCATGAGAACATGAATCTACATGGGCAATGCAAAAGGGAACCGACATCACTGGGAGAGACACTGACTAGAAAAAACTGAAAGGTGGCATCTGTTTCATAAGACTGGACCAATCCCTGCTCCATACCAGCCCTCCACTGTGGCCCTTCTGTGTGCTAAGCATCATGCTAGAGGTGAAGCCCTGTGTGGCTTGGAGAGATATTACGATAGATACAGTTTGTATGCATTTTATACAAACGAGAAAGCTTCCTACCAGAGACCTGAATAACTTTCCAAAGGTCGCAAAGCCAGAACTTGCCAAGCCAGGATTCTAGTTATATTGTAAAACATACAAGGTTTGGAATGAAGGTCCCGAGGGCATAGTAAAATGAGGAAGCCTTCACAACCAACATAGAAGTTAATGAGAAACCACACTCATTCATACCCAGGAAGAGGGACTGAGCAGGCACGCAGCACTAGACAATGAAGTAAGTCACAGTCTGGTCTTAGTCATGGGACTGGTGTGGAGATGAATGTTTCCAGACAGAGAGCAATGAGCAGACAGAGTTATGAAAATCGAAATCTAGAGAGTTCCTAGATGTTGATATAAAAAGGCAGGAGATGGGTGCCTGGGGGTGATTATAAACCCTTAATGGAAGAGAAGGGGATGGGTTGGGGGACCAACTATCCCAGTGTGCCTACAAGTACCCTAGTTTTTACAAAGGAAGTATCAAGAAACTCCTGGTAAAACTCCATATAAACTGGAATAACCAGAGGTCCTAGAAGAGAATAGGGTAATAGAAGATGTCAGAACTGAATGAGGTAATGAGGGACATTTGTGTGGCAAGAGGAATAAAAGCAAGGCAGGGTGTGGTGTCCTCTCCTTGCTCCAGCCCCGGGCCTGGAATTTGAGAAGGTGTTGAAGAAAGAAGTAGATATCAGACGGGGCTGTGGAGGAAGCAGAACTTTAAGGCAAAATTCGTCATTGCATTAGGGGCAATGAAGTTTTGGGGATGGTAGGAGAATCCCCAGAGCATTTGGAAGATGCAAGCGGTTATACCTACAAGACAGTCTAGAAATGGAGAAGGGCTCGGCCAAGCAAGGCAGAGACTTCAGTAAGACTTATGTCTATAACTGAGATGAACAGATCACAACATGGCTCAGAAGATAGAATCATGCTGTACCTCCTGCCTAGAATCCTATTCCCATCATTTGATAGCTACAGATTCTCAAGCACCTTCCCTCTTGGATACTCAATCTATGTATCTGTGACCTTGTAGGTGTACGTCATAATTAGTGCCCGTGGACTGCACAAAGCAGGCTTTCAGTAAAAGATATCATTGTGGAGGTATCAGTTTGATTACTACTATTGTGAAATTAATCAGAACAACATATAAACATCAGAAGACACTGCCTGGGCAGAATTCTGTTCCAGAAGCATGTTTGATTTCCATGCCTCTGTTGAGAGGCTGCTGAGATCATAGAGACCATTAAGATGTTCATTTCTCAGAGGCTCTGCCTAAGGGTTGAGAGATGAGAAGGGTCTAACATCCAAGGTCAAATACTGTCCTCTTTAGGGACAAGCCGCTTGGACAGGTATGGGAGGGTAAGCCTGCCTGTCCCTGCCATACACCCTGGAGCTAAGTGCCTGGAGCTGGGAGTGTTTCCAAAGATAGCACTCTGCAAAAAGTAGCAAGCCACAAGAGCAGGTGATAAACACACACACACACACACACACACACACACACACACACACACACACACACAAACTTCATGGAAATCCCTCAGAGCTCAGAACCCAGGCTTTAAACACTAATCTGACTTCTGAAAAGGAGAGTTAGTTTATCCCCATTAGTGGAAAAGCTCTTCAGCTCACTCTTGTTATTTGTAGCCAGTTACTGTTGGCTGTTTTTCACTCTTTACTCTTTTTTTGGGGGGGGGCTACCACCCTGCTCCCAAATAAATACACAGGGACTTTTCCTTACTTACAAATGCCTGGCATTAGCCTGGTATGTTTCTAGCCAGCATCACTTAACTTAAATTATTCCATCTACCTTTTGCCTTTGGGCTTTTACCTTTCTCTTTTTCTGTTTATCTTTTCTTTAATTCTTTCTCCATGTCTTGCTGGGTAGCTGGGTAGCTGGGTAGCTGGGTAGCTGGGTAGCTGGGTAGCTGGGTAGCTGGGTAGCTGGGTAGCTGGGTAGCTGGCCCCCTACTTCTTGTTCTTCAATCTTTCTTCCCAGATTTCTATTCCTTATTCTCTCTGCCTGCCAGTCCCACCTATTCTTTCTCCTACCTAACTATTGGCCATTTGGCTCTTTATTGGACCAATCAGGTGTTTTAGGCAGGCAAAGTGACATAGTTTCACAGAGCTAAACAAATGCAACATAAAAAAAGTGCAGCACATTTTTGCATCATTAAACAAATGTTCCACAGCATAAGTGAATGTAACACATAATAAAATAATATTCTACAACAGGCAATATTTTTTTATTCAAGAGCCAGTTTCTACTGCCTACAAGGAAAAGGATAGCTTGAAGAACCCCAGGGATCCTCATGTCTCCCACATGTGGGAGCAGAGTTAGTCTGCTATTATTGCACAGGGCCCTTTATTTCCAGGACAGTCAAGTCTGAGGCTGAGATGAGATTAGGCCCAATTAAAAATCAAAATATCCCCGCATTTTAAGCTTGAAATGTCCCAAGAATACAGCTCTCTGTTACAGATATCTCCTACTAAGATTTTTTTATTTTACTTTCTTTATTTATTATGTATGTGTGTGTATGTAAATGACATGTATACCTTGGTTCAATCATGGAGGAGGTCACTGGACAATTTGTAAAAGTTGGTCCTCTCCTTTCACTATGTGGGTTCTGGGGATCAAACTCAGCCCCATCCGCTTAGTCATCTCACTAACTACCAAGTGTCCAATGGAACCACATGACACATAGAGCTTCCCTATCTGTAGCTCTGTGTACACCAAATGCAGAAAACACCCAACCCCAACACACCAAAATGATACATCATCTGAGACCACCTTGTCCTACCTGTTCAATGCCAAGGGTAACAATATAGTTTGGTGCATGTCTTAGTAAGTGTGCTATAACACAATGCCAGAGATTCTCCTAAGTGATTTTATAACAACAGGAATTTATTCCTTACCCTTGTAGAGTTTGGAAAGTCCAGACTCTACTGAGGGCCCACTTACTGGCTCATGGATGCTGATCTCTGTCTGTCTTTATATGGTTAAAAAAAAAAAAGTAAGGAAAATCTGGGGTCTCTTTCTTAAATTAGCTAATCCAAATTATTGGGGCCCTACACTCCTTGCCTAATTGTTCCTCAAAGTGCAGCCTACCAATACTCTCACTGCAAGGATTAAGGTAAATCTGGGCTTGTATCTGAAGCAGGGGCCCCCATTCCGAATCCCTCAATCTCATTTTCAGAGACAAACCCACTGGAGTGAGAATGAGCACCCTTTAAACTAGCTGCTGGTATCATTCTAATCTTTTCCAATTAGGGCTTTGGAAGATGAAAAAGTCTCCTCAGAAAGGAATCTGAAGGAAGACGTGGGCAGAATTCCAACAAACTTGGAAATTTAAAAGAAACAAACAAACAAAATCTTACAACATAAATCTGTCCACTAGCAGGCAAGAAGATATACCGCATTTTCAAGGCAGAGATGGTAACATTGCCTAACTAGGGGCTCACAGTCTATGTGAGCCGCACTCTCTGGAGCTGCCCAGTGCACAACTTAGGCATCCAGACTTGGGCAGATACAGATTAGGGCTTCTAAGTGAGCAAAAGCACCTACAGTGATTTCCACAAAGGAGTCACAATCAGAGCCAAGCTTCATGCAGAATCACGCCCTGAAAGATAACAAAAGGGATGTCCTGAAGACTACTCTGGTACCACTCCAGTTTTGCAAATGAGGCTGTTGAATGCCTGAAGTGCAATAGTTCTTGGCCAAAGTCAACAGGCCTATAGGTAAGAAGTGAGACAGATTTCCCCTGCTTCCAACAGATGGACAAAATGGGCCACGTTTTTATACATGTATTTAGTTAATCTGGACCTCAAAGTGAGCCGAGCCTTTTCTAAATACTGAGCCTGGTAAATACAAAGGGCCTGGCCAGGCAGGACAGAGCTTGCCTCTATCACATGCAAGCTTTGGTCCAGGAAACAGACTTAGCAGGCACATTTCCAGGCAGTAAAGCAGCGTAGCCCTTCCCCCAGGCAGGCTATTTACAGCTTAAGGAACAAATGTGTTTTGTCCCCACTGCAGCTGACTGACTTAACCTGCCTTGGTTTATTGATTAAATATTTATTCATCAATAAATTTAAAGGCCATATTAGTTACACAATAGATCTGGCACTATCCTCGACTATTGGAAATAATTATTTTGAAATCAGGCCACCCAAGGCAAGAAACCCAATGACCATTGACGGAGAATGGGAAACTTACAGGTTACTAAAGTGAACCTTTAAGTTTTATTTTTAGCACAGTAGCGCTAGTCTTCCTGATGGGAGTTTTATGTATATTTGAATGTGTGTGGTAAGAGTCAAGTGGGAGGAGAGGGAAGCCTTTTTACCAAAAACCAAGGCAATGAAACCACTTTACGAACGAGCGCCCTGCCAAATTTCTCCCTGAAATCAAAGACACCTTTGAGTCCATTGCCCAAGAGCAGGGCAAAAGGCACCTGCAGTCACGTCTGTTTCTCATTTGGCTCCCGTGTAGCTCAGATGCCCTGTGGATTAAATGAAACCTGCTCCCGCGCTGAAATCATGTCCACCACGTGTCGGCTCAGCTGGAGGTTGGAAACAGGAGCTGCGAGAGTGTCATTCAAACATGCAACTGGTTTTCCCCCTCGTGTAACCTGAAGAAGGGGAGTCGGGTTCTCAGAGCCATGCCCCTGCGTCTCTGTAAGGGATACTAGAGGACCCTGTTTGCACCCACACCCCCTGAAGCTTTCACAAGAGATGGCTAAGGCGAGATGGCTAAGGCATGCGGCACAGCGTGTCGTGTCGGGGATGCTCCATCAGCGGTTCTTGGCCTGCGCGTGAGTTTGCAGACATGCCTTGACACGGAGAAACAAATGCGACCAGAGGTCAATATCAAACCCAAGAAGCCGTCACCGGTGACTTCCGTGCAGATGCCACCGTGGGCTGCTTGAGAATGAGAAGGATTGTGGTGGTCAGAAAAATTGCATTAGAAAAGGACAGAGCCCTTACATAAAGTTCCCAGAGCAAATTCTTCCCAAGTTTAAACTCAAAGTATCCTCTTTTTTCTTTTGCTTTTGTTTGTTTCAAGACAGGGTTTCTCCATGTAAACTTGGCTGTCTTAGAACTCACTACCTAGACCAGATTTGGCCTGGAACTCAGAGATCTGCCTGCCTCTGCCTCCCCAGTGATGGGATTAAAGGCATGTGCCACCACCACAAGCCCCAAAGTGGCCTCTCAAATATTGTCTTAACTGTGAATTCTGGGTCGTGTCTCTTTGGTCACATTTCTGAACACTAGTCTCTCATTTGCCCCTTCCTTCCTTCCACTGATTCAATAAGCAGGCAATGTGTGTCTGTTCTATGCCTTCCGGAGTCAGCGCCCAGAAGCCATCGAATACACTCGTTCCATGGAGTTTCTCTTCAGCTGGGGAGGGGGAGGTGCTGGCTTTGAAGCAGCTCTGTGAATGTGTGCTCCAGATAAAGTCAAGCCTCCATGTGGTATTCCAGATTTACACGGGATAAATTGGGATGTGATAATGCGCTTCAAAAAAAGATTCAATATTTTACTTAAAAAAAATTTCACAGAAGGATTCCCTTTAAATCTGAGCTGCCTCTAGCCCTGTCCCCATCTCACCAAGTGTATTAGTCAAGGTTCTCTAGAGGAACAGAACTGATAGAATGAATATATATGTATATATATATATATGTGTGTGTGTGTGTATGCATAAATATGTAAGTGTATATTCATAAATCTAATATATATATTACATATATATATTCAGTCCACGAGGCTGGATGTCTCAGCTGTCTTCACTATGTGCTAAAATCCTGAAGTAGGCGGCAGTGTCAGTAAAGGACTGGTCTTGCCAGAAAGAGGGCAAGCAGCCACGAGAGAAAGCTTCCTTTTTCCATGTCCTTTATATAGGTTGCTACCAGATGTGGCCCAGATTAAAGGTGGATTTTCCCACCTCAAAAGATCCAGATTAAAAGTGGTCTTCCCACTTCAAATGATTTAACTAAAAGAAAGAAATAAACCCCTCACAGGCATGCCCAGCCGCTTAGGTTTTTAGGTAATTCCAGATATAGTCAAGTTGACAACCAAGAAGTACCATCGTACCAAGTCATTTTATTTAAATTATGAATACTCCATTTATTGTTAAGTGAAGCAGCCCAGCACTGTTCCTGAATTATCCACAGGTGGACAGCCAATTCCTCCCGGGAGAAGGAGAAGGCATGGAGGAAGTGCCTTAAGATGGCACCACCCACTCGTAACCAGAACAGAACCAGCTCTGGGAGGAGGCCAGCAGCAGGCCACAGGCAGGCTGGAAGGAGTCCCAGGACTATTCCACACCCAGGATGACTTGCCCAGAGCTCCTGTGAAGCCTTGTCATGAAAGAGCTGAATCCAGGACAAAGAAGATCTAGAGAGAAGGAAAATTTTCTTTCAAGGGTTTTTTTTTTTCCTTCCTCACTTGGGTAAAAGAGGCAAAGAAAGCTCAATAACTATGTTGAAAAGTTGAACCTGGCGAATTGCTGACATCTCTTCTC
The DNA here is from genome assembly GCF_014885135.2 of Alexandromys fortis. NCBI lineage: Eukaryota > Metazoa > Chordata > Mammalia > Rodentia > Cricetidae > Alexandromys > Alexandromys fortis. Next base: position 8,175,240 of record NW_026067997.1, read on the forward strand.
TCTCCTGATGATTTCAATTGCTTAGATACTTAATTATCCATCCCCAGATCTCTCCTCACGCCAATGAGCAAGCTGGCCCATTGCCAATTAGCGAGAGCAGCTCCTCCACTGAGCTTTTGTGTGAGAAAATAAATAGAAAGCTGCCATACACAAACACAGACAGCCAAGAGGAGAGAGAAACGGAACACCCCCAAGTTTACAGTAGGCCTCCTGTTACTCTGTCCCCATTGGGGTTTCATCGACCAGCGAGTGCCTTGCTCCTCAGGAACTTCGTTTTGCTAGGAAGCGTCCTGGTCCAGCTGCACAGTGGTTTAATTGGCATAAAAAATTAAAAAGAAAGAAATTTAAAAGCAGCCCTACCACACTGGCTAGAAAGTGAACGTCGTGTCAGTATCACAGACCGACATCAGCCTCACCTTGGCTGCTTGCACAAATCATTCATGGATCCTGGGAGGGTTTGCGCTGAAAGTCTCAGAGTGATGAGGTTAGTTCAGCAGAAGTCAATCGGACTCTTCAGTGTGAATGTTGTCTCAGAACAGAGGCGGTCACAGAGCTGCCCCTTTAGCTAGCCAGGAAGATGGGTCATCTCAAGGAAGGAAGACAGCTAGAAAGAGAATTATCTTGGAGTGGAAATAAAGTGAGTTGTCTTTTCATCTCCAAAGTTATAACAATCCAAACCCATTACAGCAATGGACCCTGTCTCAACACACATCTGCCCAAGCTATGCAAGGTCTCTCTTGGCCTGAGCAGCTGGATTTTAGCATATAATTCGTGATCCTAGAGAAGGTAAATAAGAAGGAGAACCCAAAGAAAAACATATAGGCATCCTCCTGAATATTAACCTTCATCAGGCGATGAAAGGGCTAAGACATTCTTAAGAACAAAATTCTGCCCAGGAAGTGGTGATGCACACCTTTAATCCCAGCACTTAGGAGGCAGAGGCAGGCAGATCTCTGAGTTCAAGGCCAGCCTGGACTACAGAAAGAGTTCCAGGACAGCCAGGGCTACACAGAGAAACTCTGTCAAAGGAAGAAAGGAAGGAAGGAAGGAAGGAAGGAAGGAAGGAAGGAAGGAAGGAAGGAAGGAAGGAAGGAAGGAAGGAAGGAAGGAAGGGAATGAATGAAACTCTGATCTTTGACTATAATAACCAAAAACTTAGAAATATGAGAACCCTACTATTTGTATCCATAACTATCCAATCTTAAGTATCACCTGGATAAAAACATTCCATGTTCCAACAATGACAGCCATCTAGTCTCCCCTTCCTATCTAAAAGAGAAGTGGTCACACTCATTACCCCCATCTCTCTTTTCCTGGCACTAGTTTTCTGTCTCCGCTGGAAATAAACACCAGCGTATTGTGTGGTTTGGACCATTTTTGCTTTCCCGGAAAGTTCCATGTTCACAGCGGACCTCACTCTCAAGGACTGCGAGGTGGCCATCAGTACAGCTGACCTCCTGACTGAAGAGCCACTGCTTCCCAAGAGCCACCAGAAGGGGCCCTTGCCTTAGCTAATACAGCCTAGGACAAAGCCACCTGCCTGCTCTGTAGAGGCCGTGATACTATTTACTTCACTTATTCTAGTGCATCTGCTTTGCACACTCGATGGTGTTACCTCCAGGTTTTGCCAAATGCCGTGATAGCACTAATTCCAGTGTGCACTTGCTTGATGGTCTTTCCCTCTGTCCAAGAACGCTGAGTGTGATAAGATGTGTCATGAATAATTCCAAAAGCTTCACACCTGCTAGAATTTCACGCATCCTGCTAAAAGTCTCATAATCTTACATTCCATTTAGCTCCATCACAATCAGATTTGACACTCAAGGCAGACCAACCCACAGACAGACCGACAAAACAATCTTCTCAGACTTCTTTTTTTTTAAATCACACTTCCTTAATGCTAGGAGAGTTTGTGTTTCTTTATTCTAAGCAGGAAAACATTAGAGAATTTGATTTATGCTAAAAATTACACCAACTAATGCAGTTCCCAAGGCAAGACATATTAGCCCATGGTCATTGGTTTCTGTAGAGGAACTTGATTGCAGCATGGGAGGCTCAGTGCTTAGATGCTACCACAAGGTAAGAGACCTCCAGACCCTGTCACTGGGGTCAGTGTTTAGGATAGCATCCTCACAGGCTTCCCAGGGGCATCCCGCATGGCCTTACCCTGTACTTGCTTCCACTCATTTAGTCCATGACACGGGGATTATCGGTGATTACATCTCTCCTGACTCTGGTCATCTGCATTATGGAAGTAGCAGCCCTTGCTTCGTCTCAAGACCTCACCTAGGCCTGAAGTGGGTGAAGCTCACCTACTTCCTCCGAGATGCTCATAGCTCCATGGACATAACTAACTCGAAGGCAGTGGATGGAATAAGGGGAAAGAGAGAGGACTGTGGAAAGGAATGCATGGTGTGAGCTAAAATATATAATTAGCCAGCCTTGAAATTGACACTGCACACAAGGCAAATGCAGTCCACAAGACTGCCGCTTTCCTAATGTGTTTGCTTAAAAGGAGGGGCTGCCCTTGGACAGGGCGGGGCGGGGGGCACTGAAACTAGATCAGATATGGGAGGTTTGCAGATATGAGAGGGACACATCCACCCGCATCGGTCATGAGGTCACTCCTCTCTAGGCCATGTGCCCTCGCCTTCTAATTTCACCAATGTCTGAGGTGCAGCTATGAAGACTCAACGCTCATGAGATGTCCCCGCTGTAAAGATGAACTCAGCAAGCATGGGTGGCATTGTGCCATGCATGTGCCAATATCTTCACCTAAGGCTGATAGATTCATTTGAAAATGGCATTCTAATTTAGGAGAATTTGATTTATGCTAAAACTCACACCGACTAATGCAATTTATAATCTGATATAGTGTTTCTGGGATATTCCTTCTTCCCTGGAAAAGACCTAAGAACATTCCCTTTTGAAAGTCTTCCTTTTTTTCTCTAAGCATAAAAGATCATTTAGACAAAGAAGCAATATTGCTTGACAAAATAAAAAACATCATTGATATTTCTTTATCTGAAAGCCAAGAGACTCAATGCTAAGAAAAAATAACTCCCAATAAATTATATACATCTCCTAAAGAAATTGATTTTGAGCTTTTCTCATCTCAAGAAACGTTAAGTCGGACAGTCCATGGGTAAACAAACACCTCATTAGCTTCACCTCAGTCATACCAACCAGGAGGAGATCACTATTGCCCTGAAGAACAACAACCTCATATTTTAACTGCCACTGGACTTTCAAGAATAATGGTTGTGCTTAGAATAAATCTTAATTCATGTGAGTCAAGAAGCAGAGACAACCCAAGTGTCCATCAGTTGATGAATGGACAAGGTGAATGATATCAAGGCATCCTCAAGAGGGAAAGCCTGGAGATGGGTAGGTGACTCCATTGGCAAGCTGCTTGCTGCACAAGCCTAAGCACACTAAATCAGACATACAGCATCCATGTGTAACCCATCCATCACTTCAGCAGTGGGAGGCAGAGGCAGGAGGCTCCCTGGGGCTTGCTGTCTAGCCAGGCTAGCTGAATCATTGAGCTCCAGGTTCAATGAGAGATTGTTTCAGAAAACAAGGTGAAGAGTGATTGAGAAAGATATACACTACAAACCTCTAGGCCTCCAAGTGCACAAAGACAAGTGCATAAACACAGGCAAGAAGTTTTGCACATGTGCGAAGGAGCGTGCACACACACACACACACACACACAAGAATGGAATCCTATCACTCGTGACAGCATGGATAGAACTGGGATAATTAAGTGAAGAAGCCAGGAACAGAATGACAAGAACCCCATGACCTCACATTGATCTCTTCAAAGCTGAGAGTAAGCCAGGCAGTAGTGGCACACACCTTTAATCCCAGCACTCGGGAGGAAGAGAGGCAGAGTTTGAGGCCAGCCTGACCTACAGAGCTAACAAAGGAAGAAAGGAAAGAAGGAAGGAAGGAAGGAAGGAAGGAAGGAAGGAAGGAAGGAAGGAAGGAAGGAAAGAAAGAAAGAAAGAAAGAAAGAAAGAAAGAAAGAAAGAAAGAAAGAAAGAAAGAAAGAAAAAGTTCAGAGTAGAACATGGCTGGAGAGAGTGGGGATACACAGAGAGGTTGATCGGTGGAACTAAGTTATGGTTTAAAAGGAACAAGAAGTTCTAGGGTGCTGTTGCATAGGGGGTGATTATAAACAAGCCACACAGGCTGTAGATTTCAGAAAGTGTAAGAGGATTTTAAATGGCATCACCATAAATAAATGATAAACGTTTGAAGGGATGGATGCATTTAAACTAATTTAAACATTACATGATACATACATGCATGAAAACCTCACATGGTTATCTCATAAATAGGTAGAGGTTTTATTTCTTGTGGTTTCATTTAAAGTAAATCTAATTTACATTTTAATAAACAACAAATGAGTCTGAATTTCACTCTACGAATGCAACCGAAGAGTTGATTTCGCTCTTTTCCAGCACAGCGGGGACTTTTGTATCATATATTAAGTATGAAGTCAAAACATAAATTCCAGGAAATGTGTTTCCTGGATGACAGATCAACTCTACATGGAAAGATGAATGCAAAATGAAACTTCTATTCCAATTACACTGATTGCCCACTAATGAAAGATCTTGGGATTGATTAAGCTTTTATTTTCATAAGCAGATGTCTATGATGATAGAATAAGTCACAAAGAAAAACAATCAAAATAATTAGCACTGAAGTGTAGTAAAAGAAAATATCCAAGAAGGTAGGAAGAATGAGGGGCAAATGGACCCACACCAAGTGCACACCATGGCCCTGTTCTATGACATGGTGTATCATCTGGCCTTTCAATTTTGAATTTTAAAGAGAATGCTCTCCATTCAAAGAACTCCTCAAGTGAGTCATATCAGAAACCCAAGAGGCAGAGGTGAGAGTTTTATATAATTCTCATTTCCAAACTGCTAGTGTATAATGTTTGTGGTAAAAAAAAAAATAGGGAATCAAGTTTTCTGGTGCTAATTTTAATAAAATTGGAATTTTTCAAATTTAAACTGATATCACTCAACATCTAAGTATATCTGATGTCTGTTCAATGTCATTGATCAATGTTAGTCTGGAAATAGGATCTAATATTCTAGTAGTTGAAATCCACTCTGCTCTTAACTTTTGACTACACGTGCACATGCTATCAAGTGAAGATAACAGCACCATGAAGAACTAAGCTAACACTAACATGAACGCAAACTTCAACAGGTTTCCACAGTATCTGTCGTTGTAAGTTACTTAAGTAGGATTAACTGCACCTTTCTCCTGTTTCGAATCTAGTGAGATGGCTCAAGCGGCATCACGACCTGCTCCATGAGCTTGCCCCAGATCTTGGCTTAGACTGACAATTTTTCAATTATGGCTTGAAACAAATGAGCCTGTTACATCAACCTTGAGCTTAACTTTGTTACAAAGAGGTCATTGTAATTGCTCTTGTCGTAACTGGTTTTGCTCTGCTTTAAATGGAAGTGTATTAGAAGACTTTAACTATTGAAACCCCAGGGAAAGGTCCGGGGAAAACAAATGAATGCTTAGCTTAAAACCCACAATCAGATGGAAACAAGATGGCATGTTTTAACAACCACCCCCCAAAACTTGCTCATTCTCACAGACTGGAGGAGAAGTGTGTACAGCAAGCAAGTCTAAGAACAACGGCCCAGTGATTCAGACTCAGAACTCAAAACAATGAGAGCCTCCTCCCCATGTGGCTGTCATCAAATGCTCAAAAGTCAGCCCGAAATGACTCTGTCACAACTATAAATTCTGAAGAAGAAAAATAACAACTCCAGCCCTTGAAGATATACTCGGAGAAGAGCATTTGCGGTGTGAAGAGCAACCCAACACATGAGAGAGAGGAACAGTGTAGGGCTTCAGTTCCCATATTGTAGGCATGAGGGCAGGACCTGAAGATGTGGACAAACATAAATGTACACACAAATCCTTTGTAGCCCCGGGGAAGGGAGGTCACCGACCACACATCTGTGGGCATATTCCAAAATCTCTGCCAACAACGCAAGAACCAAGAAGCTGGAGCTACGGGAAATGGCAGATTTAGTTTTTCCCCAGTTAAGTTCATTTCCTGTCCTAACAAAAGAAATAAACTCCATTGAAGGAAATATGTAATACCCAAAGTTTCCACAGGAATCATTCATAATCTTCAAGATGTAATACAAAGGGCTCAGCATACAGAAAATATAACCCCCTCTAAAGAAACAATAAAAAGAACTGTTAGGAGGTCAGCCACAGGTGGTCCAGATGTAAGAAGAATGAGAAAAGGACCAAATGGCTGCACTTGTAACCGTAAATGGGACATAAATGTTTTGTTTTGTTTTGTTTATGGAAATAGGAAAAGGGTAGAGTCCCTTGCCACACAAGTCTGGTGACCTGAGTTCTATCCGCGGATCCCATAACAGACAGAGACAACTGATTCCTGGACGCTGCCTTCTGACCTCTGCATGCACAGCATGACACTTGTGAGTCTATATACTCACAAGCACACCACGTACAGACGAACAATAATAACAATACTAATAATAAAGTTTTGGAAGTTAGGAACCACAAGTTTCATGTATTCCATAGAAGACACAAATTTACAAGTTCAAGAAGCCTGGTGTATACTTATAAAGACGTTCACGGTTATGGAGAAATCCATATTTTCGGATACACTTAGCCTTGGGGCAAAAAACATGTGCTCGATGCCTGTTACTGAACAGAGCCTGCTGCCTGTGTCAGGTTTTCCACATCTAAAAGATACCACCTTCATTTCTAGACTAATTTAATGAAGATTGGCAAATCAAAAATTCTAGAGACTTCAGAAACAAAATACAGAACGGTGCCAAACCATCAAACATTCCAATTTCCACCTCCATTTTAAAAGCCACCTTCAAACACCGGTTTTAGAGAATGAACCTGTGTATAGGTCGCCTACTTTAACTTTGTATAGAAAGTGTCCTTGCCAAACAGGGCGAACAGTGTTACATCACTGTGCCACCTGAGTGCCTGCCTGATTTCCCTTCAAGCATGTGTCGTCTGTGCAGACTGCATTCGGAAGGCAATAAGGTAAGGAAGGCAACAGGCTTTATTTGTGACACCTAGAAATTTGCATAGAGTATAACCCTAGACAGCTACCAAACTACCTTTCCCTGTCATGCAACAAGCAGACAAAACAAAGGCCACACGTATTTAAATAGTGTATAGAACAGTGGTTCTCAACCTGTGGGTCACGACCCCTTTGGGGATTGACTGGTCCTTTCGTGGAAGTCAGCTATCAGATATCCTGAATACCAGATATTTATATTACGAATCATAATGGTAGCAAAATTACAGTGATGAAGTAGCAATGAAAATAATTTTATGGTTGAGGGTCACCACATGAGGGACTGTACTAAAGGGTCACAGTGGGAAGTTGAGAACCACTAGTATAGAACAAACAAAAGCATGAAGTCCTCAATAGCTCTAAAGATACTGACGCTGAGGAAATGTCACACTTTGCTACAGGAGTAGTTCTAATGTCTTTAACTTTCCCATTCTTCCTTTCCCTTGCTCGGCTCTGTACCCTGACAGATTAAGGTCAAAACTTCCCAATGATCCATACAGACATTTCTTTACCATATATGACTGAAATGTCAGCTCAGGTGAGATCATGAATACCAAAGAGAAAAGATTTATCCTAAATCCTTCTTTTACCCATTATTGGTCTGGTGTCTACTCTGTCTCTGCATCTCCCACCAAACCATTTTCTAGGATGGAAATGATTTTAGACCTCACATTTGCAAACTGCTTCCCCATCCTAGCTACAAGAAGAGCTGAGGCCCAGTTCAGCTTTCACTGTGATCAGTTCCCTGGGTACTCCCTCTTGTCTTGACTCGGTGCCTAGAAGAATCGGACATTATTTGTGTTTGTAGTTGATAGTTCATGTGTTATAAAAGGAAGTGAAAGAAGTCAGTATAAACACAGGTGCCTTGTCACACCCAGCTTGTTGATCTAGCGTGTTCATATCTTTGGCAAGAAGTAAAGGGATATTTATGGGCTGTTCGGTCTTTGAATGTACTAATTTTGCAAAAGGGTAACTAGACCCATTCAAGACAGGCCAAATTAACTATCTTGGGGTTTTATTTGGCATGCAAATCCAGGGAAGATATGACCCTACCAAAATCTTTTGTATTAATCTATCAGTGCACCTTCCTAAAGGCCCCTTTGAATTTAACTTTGGGAAGTTAAATATTTCTGTAATATATTTCCCCCTTCATGATTTGAAGAGCCAGCAAAGCTGATTAATCCTCGTCCAAGAGAAACAGTCACCGGCAGCCCACTTTGCTTGCTGGTACACTCAGCTAGAAGTATGTTAGTGCTGGTAATTGCCCAACAGGCTGGGACAGAGAGGATGGATTGCAGTGGGAAGCCTGCTTAACAAGCACTGCAATTAGCACCACCTAAGTGTTTGAGGGTTAGAAAGGTAATAAACAAAAGGGTAAATTAATATGCATGTTAAGTCCCCAAAGATAGCCAGATGGCTGGCAGCAACATCAGATGTTTCCTCTGTCTTTACAGGACCGCTCCTCTGTGCGGTGAGCTGTACTGTTGACATTTTCTAGGAGTACAGGGATCTGTTACAAGACCCATAATGCAATGTAGCTAGGATGCATTGAAAACGTTGAGCTCAAGGCCACATCAGTGTCACCAGAGACCAGAGGGACACATAGAATAGCAGCCATAAATTGAATAAAGAAATAATTTCACAAGCACGATGCTAAGCACATCACCAGAACTCCCATTTCCTCAAAAAGGAGAATATGGAAAAGCCATGGGACTAGATAAGCTTATTTTCTCTCTGATTCTAGAACTCAGGGTAGTCAATGCATGTCATGCTGTGTGTTCAGGCTGTGACCTGAGCCATATGTGTGAAGACCTTCTGTCCCCACACCAGTATTAGAAAATAATTGCACTCTTATTCTCAGTAAGCAACCACATCCATAGATTTTTGTCATAGTCCAAAACCAACAGGTGGTCATTTAAACTAAGCCCCCATCACTGGGGAGAAATCTCAGTGCGGAAGTCTGAGCATTCAGAATGCACTTACATTAAAATCCCTTTCTCAGCTGACTGCTCAGTGTTCCCTTTTTGTTCTTCCAAGAGCTCTCCAACTAATGCCAGTTGACACAGCCATGGTAGGATAAGAGGTGAAGTATCTACTGCCCTCCAGGATCTGGAGGATAAGCAATGGACACATTGTCTACTGACCACCATACTATCCAGACTTCTGCTCTACGTCTTGTACTTAACTCTCGTCTGTGACAGTGCACTCTTCTCGTTCTGAAAAAGTCATTAGGAAGTTTCATAAGTCATGAAAGGCAAACACAAGCATGCCCAGAAGACCTGAAACACTTGCTAAATATTCTCAGCCTATTCTGTCTGTTTAGTCCCTTCCAGCTTTGAATAAATCAACTTGATCTGAGATCCCTAGGAGAGTTCTCAACCTACAGCAACATGATGGCATGATACTCTGTGGAGGGACATTCTCTAAAAGGTTGGCTATTTATGTCTATGGTCCCAAAACTTCTGCAAATAATGTTCTGAGTACACGATCTTGGACACAAAAACATTCATTGTTTAACCACTCAAACTTTGTACTGCCTTCCTTGACAACTGTATGCTCAAACTACAAAAAGTACCAGTAATTTTGTCACAAACTGAGATCCCAAATATTTTCAAAGCTTATTACACCTGTTGTAGATATCTCAAAATATGATATAAGCTCATCAAGTTAAGAAATATTATTAGGAGACTATTTCCTATTTCCTGCCTATCAAGATGTAGGGCTCTCAGTTTCAGCACCATGTCTACCTGAACACAATCATGTTGTGTCATGATGATAATGGACCAAATCTCTTAAAATGTAAGACACCCAATTAAATGCTCTTTTTCTTTATGAGTGTTGCCATATTCATGGTGTCTTTTCACAAAAATAGAAACCCTAACTAAGACAGAAGTTGGTACCAGGGACTGGGGTATTGCTTCAATTGGCCTAACCATATTTTTGTTTGAAGGAATTTGGACTTTGGGAGTTTGGGTTAGGAAAGCAGCGGAATGCTTTAAGCACTGCTTAATGGACCTTACTAGTAGGAGCATGGAAGACAATGATGCTGAATCTGATATGTGCTGTGGGAGCTGGCTCAAGAGGTTTCAGAGGAGAAGAATTTTAGTATGTTGCCTAGAGATCTTTCTTGTGATATTTTGGTGAAGAAAGTAGCTACTTTTTGCCCTTGTCCAAAGAGTTTGCCTAAGGCTAAAATGAAGAAATTTGGATTAATTCCATTGGCAGAGAAAAACAGACTCTGTAGAGGGGTTGCTGGTGTTAATGCTTATAAAGATTTACAACAAAAAAGGAGAAAACTGAGGAGAAAAAGAGAACCAGGAAGTAGAATGAAGCTAAGTCCTATGTTCAAGGAGATAAACAAATTAAGAAATGAACTAAAGGGAGTGGTGGCCTCAGGGCAAGATCCCATTGAAGGGTGCAAAGGAATTAAAGAAAAGCATAGAGCAGGGCAGTGGTGGCTCACACCTTTAGTCTCAGCACTCAGAAGGCAGATGTAGGTGGACCTCTGTGAGCTTGAGACCAGCCTGATCTCCAGAACAGTTCAAAGACAGCCAAGCTTAGGCAGTGAAAGAAAACATGGAAAACAGAAAGCTGGTGAAGATGTAATTGAACAAGGGGGCCATGTTCCAGCCACAGTATCAGAACTTGACAACTTCTGCCATACGGTTCTGGTTTTAGAGTCAAAGATAGAAGAAAGGGGATATGGGATATTCCTCTGTGACTAAGAAGTGCCACTGAGGCCAGGCATGTATCAGAGGTGTCCCTGAATGGACAGCCAGAGAGGTCACTGTGTGAAGCTTGAAGGAGAAGTCTGGATTACCTTGGAAACCCCAAGATGTTAGAGATGCCAGGGTTGAGTGATACCTGCTGGGGAAAGTTGTTAACAGGGAGTGGAACCAGCCCTCTTGGCTCCAGTCTTCTTTCTCTTGAAAGAAGTGTGTTGCAGTCAACAAAGATGAAAGGAGTTGGAGATCTGAAGAGCATTTAGATATCAGGCATGAAGATGCAGAATTTGACATTTTCTGAGCTGGTTTTTTTGTCTTGCTTGGGTCCAGTATTTCCTCACTATGCCTCCTTCCCTACATTTTAGAATGGTAATTCATATCCCGTGTCATTATATGTTGGAAGTATATGATCTGCCTTTTTATTTTAATAGGGGATTACAGTTAAGATACTGCATGAGTCTCAGAAGAGACTCTGAACTTTGGACTTTTAAACATTGTTGAGATTGTGATGGATGATGAAGACTTTTGAAGTTGAACTAAATTCACTTTGCATTACAATATTGTTACAAGTTTCTGGGAGCAGAGAGTGGAATGTGGTAGTTTGAATGTAATTGGCCCCCAAAAGCTCATAAGGAGTAGCACTATTGGGAGGTGTGGCTTTTTTGGAGTAGGTATGGCCTTGTTGTGTCATTGTGGAAGCAGGCTTTGAGGTCTCATATATGCTCAAGCCATGCCCAGTGTTTGAGACCACTTCCTGTTGCCTGCCTAGCAAGATGTAGGACTCTCACCTTTAACACCATGTCTACCTGTATACCAAAAGGTCCATCATAATGATAATGGACTAAGCCTTTAAAAATCTAAGCTATGCTAATTAAATATATCTCCTTAAAAAAAGAGAAATACTATTAGACCTCTGGCAAACCTTCTACAATATTGATAATGAAATCTAACTGTTGCTAAACTATAGGTTTGTTTATTTTGCTGATGACTTTATTCCAGTAAAATCTACTTCTTTGTCATCCCATTATTTTGATTTTTAAATCTAAAATATTATTCTTGAAATTTTTGTGGACTTCATCAAACTATCAAGTATGTCCTTGAAACAAAAATAGAGAAGAAAATAAAAAGATTAAGAACCTGTGCAAAAAAAAATATTTGAATTATTCTCTCCCTATAGATAACATTCTATATTTTGTGCTATGGCAAATTCTTCTTTCAAAATATCTTCTTAATTTCCTTTTAACTACAAAACAAAACCTTACCTGATGCTGTTACCACCTTAAAATAATTTCCAGATTCCCCTCACTTATCTAAATGGTATTTCAATCCCTCCTTCCATATCATTATCTTCCACCCTGAAACTACTATTAGACAGTGCTCTCTTTATTCCACCCACCTAAACTGAAACTTACTGTCAGGTAGGCACCAAGTAGCCAGAAGCAGTAGCCCTTGATTTTTTTTCAGCAGTAGCCTTTTGCTGTCACAGGGCCTCATTCTATTCTGCCCACTTTCTTCTCCGTACTCTGACTCAAGACCTAACAACAACAATGGTGATGGTTTGGATAAGAGTGAAGACCCCCATAGGCTCACATGTTTGAATGTTTGGTCTCTAGTTGGGGATGATTAGGAAGTGCCTTGCTGGAGGAGGTGCAGGCTTTGAGGCATCAAAAGCCCATAGCATGCGTAGTCGATTCTTTCCCTCCTACTTACAGATAAAGATGAAAGTTCTCAGTTACTCCTCCAGCCTTTCTGCTGCCCCACTATGATTGTCATGGTCTCTAACCCTCCTGGACTCGAAGTCCAGAAATGTCCTTGGTCATGGTCACAGAGCAGTCACAAGTAACCAAGAGCATAACTTAGGGAGAGAAGGGTTTCAGTTGACTCATGGATGGAGGGGACAGTCCATCATGCTGGGGAAGGCACGGCAACAGGAATGAGGCAGCTGGTCACACTTCGTTCACATCAGATAGCAGACAATAAATGCTGGGCTCGGCTCACATTTTATTCAATCCAGGACCAGTCCTGTGGTGTAAGGTTGCCCCCATTAAGAACCTTCTTCCTCGGGTATAGTTCCTCAAAACACTTTCACAGATACACCCATAGGTGTGTCCCTAGGGTAATTCTAAACTCCAGTCAAATTGACAGTAAAGGTTAATTATATCAGCCTAAATTTGTTGGCATTTTTAACCTAAGAAATGTCATCTGTGCCGCATCCCTATATGTTCTGTAAAATAAAACCAAATTCCTAGATCCAGTATGCAAGACCCTTTCCAAAGCAGACACCAACCACTGTTTGGGTCTTTGCCTCTTTGGCCTCCAAGCCCCACATCTTGTTATTCCTCACACTCCCACATAGCTTCACACCAACATGTTTTCATTCTATGTAGTCCTTCTTAGGATGTCCTGTATCCTGGTTTTTACAGAACAAAAGAATTATGGTCCCATTTCTGGACTTACAGTGTTTGTAAAAAGCCCCTGCATGGATCCACAGGGGTAAGTGAAGCTGGTTAAAGAAATGAAACCCAATTACTTGGTTTATTGCTAAAGTTTTGTTACAAAGTTCCATTCTGAGATGCCATTATTATATATTTTCACCTTGTGACAGAACTATGAATATTTCAGAATCATGAAACAGATGGAATCTACTCACCCCCTCACTTGCCATGACCTAAACCTCCATTCCTGCTCTAGTCCCCCATGATCCTCCAGAGCCCTAACCCTAAAGTTCATCTACCCTTTTCTTATTTTTTTTTGTGATTTTTATAGGACTTTCTTGCATACAAATGCCTCCATTACCAAGGACTTCAACTGTAAAATACTAGTCCTGGATCCCACATGGCTGTCTCCAGGAGATACTACTGATAGGCAGAGGGTCACAGTAGGTGTTCTTACAGCCCACCATTGGTCCATCTGCCCCTCCTGCCTTGGAAACACAAACCATTGGCTTTGCCACTTGCTGTGTCTCCTTGACACCATCAACCTCCTTGTGATTCGCTGATATCTGGTGCAAAGAAGGCATCTCCTCACCATCTCCACCAGAACCCGCACCTTCTGAGATAACTCAGGTCCCCCAGTCCCTGTCATGCAATCTTAGACCTGCTGGGCTCCCCAACTCATCTGACTTGCACATCGGCAACCAGTCCTGTGATTCACAGAGCCATACGTCCCTTAACTCATCAGTCTAACGCTCATTTTCTCAACATTCCCATATATCCTACCAGTATCAACTTTATCCAAATACTCCCTTTTATTTCATGGGATGGGATCCTACTGACCGATGATATCCTTGCCTACTTTGAATCTGCATTATTTTTAAAGAAAATATATTCTTCCCTATAAAGCAGAACTTTTGTTCCCATCTCCCCTTCAAGTCTAATATAAGCCATAAGAATCCTTGCATCGTTGATCTATAAGAAGGATTAAGATGGAGCCTGTGAGAGGGGGATTATAGCAGGAGACACAATGCCTAGATCTAAGTGTGGTGCTCTCACCCTGCCTATGCAGTTAGCGACCCTTTCCCATCTCCCCACTAGAGGGTCAGCTCCCTGAGACTCACAAACTTCTACCCAAATTCTTTTATTTATTTATTTTTTTATTAAAGATTTCTGCCTCCTCCCCGCCACGGCCTCCTATTTCCCTCCCCCTCCCCCAATCAAGTCTCCCTCCCTCGTCAGCCCAAAGAGCAATCAGGGTTCCCTGCCCTGTGGGAAGTCCAAGGACCACCCACCTCCATCCAGGTCTAGTAAGGTGAGCATCCACGAAACTGCCTAGGCTCCCACAAAGCCAGTACGTGCAGTAGGATCAAAAACACATTGCCATTGTTCTTGAGTTCTTAGTAGTCCCCAAATTCTTAGAAAGTAAGAACTGTCTATTTCACCTGCAAAAGCTTGCTCATGAGAGATGCTGAATAAATAGTTGTCTGGTGGATGGATTAACAAAGATTCTTCATATACTTGGAGCAAACAGCAATGCTAGTATTTATTATTAACTCTGATACATGCATTCTCATTCAATCACATGATCCTTCATGACTTTGCTTCCCTAAAGGAACTTGAGCTCCTAACAGGTTTTCTAGCTCCCATAAATATTCCAGTGTCACAAACACAATCTGCACTCCATAAATATTTGTTGGGTGCTTTTTACAATCTACCCTCATTATCATCCTGAAGTTTTATTATTTCTATTATCTCAGTAGTTGCATTGTGACTCATCATAGCCCAAATGGTAGCAGTGACTATTATAACAGACAGCTTTTGGGCGAAATAACAGTTGTTAGTAATATGCTTTAATTTTTAAAATAAATTGTAGCATAGATATAAAGCACAGTAACTATTGTTTATAGGTATTAGAGCAACTGAACTAATAGTTGAGGCTGAGTTAAGGAGCCAGAAAAAGAAGAAAACGAAGGAAAAAGCTTTATAAAATAGTATTTTGGCAATCAAAGTTGATTATAGTCATTGACTATACACATATATGATGGAAGAAGGTCATTGGGTAACTGTCCAGGCAGCAAGATGTCTCTGTCATTTCTAGAGTTTGAATGTTGCTTATTTCTTGTTTGCTTAGGTAATATTGTATCTTTCTGGAGTCTTTGATGGAGTTAAGAATAGTTAGTTATAGTTTTCCTTAGTTATAATAAAGATTATTGTAATTTTTACTTGTTAACTGTTTTGTTATATGTAATTTTGCTATGTTAAGTTAAAGCCTTCCCTTTTTTGTTTAAACAGAAAAAGGGGAAATGATGGAGGAAGGTCATTGGCTAATAAAGAAACTGGCTTGGCCCATTTTATTGGTTAGAACATAGGTGGGTGGAGTAAACAGAACAGAATGCTGGGAGGAAGAGGAAGTGAGGTAAGACTCCTCAGACGGACTCCATAGCTCCTCTCAGAGACACACGCGATGAAGCTCCAACCCAGGATGGACATAGGCTAGAATCTTCCCGGTAAGCACACCTTGGGGTGCTACATACCTGATTAGAAATGGGCTAAATTAATATGTGAGAATTAGCCTAGAAGAGGCTAGATAGAAATGGGCCAAGCAGTGTTTAAAAGAATACAGTTTGTGTGTTGTTATTTCGGGGCATAAGCTAGCCGGCGGCCGGGGTGCTGGGGACGCAGCCCCGCTGCTCATATTACAACACATATATACTTCATATATTATATTCTTTATATATTATATTGTTGTTGCTTGGTTTTTATTCTCTACTGTTTACTCTTTTGGACTCTTTTGGGGACCTGCCACCCAGCACCCAAATAAATCACTCATGGAGGCTTATTCTTAATTATAAACACCCAGCTTTAGCTTGGCATGTTTCTTGCCAGCTTTTCTTAAATTATCCTGGCTACTTTTGCCTCTGGATTTTTCCCTTTCTTTTACTTCT
>NW_026067997.1:8191772-8198849 GCF_014885135.2 Alexandromys fortis
TATATATTTCTATATTGTATATTACTCTTTATATATAATATATACTCTTTATGTATGTTATAGAAAATGTTTATTTTTAAATAATTATTGGTAGCCACCAGGCCACAACGACTCACAAGAGGACTGAAAGATCTAAAAAGCCCATCAAGTGAAAGACAACCCTGATGACAGAAGGGGCTTTTCAGGACATCTGTGAATGGAAGCATAGAAATGCTTTCCCTGGCATACCGGCATGAGCTTTGTTAACTCAACGTTCTATACCACAGAGAAATAAACCCTCTAAGAGCATTTATACCACTGATGCAGTATTTTGAGGCCCTTTGAATTACAGTAAAATTAGAAGGTGACCAGAGTGAGTTCTTCATTCCAGAAGAATCAGGAGAAATCTAGCAGAGGGTGCACAAGTCTCTTCTGTCCCTGAATTTTTTCACAAGGTAATTTACATGCTATACAATTTAAATTTAAATAATACTAATATTTACATACTGTATTTATATATTAAACAACCAACCCACATGCAGTTATTATCCCAAAGTTTAATATGTTCACCAGGCTGTACAACCATGTTTAACATAGTCTCATTTCTGAGCATTGCATCCCATTCATGGTCTCTTCCCAATCCTTCTGCTTTACTGCCCTAAACAAATGCTATTCTACTTTCTGACTCTCCAGATCTTTCTGTGCTGAACCATGGATAAGTGGAGTCATATAGTGTATTGTCCTTGATGACTGGCTTCTTTCTCTTAACATTATGTTCAAAGTTCAACTGTATTACAGCATGTGTTCCGCACTGTCGTGTGTGTCAGTCATTTATAACATTCCATTGTATGGATGTAACACATTAAAATCATGTTTTGAGAATAACCACTTTGTGCCTGTTAGAACCTCCACCTAAATCATTTCTGTGAGATCTCTGCTTTCCAGATGTTTGCATAGATGGTGGAATAATTTCTGTCAATGTCTGATTATTTATCCTCACTTTCACTTCCTCGCTTGGAAAGTAGATAGACTCATACTTACTTATAGACTTCTTAGGAGTGTTATTTACCTGAGAGCAGTGCAGTGATTTCCTGTAGGAAAACTAACTATCCATTGTGTGTCACAACGACATAAAATCACTAACATCCTTCTTTTAAATTTGATTGGATTTTTCATTGCAAAGGTAATTGACATTTATTTTAACCAATTCAAAATCTGGAGGTGAATTTCTAAGTTCTTCATCTTCCTCTCAGGACTCGCCAGCACAAAGTGTGGTGTGGATCTTTTCAAACCATTGCCTGTGCACACAATAATTTATACAATGAAAAAAGATCATAAAGAGAGGTTCCTTTTGCAATTTCTCTGCTATGTGTTCTGCATATCAATCTACATGTTACCTTTTCCCTTTTCTGTTTGGTTTCATTTTTGTTGTTCTAGGTTTTTTCGTTTGGTTGGTTGGTTTGTGGATTTGGTTTTTGTTTTGTTTTGAAACAGTCT
The DNA here is from genome assembly GCF_014885135.2 of Alexandromys fortis. NCBI lineage: Eukaryota > Metazoa > Chordata > Mammalia > Rodentia > Cricetidae > Alexandromys > Alexandromys fortis. The sequence continues at coordinate 8,193,249 of NW_026067997.1, forward strand.
TAACTTGTATCCCAGGTTTACCTAGAACTTACTATGTAGACAGGGTTGGCCTCAAACTCATGTGAACCATCCTGCTGCAACCTCTTAGCTACTGAACTGTAAGCCTGTGCCACCATGCCCAGCAATTTACCATTTTTCAAACTGAAAGAAAAAAATCACGCAGCCATCTTTCCAAACGAACCCCTATCTTGTTGAGTCTCCCTCGGCATCCATGCAACACTCCACAGCATAAATGCCCTCCAGCAGAATAGCCAACTCTTCAACAATTGATGGGCATTCAAATTACTTTCACTGACCATTATAAAAGAGTTGGAGTGAACCTTCTTTTAATAACATGAAGGATGATTATACCCAGTGAGCGGCTGTTACCATTCCACCCATGGTCCATTCCCCAATCTTTTACATCCTTTACCTTGGCAAACCAACAAGGTAGAACAAACATGCAGATAGGTGATCTGCAATAAGGAATTTCAGGAGCTGCAGAGAGGCTTTTGTGGCTGAGGGGCTTGCCACAAAAGCATACAGATGTGAGTTGAACTCTCCAGCACCTACCTAAAAGTCAGGCATGGCATGAGGACTTGTCTCTCCAGCACTGGGGGTTGGGGAATGACAGACCCTGAAGGCTTGCTTACCAGCCAGCATAGCTAAAATGGCAAGTAGAGGATTGGAAGGCCCTGTCTCAAAAGATACAATGAAAAGCAATAGAGAAGGACTCCTAATGCAGCTCTCTGGTCTTGACACTAGTGAGAAGTCACCCATCCACCACTACCACCCACCCCAACCCTACACACAAGAAATAAGGAATTCCAGGCTTAAGAAATTTAAAGGAAAAGACACTAATTCAGGAAATGAATGAGAGATGGCTAGCCATTCCAGACAGAAAAATAGAGACAATGCAGAAGAACACGAAGGAAATGATCAGACAGGAAGTCAGGAACGGCGCACTTCCTTGGAAGACTCTGTTCCAACCAGACACCCGGGCAGATGGTGACAGACAAGTTCCTTGTCCATTCTCCTCTAGAAAGCATCTCCTTTCTCAAACATTTTTAAAACTTTTAAAATTAAAATTTAAGTATAATATTATAGCTTGTTGCTGGATTCTAAGTTAGTATAAATAAAAGCATATGCAAACCGATTCAAGATCTGGCTATGGGAGAATATGGTAAAGCCATGTGACATACTGATGGGACTTTCCCATCATCCTAGAACCTGGCTGAGGTAATGGTTTTGTCCATTTCTTGGGTGGACTGGCTGCTGAATGTGTGGGAGAGGGGGAGTGGGTGTGTTCAGGAGAGCTTCTTGGTGAGTTTCCTCCAAAGGATTTTATTCATTATTGGATTGCTCTGGCATAGTTTTTGTAGATGGTTTTATGTTGTTTTTGTAGACATGGGCTGGCTATATAGCCCAGACCTTGAATTCCCCATTCTGGAAACTGGAAACTATTAAGATTACAGGTGTGCCCCACCTTGCCTGACTCTCCTATAGATTTAAGTTTCTAGTTTAAGATTAGGAAGCCTACGTGTAAGGTACTGCAGCTTGGTTTTCCTGTGCCATGGGTTCTGTGAGATCTTACAGCAGGCCCCTGTGAGCATGACTGAATTGACTGGACAATTCACACATGGCTCTCCCTTCCCATCAGCCAGACCAAGATCTGGAAAGAAGACTGAGGAAATGATTCCCCTAATTTTGCTTTTTCTGGAAATACTATATGGAAAAAGATGTTACCCAGAGGGAAAACTTCTGGATTTTACAGGCTCACTAAAATATAAACCATTTAGTGGCAAAAAAAAACTTGATATTAAGCTTTCTTTTATGTTTGCACATGTCAACCAAAAATAGCAAAGTATATCTAAAGAAAAAAGTCTGTTTATGTAAAAAGGAAAATTTATACCTAAAAGCTATGGTCTTCTGTTGCTAGTGTTAGTTCATAGGATTTTTTTTCAGGTGGTTTATCCTATTCCTACAACAATATGAAAGAGACTAGCAGTTGCCTGTCCACACCAAGAATGCTTGCAAACTTTGTAAGGGTCTTACTGAGGCAAGGCAAACACAGACCCCTAAGAACCAGAGACTGCACAGAATCCCAGTCAGGTAAACATATACGTTCGCTGAGATTTAACATTCTGTTACAGGATAGAAGAATGTATTAATTCCCTTAATTGACAGTCTCTTTATTTCCTCTTACCAAGCTATAGATGGTCCCCAAAATAACCTCAAGATGTATTCAATCTTGGGAGCTCACAGCTGTTTCCTCTGTGGCCTCCAGGGTCCCGCCAGCCTTCATCTTCTACAAGGGAACACATTTAAATCTTTCAAGGGATCTTTTATAGCCAGGGGCCACCCTGTTTCTCTTCACAGTAGGTCCTGAAAGCTTCTTTGTCAAGAGTGAGGAGGGGCCCATCAGGCCCCACCATAGGCCCAGAGGAGGCCCACCTGCTCCATTCCCAGACCAAAACCCATGAGTCCCTTCTTTAGCTCCTGCTCCTTCCAGCAGTGTTGAAACCAATAGGTTTCATACGTGTGCTTTGAAAGTCTATTTCACCTCTTCTGGTAGTGCTAGGCGAACACGCTACTCCAGAGCTATAGCTCCAGCCCGCAACCATCCGTTCCAGGGGCAAATGGATTGTCATTTAGCAGCAAGGAGTTGTCGATTTGACACGAATTCACATTTCATTAATGATGTCTAACAGAGCCTCTGTCACTAACTCAATATCATGTATTATGTATAGAAGTCAGGAGTTGGAGGCGGTGTGGACTGCCTTAAGAGCGAGTCTGTAATTTCTAAGGCTTGCACACCCTACACCTCTGCTCCCCTAGTCCCTGCCTGAGGTCACACATGCCCACACAGCCACTCTGCCTTCAGTACTTTCTATAGCTTCATCGAAGGGCCTGGCATTCCCTTTGCTGTTTAAGGCCTTCCAGAATGAGACCACACACAGTCATCAGAGTTGGGCCATTTTCCCCAAACACGAGTTTCTGCATCTCTTTTTTCTATAGGTTTTGAAGTCTTTGATTGTGGGGAGTGTATGGATGTAATTCTGTCTCTTTTTGGCTTTGGTGCTGTCAGGCAGCACAGATAGGAATGCTCATTAGGATGCATAAACAATAGCAGAAGAATCCGATTAGTCTCACCTTAAAGATCCAGAAACTGACGTTCATACACACAGTAAGCAGTAGAAAATAGGTTTAATGCCTTCACTGAATACCTGAGCCCATACCGTATTACAGATCTGATAAATGGACATAAGTATTCAAAAGGCCACATTAGCCCTTCAGTGCTGCTAGCAGTAACCCTGCGGAGAATGGAACCAACAGCCAAGCCCTTGGAAATCTTCTTCGCTACTGTAGCTCCTCCTTATCCTGGAAACTTTGTGAGTGGAAGGCTGCACTGTCGGCGGACACTGCTCCTTCTCAGATTAGCACTTTACCTATTTCTGTGCTCGGAGGTGGGCGCCAAACCCTGCCCTTGCAGTTTCCCACTTGGTTCCCGAGATCCAACGTAACCCAGGCTGAAGGGACCCAGGCAAGAAACACAGCGTTACAATGTGGTTCTAATTCATCCAATAATCATGAGGCCTTTCACGTGCTGTTTACTCGGCTCCCACTTAACTCCCCTGCACAACCACCATCCATTTAGCTCCCAGCAGCTCTCCATGCCGAGCAGATGATGAAGTGTTTCCAGGCGCTAACTTCAACCTGCAAATGGCCTCATCATCACTTCCCCGCACACGGTCTCTGATGTTCCCAGGTGTTGTGTAAAGTTCAGTTACTAAGCTTTCTGTAACTTTCTGGGCCGAGAGCAGCCTGCCTTCCTGGAACTGCATGCGCAGCTGAGAAAAAAAAATGTAAGCCATTAGCTTGCTTCTAAGACTTGGAGACATGAAGCCTCAGCAGGCTTACCGGCAATGAGGTTTGTTCTTGTTTCAGCTCCAACTCCTACTGTGGGTAGGTTTCTTTGAGAACACCCTCTTCTTTGCCCATATCCCAAATCCAGTACGGTTTCCTTTCTGGGACTGCTCATAAATTACAAGGTGTAATCCGAAGGAAAACATTTATTTTGGAGCCTCATTAACAACTCAGAGGAAAGCTATAGTATTTACTCCCAACATGGTGGGGTAGACGTCTACAGATGGGAAGAGAGCCCTCATTCTAATCCTTAAAGACACACACACAAGTGCACACACAGAGGTGTGAACACACAAACACACACAACAACAACAGCGTCCCCACCATAAGGACAACAGTAAAAGTGCCACAGACAGGCAGAATTAAGAAACACTTCACTAAAGAAGGTCTATTGCGACTCTCTTCAAACACGAGGTTTGAGGCTCTATTTAATGACTTATTGGCACTGGCAACTGTACTCAATTATTCACCCTATAAACCGACTTTTAAGATACTGTCTCTCAGCCTTCTTTGTGGTTCAGGGGCTAAGGCTCTGCAAACCACACTTTGCCTTTGCCAAGTGGTTCTATAATCAACTCCATCAATAGAGACGGAAACCAAGGTAGAAGAAAGTGAAGGAATCAGCAGCTCCTCCCTTTCCTTCTCATTCACATCACCCCAACAATAGTACCTCAGCATGAAAGTGACAGCTGTCCCACTCTCCTCCAAAGCCAAGACCTACACAGCCTTACGACAACACACCCCGATGGGCCCTTTCTTGGCTACTGAGACTTCTGAGCACCCACTTTGTGGAGAGCCCCTGTCCTAGGGTTTCTATTACTGTGAAGAGATGCCATGACCATGGCAACTCTTACAAAGGAAACATATTTCATTGGGACTGGCTTACAGTTCGGCCATTCAGTCCATTAATGTCATGCTGAGAACCATGGAGGCAGCAGACATGGTACTGGAAAAGGAGCTGAGAGTTCTACATCTTGATCTGTGGGGAAGGAGACTATCACACTAGGCATAGCTTTGGGCATATGAAATCCCAGAGTCCACCTCCACAGTGACACAGTTCCTCAACAAGTCTACGCCTACTCCAACAACGTCACTCTTCCTAGTAGTGCCACTATCTATGGGCCAAGCATTCAAACACATGAGTCTATGGGGGTCTTTCCAACTCATACCATCTTACCCCTCCTCAAAGGTTTGAGTCCCAGGGATATGGTGACGACCTTTGACCTTCTAGCTTTACCCACTGCTGTGTGCTCCCAGCCTGCTGGTGGGAAATCCTTCACAGAATTATTAACGGTGTTACCTCACACTCTCTGTCACCATTCTAGGCAGTGCCTCCTTTCTAAGATAGGGCTAAGCAACTCCCCGTGTTCAGTATCCCCTTTTGGAAGAGCTATGGGGGTTTCTATTATTCCCACCAACACTGAAGGGTAGGTACTGGCTGCTTTAATCATACGGTCCTGCCTCATCCTCCAATTCAAACTGCTTTTTTTTTCCTGCAGAACTTATCCTCTACCTTTTCTTCTGATCCTCACACTCTAATATTTGGATGGCAATTCATGTCAGTGAATAGGGATAGAAGAGATGAGGAAATGCAGTGTCAAGAATCCTACAGTCTAGAACCGATGCGCACGGCAGCGGCGGCTGGAACCGACGCGCATGGCAGCGGCGGCCAGAACCGACACGCACGGCGGGCGA
>NW_026067997.1:8204672-8229935 GCF_014885135.2 Alexandromys fortis
CTACAGTCTAGAAACAAGTAGCAGTGTCTGAGCACAAACTCTTAATTGGCTCACTTAGGGAATGGGGCTCAAGGAAGTCAAACCGGTACATTCCTCCCAGGGAGCCTGTTCTAAAGTCAAAGCAAGGAGGAAGATTTTGCTGTTGGAATAGTTAGAAGAGAGCTTTGGAACCCAGTGAGCAGCAGCGACACAAGTAACTGAAGACAGCGGAACGACAAATGAGCAAGTTTGCAGGTGACACTGTTGGGATGAAACTATTGTCCACTGTGACTCCTCACCCACCTCCAACTACCTCCATCCACCTCCACTGACCCCCCACCAACCCCCACCCACCTCCACCAATCCTACCAACCCCCACCCACCTCCATCCATCTCTACCCATCTCCACCCACCTTCATCCACTTCCACAGACAAGGAAACCCCATCATTGAATTTTACCGTCTAGATCCATCTCTCTAGCCATCTCCAAGACCCCACTCTAGAACATCTATGAGGGGACTAACTAAGGGGGAAGGGTCTCTGTTGACACTATCTTGAGAATTATATCCCAGCTACCCTTTACTCAGACTTGGTAAATATGGAGAGGCTCTGATAAGATGGGAACTTTTCAAAAAAAAAAAAAAAGGAAGTGGTATAATTCGGGAACATTCTGTAGAACAAATATGCAAATCATATCATATCAAATACTCTTGATTTAAATCTTGGATGTACCTCTTTCTAGTTTGGGACTAGAGCAAGTAGCTCAAAGTCCTCAAACTTCAGTGTCTTTGCATGCAAAATAGTGGTAATGGCCATGCAATCATTTTATGAGGGTAAGAACAAATCCCTTTGTATAATATACTTGTAATAAGTCTATTTGATAGTGGAAGGCTTTGGTCTGGGGGGCGGGGGTTCATGTCATCTCAGAACCTAGCAAACTCCTATTTGTTCTTTGGTTTTTATAAATCGGGCCTAAAGTCTTATTCCCGGCCTCCATTTCTTCTCAAAGACTTTCACCACTCTCACCTATATCCTGAGGACTCCTCTCCACCATCTTCCAGAATGACTGGAAAAGGAAGCAGTCACCCCAACTCTGACGCTTTGTCACAGCATCCAAGATGACTCCGTGGGACCTGAACACTACACTGAAAGAGACCCTTGAGGAATCAAGATTGACAAGATGGGGAGGGGACCTCAGAGACCATAGGAGTCTTCCTTTGTGGCTGATAGTTTTGTGGTGTCTAGAAGAATGACCTTGGTCTCTGCCCTCTTGTTCTACCTTTGGAAACAGAAGTGTGGAATAACTAATGCTTTCTCCCCAGACCTTTTCTCAACCTGGAGAGGAAGAGCAGCCTGTCTGACCTCCAGAAGAAATGGCCTCTGTAAGGCTCTGTGGTGGGGTGACTGTAAATCCTTTCACCAGGAAAAGAATTCAGATATAGGGGGAGAGAATAAGCAGACAAGGGGCTTTGAGAGATGACCAAGAGTTCATGGCTACCACTTTCACAGGGACTTCTAATCTGCTCCTTCTTATCTTGCATGACTCCTTGCTAACAAGCAAGGTGTCAAGAGCACCACACACACACACACACAAACACACACAAACACACACACACACACACACACACAGGCACCACGCAGAATGCTCCAGGCATATTCTAAATGTCTGCTTGCATCAGTTCCCACCACAACCCAGAAGGTGGTGATTACTGCGCCTTTTAATGAAGGAGCTTGGATTTCAATAAGGTGAATAACTTGCCTGTGATCCCATCCTAAGGAAGGGGCAGAGCTGGGATCTGAACAGACCTTCTGACTCAGTCTACACTTTTTTCCACTTAATTATGTTTTCCCAATAAATCACTTTTCCACCCAAGGAAGCCTCATCCTAATACTTGGCAGGATATCGGAATTTTTGCTATCCAGTGGGAAAGGGGTGAGAATCCCCCCAGCAAATTTCCCCAGCTCTTTTCTTCTCATTCTAGCTAGAACATGACTTCAATGACTATGGCTGCAATTTTTAGATGAAGCATTCGGATGCCAATGATGAAATAAAATCCGTAAGGCTCATGCCTCTTGGAACAGAAATCAAGTTGGACTATGGAGATGTAAGCAAAGGTCGGGACAGCTGACTCATGGTTTCTCCTCTCTCCCTAGGGTGCCTCATGACTCAGAGCCCTGCATAGAGCATTCTTGCCTCTCCACTGAAGAGTTGATGAAAATGTTTCCTTGAAGTGGGAGGTCAGAACCAGAAGCTGGAATAAAGGGAGCTGAACCCTCATTCTGCTTTTGATTATTTATTTATCTTTATGCCTCTTGCCCACATACTTTTTTTTATACCTGTGTTACCTTTGGAGTCTGGATACTTCTAATGAACCAATAATATCATTTGGTTTAACTTCTCTTCAACTTGTAACTGAGTTAATAGGTAGGAATTTCTTTAGGCTCCTTCTCTGCCATGACCTTGGTAAACAGAGGCCATGAGGCCATGTAGGTATTAGGTACTCCTAGCCTCTCACAGAACCCGTGTCAAACAATATCAAGAAGAAAGCTTAAAGAAGTTTCCAGCCTTGGCTGCTCCCTACATTTTAACTTTCCTTTGTGTTCTCTGATACCTACACTCAATCAGAGATGGACCAGGAGCTGCAGGGGGCCAGTGGGGAGCACAACTTTTGCTTCCGCTCTTCTGGAAATAAAGACCCAACTGAGACCTTGCTGATACTCCAGCCATGTCAAACATGTTTCAATCCTGGCTTCACTTCGTCCAAGGTCCCTTCTCTTCCAGCTTTGGCAGCTCACCTCTCAGCTGATGGCCCAAGTTAACTAAAATAACCATTAAGATTTCACCTGCTTTGCCAGCCAGTAAAACTGAAGGAACCCTCATTTTTTTTAAAGAAAATGCTCAAGAGAACTAATTTGAAGTAAAAACAATTGACATTATGATTTTTCTCTGACATTTCCTAAGCCTTTTTAATTAATACTATATTAATACTTCTGCCTGATCAATTTCAGAAATATGTATTGAGAACTGAGTACCAAAGAAAAAGACACAGGCTCTATCTGAGAGGAATCAACTCAAAGCAGACAAGAGGGTACATAGTTAAAGAACATTACATATACAGCCTGCTTGTCATCAATAACGACCCTACATATGGTGAGCCATTGCTATAGGAGGATATTCATCACATCATCCCATTTTATGGGTCATATTTGGTCATCCCTAGTCTTAATCTGCTTGGATTTCTCACATGTCTAGAAGCCAAACGGGGCTGAGAATGAAGTCTGTGGAGTTCCCTTTCTTCAGCAGAAAGTGTGGACGTGTGATGCTTACACATCGCACACAGGGGCAGTTTTTCTTATCCAGAGCAGCTGTGGCCTTGACAATACCGAGGGCTGTCTCAGTTTCACTTCAACACTAACTAAAAGTCCAGCCTTTGTGATGCCAGCATTGGCACCCTCCCCTGTGTCTGTCACTGGCACCTTCTCACATGTCCCTGCTCTGTTTGTTTATGGACATCCTCATGACAACAAAAGGAGCCTCAGGGCAAAAGGCGCATCCAAATGACCTGGGAAGCAGACACCAGGACAAAGGCTCTGCAAACCTTGAGCTTCATTGCAGTGTCTGTCCCATAATGACATTGGATCATCCCTTTACATACAGATGAATAATAGGCTTCATTATGCCAACCATAAGAAATCTGTCACTAAACCCACTTCTAGCCCATATAAGAAGCTCAAGTTGGGGAGTCAGGAGAGGTAATTTCTTTGATAGGAGTTGCAGGGAACTATATCTCACCCACTCCTCAACAAACCCATGGCAGAGGCTTGAGGGGAACTACTTGAGGACTTTGTCTGCACTTTCTAAAGTCTTAAAAGGTATAGAGATTAGTCTGAGTCATCATTCCATTAGGATATAGTCCATGCTAGTAGAAATCTAATAAATATTTGCTAAATGATTGAGAGATTACAGAATATATGCATGAATCGGTCTGCCAGCTATGTTTCTCACTGATGTGACAGTAACCAACAAGAGAAACTTAAAGAAGGGAACATTTATCTGGCTTGAAAGTTAAGGGTACCGTCTATCATGACAGGAAAGTCAGGCAGGCAAGACTATAAGGCAGCATGTCCCATTTGGGACAACAGTCAGGCAGCAGAGAACAGTGACTTATCTCACTTTCTCCATTTTGTTCAGTCTGAAACATCAGCTCGAGACGGTGCCATCCATACTCAGAGTGAGTTTTCTGAAAACCCAGAGGTATGCACGTAGTGATCCTCAATCAAGTCAAGTTGACAATGAAGACTGAACCTCCCCATGAGTGATGGGAACTGAGATGCGAAGAAGAGTCTATGACTAAAATGAAAAAGTGCACCGACTCCATAGCAGTGAGAATGTGTGCACATACATGACTCTACCAGAATTTCAGACAATGAATGAATGCAGGAAGGAAACCTAGGTTCTACTGGTCTTTCTTCATGTTGGTATGACAGTTGAAAGATAAGCCCCCAAATGGCCCATGACATCTTCCTGTCTTCCTATATGAGTTTTAACCTCACATGAATCCCAGAGAAACCACAAACGCTCTAGAAGAAGAAGAAAAAAACTTTTTGAATTAAAAGTCATTTGGGGTCTTACGCTAGCGGTCCCTGGGTGTTGTGATGGCTGTGTCTTTCATTGTCTTCCATTCTTAATAGTTCCACTCTGATCTCAGTCTATTCCACAATAACACTTGCTACCAATAGGAAAGGGATGTTTCTTCCAGTAAGCATCCTTCCTATCAGCTTCTGTAACCTTGTTGAAATCCTGTTCTGACTCACAATTATGACATTTGTATGTCCTTTTGAGTTCCAGAACAAGGTCTTGAGTTAGAGACCCTTTCTCTACCTATTTCCCACTACACTCCAATGATCAGCATGCTTCCACAAACACACCCATGGCAACCAGATAATGAGATAAAGGTATGAATGTTCACGCAGGCACGCATTTGAAATACTAAATCCCAACGAGAATGACAGACTCTGAAAACCCTTCACCCACAGAGATTCCTTAGGCCTCCCCACACACCTGTGGAGACTCAAACTAGATTCTGAACCAAACTCTACATACTTTTCATCCACAAGTAATCAATGAAAGCAGCCAGAACAAACAATCCCAGCTCTGTGACTTTCCATATCTCTTTACCAAATCTATTTGGAATAGGGAGGGGTTCCAAGGCAAGGAAACTCCAGAAGGCCCCATATGAAGAGCCAAGTCTTTGATAGAGTTCTGTTGTTCCTTGCTTCCCAATGCAAGTCTCTTATCACTCCATCCAGATAATATTTCAGAGGCACAACTTTCTATGTTCTTTGGCAAAGAAAACTTGTACAGTCATGGCGGGATAAGCCTGTACTGCGTAGCTACCCTCCTCCCTGTCATGTGGTATAAAGGAGGTCTGAGTTCAGCAATAGCTCAGTTTGGTCTGCTGCCGAATTGAGATTATGAAGATCAAAGAACCATAAATATCAGTTCATGATGGTAAAAGCAAAAGAAATATATAGAGCTTGCCCAAATGCTGCCTGAAGGGAATACAAATATTCATGTGTATATGAAGGGTGTAACTAAACACCGCCAAGTGGACTTTTTTCAAAGTTCTTTACGTGGCTGTAACTGTTGGAAACTAAAGGAAAGGATCGTCTGGCCTGAGTATTATGGGAACTATGTCTGCATTGGGGGCTGCTATATAAAGTGAACTGTCCCCAGTATGACTAAAGGCTGAAGCATCTACGTTCTAATTTGTGTGTGGTGACTTGAATGAGAAGAGCCCCCATAGGCTCATAAGTGTGAATATTTGGTCCCCAACTGGTTGAACTGTTTGGGAAGGATTAGGATGTATAGCCTTGTTGGAGAGGTGTGTCATTTGGGGTAGGCTTTGAGTTTCAAAAGACTCATGCCATTCCCAGTGTGCCTTTTTCTCTCTACCTCATGACTGTGGAGCAAGATGTGAACCCTTGCGTGTGTATTTTCTTTGTGATTTTTCATGTATTCTCCCACAGCATAATGGGAAAGTTGCCTGGTCTTATAGATCTTATAGTCCTTATAGAAAAAGCATGATTCTCAGACACTGAAAGAAACAATTAATAAATGGGACCTCCTGAAACTGAAAAGCTTCTGTAAAGCAAAGGACATGGTCAACAAGACAAAACAGCAGCCTACAGAATGAGAAAAGATCTTTACCAACCCCACATCAAACAGAGGTCTGATCTTCAAAATATACAAAGAACTCAGGAAACTGGTCATCAAAAAAACATAATAATAATCCAATTAAAATGGGGTACAAACCTAAACAGAGAACTCTCAACAGAGGATTTTAAAATGGCTGAAAGACTCTTAAGGAAATGTTCAACATCTTTAGCCATCAGAAAAATGCAAATCAAAACAACTAAGATTCCATCTTATACCTGTAAGAATGGCCAAGATCAAAAACACTGATGACAACTTATGCTGTAGAGGTTGTGGGGAAAAGGGAACACTTCTGCATTGCTGGTGGGAATGCAAGCTGCTACAACTGTTTTGGATGTCAGTGTGGCGATTTCTCAGAAAATTAAAAAACAACCTACCTCAAGGCCCAGCAATACCACTTTTGGGTATATATATCTAAAGGATGCTCAATCATACCGCAAGGACATGTGCTCAGATATGTTCATAACAGCATTGTTTGTCATATCCAGAAACTGGAAACAACCTAAATACCCTCAACCAAAGAATGGATAAGGAAAATGTGGTACATTTACACAATGGAGTACTGCACAGCAGAAAAATATAATGACATCTTGAAATTTGCAGGCAAATGGATAGATCTAGAAAATATTATATTGAGTGCGGTAACACAGAGCCAGAAAAACAAATATCATATTACTCACTCATAAGTGGTTTTTAGGCAAAAAGCAAAGAAAAATAGCTTACAAATCACAAACCCAGAGAACCTAGACAACAATGAGGACCCTAAGAGAGACTTACCTGGATCTAATCTACATGGGAAGTAGAAAAAGACAAAATCTCCTGAGTAAATTGGACCATGGGAGACCATGGGAGAGAGTAGAAGAGGAGGGGAGAGGGTAGGAGCGGAGGGGAGTGGGGAAAAATATATAGCTCAATAAAAACAATTTTAAAAAAATAAAAAGTGTGTTTCCTCTGTGGTGAACAGGTAAGGTCAGCGAGGTTGCTTTAGGAATAAGACACCAGACCAAGGCCCCACTACTGTGGCACGATCAGCATCTGGAGCAGATCTGAAGGTCTGGAGCCCAACCTCAGTGCTTCTTGCTCTCTCCAGGTTCTCTGGAGGGAAGGTGGGTGGAGTCAGGGGAACATAATCAGAAAATGCATTTTGCAGTTTTCCCTTGAGTCACGCTATATGGCAAGTCCTTCTTGAATTTCTAGATGGAAATAAGTATGTATGGTGAGAACAGCTTTGCTGAGAGTCTCTCAACACATTTATTCCCAGATGGTTCCAGTGCAAATGTGAAAATTATTTTTTTTTAGGGAATGAAGACATTTTGATAAAGGTTTGGGTTGATTTTAAGCTAGAGATATAGGGAACTATGCTTTGGTTGAAAGCTCTTACCCAATTCATTGTGCTACATACAGAGATCACTAACTGGGAAGTCTATAAAGTTCAAATCCCTCTCACTGTTCCAACATTTGGAAGACCTTGGGTAAGTCTGATTTCTCTCCTCAAGTGCTTCTTTTATGTGTCAAAGGCAGAATTAAACTAGATCAGTAGGTTTTACTTTTAATGTTTTTTTCCTTAGGTGAGCAGGTCCCCTTTTTAAATGTACTACAAAAAGTCTAATAATTTATATCAGATGACAATAGTCATTCTGGGGCTGGAGAACTGCTTAGCAGTTAAGAGTGCTTGCTCTTGTTCAATTCCCAGAACCCATGTCAGGCAGCTCACAACCCCTTATAGCTCTGGCTACAGAAGATCTGATGTCCTCTTCTGGCCTCCGCAGGCACCTGCACACACAAGGCAGACACACAGATATACACATGGACATAAATAATGTTGTTTAAGTCTTTCTAATTAATGCAAACTGAGTAGCTCAGACCCTGAGCACCCCACTCTCTATAATAGGTTCTTGTCTCAGGAACTGAGACACCTTGGGGATTATCACCCTCCTCAGGCAACAGGCAAGGGAGCAAACGAGGCAACCATGATGCAGCTGATCCCAAAGACCGTCCTAACAAAGAACATAAACACACAAATTAGAAATTTGTGGTTCAAAGTCTTCTTCAAGAATTAAAATTTAAAAAAATAAAGTAACCCCCCAAAAAGACAAGTTTTCTAATAGTAACAAAAAAGTTGAGTTTCCTAGATGGGAATGTCTGCCTATGAACTCAGCATTTGGGAGGTTGAGGCAGGAGGAACACGTGTTTGAGACCAAAAAGGATGTGAGGGGAGGGAGGAGAAGGTGAGGGAAGGGGCCATAGTGCACAGTTGCTGGGAAGGCAAATTAGTACAGCCTGTATAGGAATCAGTATAGAGTCCCCCCACCCAGAAGTGGGGGGTGACATTAAACTCTTTTATGCAGCCTGCCCCTCCTGCGCAAAGAGCTGAAGTTGGCATGCTGTAGAGGTACCAGCACAGTTGTAATCATCATGGCAGAACAGGTGAACAGAAGAAGAAAATGTGGTGTGCATGCAAGATGGAGTATTATTCAAACACAAAGAAAACAACCTTATGTCATTTTCAAAAAAATTAGATGGAACTGGAAATCATCACGTGATGCAAGATAAGCCTGACGTGGAAGACAGCACAATACCCTTTCTCTCACGTGCAGAGTCTATGTTTTTTAACACAAGACATGAAAAACAGAGTATTTGTGAAAAGGAAGAGGGCCAGTGAGACGAGGAAGGGAGGGACAAGGGAGAGCAGTTGAGACGAATAGAGTCAATGCATACGATATGAATCATTAATATGTCATAATGAAACCTATTATCTGGCACAATGAATATGTGCCAAAAATGAAGAAAGAAAGGCAACTTTTCTAAGTTGGCATTCTGTGTTTGTCACACTTCCCTACCTTGTTCCCCCTCTTCTTCTGCTTGTTTCATTTCTCCCATCCCCCTTCCATCTTCCTCGCCCTCCAGACCAAGGCTTGACAGTATGCCATGGTGTATAACTGAGGAAATTATATGTTCAAAAACTGGACTCAAATAAAGTCAGAAGGCGTCAGAAGAGGGTTCTAAACCAGAGTTCAAACCATTAGGGAGATCATGTATTTTCTAGATTTTCAGAGCCAACAGCCTGAGGTATACAAATACTGTCAAGGGATGGGGGAATCCAAGACAGCCAGCACAGAGGTGGAGGTTGTAGCCTGGAAGCACCCCTCCCACTGACTAGCTTCACAGAGAAAGGGACTGTTCATTGGTCACCCCACTAGATGATGATTCTTATCTCAGGGGACCATTTGGAGGTATCAGTCAACTGAAACTACACACAGCAGATGGCATGGCCATTCTACCACAAGAGTATCTACTCAACCCCCCGCCACACACACACACACACACACACACACACACACACACACGGTGCAGATACTGTGTACAACATGCCATGCTGTGTCTTATGTAAGAAAGGATAGTACATATATATCCTTGTCTACTCACAAAATATTTCAAAGAGTGTAAACGATGGTTCTGGAAAACTATCAAAGGAGGGACAGGGAGACGCCTTTTAGGTGGAAAAAGCTCTCTTTAAAGAGACCTTAAAATGCTGATTCAATTTATTTTTATAATGTGCATATATGCACTCAAGAGAAAACAAAAACAAGAATGTTTGCAGGAACAAAGCCTGTTAACTTGATGTGACTTTCCCAAACCTTCATGCACTCTAAAAGTTCACCTCTCAGCCCACTGTCACTGGAATGTGGAGCCAAGAAGCCGGGTCTGGCTTGGTCATTTGGAGTCCTACAGAAAGCCAGTCTGACAAACACATCCAGGAAGGAAGGGACGCTCAGGAGGAGACCTGCCTCCTAGTGGCATCTCCCCACCTTAAGCAAGTCACAAGCTCTTTTCCCGTACCTCTTTCTCCAGTCTTAGCAAGACTGCGCCAGCCGGGTGGTCCTTAAGCCTCGTCTCCTGCAAGACACACTGTGCCTGGCATGTCATGGCAGCAGTCTTGAGCACTGGAGTTCTAATTCCAGCCCTGCCAACCTGCTGCTCACTAGAACTGGGCATCATACTCGATCTTCTAAACTTAAATTTCCTTATTTGGAAAACACAGACCCCAACCCATCTGTTTCGAGGGGTCTTGCGGCAACTAAGCAGAAGACTGGTCTCAATCACCTTCTCTGTGGTACCCTGACCCCACATGGCCTCAGCATCCAAAGTTCAGTTTCACCTTCTCTGCCCGCGGTCTGCTAACCTCCCTGTTGTGGTTACTTTCTCTTCTGTCATCTTGCTTTATTCTTTGTGCAACACAAATCACAAAGTCTAATGAGAATGAATGTGTCTGCCTACCTTCCCTTGCCTAGAATGTAAGCCTTTTGACACTGGGGACTCGAGTTTTTCATACCCAATCATTCTACCTCTAGCCCCTAGCCATCTCGTGAATGAATAAATGAATGAAAATGCTAGGTGTTGTGAATCCTCCCAATAACTCTAAACTACGAACAAATAACGCTCTTCTCATTGACTATCTGTGAGAATGCTAATCCCCCACTCCGTAGACGTACAGTGCTGTTAGGCAATGTGCCCAAGTTCGATAACTAGGAAGTAGCAGAGTCAAACTATTTTACTGTATTCCAAATTTTGTTCTGTCAAACATTAGACTTTTCTAAGAATTCCCTTGGCTGGAGTTTCATCCTCACAGTCCCTTCCCAGCTCCTAATTGCATGGCTCAAACAACAGTCATGTTCAACCTTCCGTTCGACAGTGCCCAAATTGTCCCTAATGGGAAATCCTGTAATGGCTGGGAAATCTCACTAATCTATGCCATAGCACATTTATCCCCTGCAGGCCCCTCCTGCTGCTGACCCTTCAAAAGGCTTCGCTGGAGGCAGAAAACAGACGACAGTCTTGCCCCTGTGCAACATTTTCCAAGATCCTGGTTGAAACCCAGAATTATTATTAATGACCAGATAGCAAAAGTGACCAATTGTCATTTAAATTTCACCCAAGTCATAAAAAGTGCTCAGGAGGAAAGTGATCTTACACTGGGGGGAGGAAACAGAAGCAAACAAAAAGAAACATGAAAATCCTCCAGGCCGATTAACGGCTCACTGTGTTGTCATTTCTGAGGTTATGTAAAGTTTATGAGTATTGCTTGCCTCGATGCTATTATTAAAATGAAGCTATTAAGCACATGTAAATTTCTTGGCTGTATAACCCACAAAAATAAAATGAGTCATAAATAATTCTTTTTTTTTTTTTTGACACACATTCTACCTCCGGCAAAGAGGAAAAGCTTTTAGCCCTGACCTTTGGAAAGAGGAAGACTTAAACAGCATCCTGGCCATGACACCAGTGATAGGTAACAGTGTCCTCAGAAGCACAATGAGAAAGCAACCAATACCGATAAAACTAATCCCACACATTTTCTAAGGAAGATGTCTTTACCCTCAACTGAAAACATTTAGCTAGAAGAAAAACTTCCATGTTTCTGGATTGATATTTCATAATGAAATTATAAGACAAACATTTCTTGCTCTCAAAACACAAATAGCGTATCCAATCATTAAAAAAAAAAATTCCTTCCTCCCAGAATAACTTGCATGGATTTATCTGTCCAAGTCACTTTGTTCAAAGTCTGTGTATAATTTCCCTGCAAAGTAGCCTATAAGAAAAATAAAGGTGCAGCTCGGCTCACGGACATGTACGTGGTCGCCAGTGAATCTATATCCACAGTCTCACAGATGAGAGCCGCAGAATACACTGGCGTGTTGATTAAATGGGTTTTCCGGGGGTAGAGATGACTAATGGCGAAAGACAAAGGCAAAAAGCAGCCGGTAGCATCAATACACCACAGCAGTGTTTATCAAAGTATGCCGTGTGAGCCATTTTTTTTTTCATAAATACCTGGAAGCTTCTGAGGCCCCAGTTTTTAAGCCATCCCTTTGTGCTAGAATCTCACAGGGAGGAGCCATCACAGTGGTGCAGGGGCAGACAGGAACCCTTTCAGAAGAATGCCTCCCAGTCTGAGGCTTGAGAAACACTGAACTATGCAAATAACGCAGGGGCTCTAGCCTTGGAAGGTAGGCTTCTCACACTCGCACAAGGCAGAGCAGGGTGTAGACAGCAATGAGAAAGGAGATTGATCCCACTTAACCAAAACTATGCCATACAGGGCAGGAGGGGTGACCCAGTCAGTACACTGCTAACCTTGTAAGCACAAGGATCTAGGGACCTGAGTTAAAGTCCCAAAATTTACGTGAACTTGCCAGGCATGGCAGAATATGCTTATACTTCACTTGCAACCCCAGCACTGTGTAGGGAACTAGCATTCCTGAGGATAACACTGGGTGGGGTTGTCCTCTGACCTCCATTTACACGAACAACCCCTATCCCTGGAGGCGGAGACCATTACCATCCAAACGTTCCCCTTTTCTTTTTTCTGGTAAAATAGAGGAGACTTTGTCAAGCACAAAAGAACTCACTTCGTCATGTTCGAAGGAAACCATCACCATGTCGTGTAGAGAAAGGCTAGAACAGGAAGAGAAGCGGGTTGGACCAAACAGAAATGATGTGCTGAGTTCTAGGCACTGATCCATAAAACAACTGGTTCGGCTTCCCTGTCGGCTTGAGCAGCAGGCATCAAGCAGTTTTCCCGTGGGCAGCTAGATATCCTGATCTCCAGTTTAAGGGGAGATCTAGAGTTAGAAACACTCAGAAGCCCTACCCTTAGAAGGTATCAATGAGCAAACACTGAACTTTTGGGAGCATCATCAGAGAAAAAAGTCAACGGTAGGTGTTGGCTCCGGAAGAATCACAAGTGACAGAGTGACATGAAACTGTGGAAAACATGTCCACACAAGAGAACAATCAATAACATCAGATATAGAAGAAAACTATAAACCCAAACATACCTACTTAATTTGAAAACTGGCTCAATGGTACAGTTGTAAGGGGCACGTTCATGCAGTTTTGTAGGAGAAACCCAGGATGTAAAGAACCAAGGACCAAGGAGGGCATGACTTCCTGCACTTTGCAGTGGCCCCTCCCATACCCAGTCTCATCCCCATCATTGCTCCTTCAGCACTTCTACCCTGACCTCCTACTCAGACAGGAAAGATTTTTCCTCCAAATCCCCGGCTACCAGCCCCAGTTTTAGCCCTGTTTCTAACAGGCATAGGTGCTGAATTCTTTCTTCCCTCCCTACTCTCCTTTAACTCTTCCAGCACAGCCTGAGCTCCAAACTTGTGTCATCTTCTCCTGAATATGACTCTAATCTCTGATTAGATGTCCCTACAGCATGGTACCACATCCAACCATCAAAGGGCTGCCTCTGCTGGTCTCCCACAGTGCATCTTTAGGACTCCTTGTAGACTATTACAGAGCCAAAGGGCCACAGGGTGTGCCCTTCCCCATACTCTACTGAGCTGTAGTCCATGGCCCACATCCAACCTCCTCTCCTTCAGTCAGTCTTGTATCATCCTTAAAGAAAAGATTTCAATCCCACGGTAATTAGGGCATTGAATGGATGAGGGTAAGTGGCTCTAATATGGGCAATTAAGTATTGGAAGCAAGGTGCAATTCAAGGACAAGTAATTGTGCGGCTGTGCACGGATCACATCTGGAACGGCAAGGGACGCTTTCAGAAAGCAGGTTTCCAGATCCTTGGATAAGATATCAGCATGAATATAATGTCTGAGGCTTTTGACAGAGAAAATGAAAAGCTAAATCACAGCCTGACAGTTTCAAGCGCATATCAAGGTACAAACATGCATGAAAGAAAAATAATACAAATGTGCACAAAAAGTTCAGTCTTATCAGCAATCAAAAATTAACAAACTATTGCAAAAAGACATTATTTTATGTAGGCAATTAGCAGAAGTTTTAATGTGCTGATTGAAGAAACAAGGAAATCAATGATGGTGTTCTTACATGTGGGGGGCATGGTACCATCTCCACTTTAAAATGCAAACTAACAGGATGTGTAAAAGACATTAAAATATTTCATAATGATTAATAATAATGCCTGCGAGAATAAACGATATGGGGAAGCAGGACATTTATAAGTGAAAAGAGCTTACAAAATGCCATGCAATAACAAGAGTGTGCTTATAGACATTAATATACACATATATACACACATAATACTGTATACCAAATATTGTATACCAATGTTCAGGAAAGGGGATAGAATGATATGAAAGTATTGACATTAATTATACTTGGGTCATGGAGTTAAGAGAATACTTTGCTTCCTGATGAATCCATCTTCAAATCTTCTATACTGTAAAATTAATATTTAGGTACTAAGAAGAAAACAATTCTCAAGCTGGTTTAAAAAAGAGAGAGAGAGATGGGGAAAGAGACAGAGATCCTTCCAGATGACAATCTGAATACAAAGGGGCCTTGCTAATACACTCATGCCTTTCCAAACAACTCAGCAGGGAAGAGAAGAGGACATAGCTAAAGATAGATATAAAAGCCTGCAGTGCAAAGTGGGGAATTTGAAGGTCAACGCTTGCTTGAGACTTGCACTGAATAGAATGAAAACAGAGAGGACCATTTTCCTTATTTCAGCTGCACAAGGAAGGACAAGATTGATGTATACAGTGTTTGGAGCAAATGGGTTAACACTGATATGACAGAATTCTTGATGTGGGATGCCCTTCTGTACACTACAAATATGTGCTGCTTTTATTGGTTGATGAATAAAACTGCTTTGGCCTATGGTAGGGCAGAATATAGCTAGGTGGGAAAGCCAAA
This sequence comes from Alexandromys fortis, assembly GCF_014885135.2. NCBI lineage: Eukaryota > Metazoa > Chordata > Mammalia > Rodentia > Cricetidae > Alexandromys > Alexandromys fortis. The sequence goes on from NW_026067997.1 coordinate 8,219,560, forward strand.
CTGAAGACAGGAAGAAAGAAGGCGGAGTTGAGGGAAATGCCAGATGCTGAAGAAGCAAGATGTGAATTAACAAGCCACAACCCTCATGGTAAGATATAAAGTAATAGAAATGGGTTAATTTACATGTAAGCCTGAGCCATTGGCCAAACAATTATAATTAATATTAAGCCTCAGAGTGGTTATTGAGGAACTGTGGGGTAGGAGAGAACCCTCCAGTTACAGATTGCTCGGTCATGCAAGCAAGAAATACAATAGGAAAATAATAATGGACTCAAAAGCATCCTCTGGCTTCAACCCCAGTCATTTTGAAAAAGCTCTGATACACACACACACACACACACACACACACACACACACACACACACACAAATATGTGCACACTTACCACACACCTCAAAAGGTTCTTTTCCTGTACCTTTGGGAAGCCCTAGGCATAATAAATACCAAACCATCTGATTTTGTTGCTACCATTGTCACTTTGCCCTTTTTTGGTTCAACTGCCTGTGTAGAAGAGTCAAATTCTGATCATCAGTGAAGATGCTGCCACAGTGGATGGTTACAATATTGCAAGACTAATGTCAAGCCTGTATTATAGCCAATGTTGTCACCACCCACTGTTTGCCCTACCCTCCCCCGTGACCTGAAGACCTACTATGAAACAGCCTGCTAGCACATACCTACACTTTTGTGACAGCTTTTCCCCTGCACAATGCTATCCTGGTTTCATTGGGCATAGATCAGAAGACAGTGGAATGATTCTTGCTGAACAAGGCTCAAATCTCCACTTTTTAAATAACTAGTCCAATCTCTTTGGACCAACTTCTTTACCTCCTCCCTCATTTCCTACTGTGCTGTCTGAAATTCTGTCCTGGGAGGGTCTACAGACATTGGGATAGAGTCACTCTTTTGAGCTGAGCCATGGCACTCCAAGCATGCAATCTCACACCTAGTTATAGGATAGCTACTGTTTAGAGTGAAGCTCAGATTTGCACTTCACTATTGAAAGGCAGTGAAAAACCATAACTCTTTTACTCCTATTTTTTCCAGTTCCTTTATTTAAAACAAAAGAATTCAAAATAAAGCTAGGAAGATGGTTCCATAGTTAAGGGCACTGGCTTCCCTTCCAGAGGACTGGAGTCCAATTTCTAGCGCCCACAAAATGATTCACAGCCATCTGTAACTCCAGTTCCAGGAGACCCAGTACCCTATTCTGGGCTCTGCAGGTATCAGGCACACACACATGTACACAGACATATATACTAGCAAAACACCCACATACAAACAATGAAATAATAACTTATTTTTTAAAAGAAAGGAACTTCTGAAAGTGGTAGCATAAATTTTATTAAGAATGTTAAACTTAAAGCTCCAAGCCCACACATTCTATACTCCCCTTGTAAAAATCTTCAGCTGAAATGATCAGTGATTGGTGGGGAGACACAGAGGACATAAAGGAGGCGCTGGGGAAAAAAAGGAAATAAATCAAGAAAATGATGAATTCGGCCACCACCTGGGTGACAGTCCATAAGTAAGTGAGTCTTCATACAGTTGCATTTCATGACAGGTACAGGTTAGAGAGAACAAGAAAGACAATGTTCTTTGTAATTGCTTATTTTTTCACTCTGAGCTCCAAGTCTCTGCTATGCAGAAACTTAACCACAGTCTTCCTGAGATATGAGATAGCCCATGTCTCTAGTCTTCTCTATAGCAAGATGTGAAAGGCAGGTGGCATAGGGCACAATTTAAGTAGGGAATTCTAGCACCCTCGTTTCCTCTATGGAATCCACTGTCCCTATTCTTATGGTCACCTTGGGTTTCAAACTTAGAAAAAACTCATAATTACTTGTGGAGGTTGGATTAATGAAGACCAATGATAATAGGTATTTGAACAAGTTTAATGACAAAACCAGACTCACGAAACCAAGGTTCCAACGGAGTACCCGGTCCAGGCAGGAAGGGGCGCGCAGCATCTGCGCGCCCAATTTATCAGTAAACATACGCCCGAGGGCAGCCCGCCCCCAAGGGGAGGGCTTATCCCTACATCTCCCTCTTTTTGTCTAAATAAGACAGAACTAACCTAAATACAACTATAAACAACAATAATAAATAATAGATATAACAAACAATATTGAGAACGAAAGTTTTGCCAGACATTCTATCTCAAGGAGTCTAAATAATGTAGAGAGTAATTACAATTATATAATCTTCAACTCCATCAAAGATCCGAGAAGGGAATAAATATTACTTAACAAATGAGAGATATCCAAAACATGCCATAAATGACAGAGACAACAGACTACCTGGGCAATCACCCAAATTCTCGTTCGCAATGTTGAGTCAACCAACTTTGGCTAAGGCCTAGCATGACTGACATACCATTATCAAATGCAAGGAATTTTCTTAGAATTATCCTACCCTGTCTTGGCAAGATAAGAAAATCCTGTTTCATATCTTTGTCAGTAGATGAGGTATGGGCTTTTCTTAACCCAAAGGCCAATTCTGCCAAGAAGACAAACTCCCAGTGGAGTGTCTTTGGTGCTCAACGTTCTCTCGGGAGTAGAGTGGTGTCGCCAGGAGTAATTGTGTCTCGGCACAGAATTCTAGGTTAGCTTAAAGGCCATTTTCTACAGCTCTTTAAAGAGGCTGAAGATTATACTATCTATACTAAATATAATCTCTATGTATCTAGAATACCTTATTAACCTAAAAATAAACATGAACAACATAAAATTCTCAATACCTATCTAACTTGAAGACAAAAAAAAATAAACAACTGTGCAATACATGAAGACAATGATCTTCATCTGTAAACAATGTCATTACATATCAAATGTAAACAATGTTATTACATAAATAGTATCAGAGGTAGAAATGTACATTGTGATATGGTAGATGTATCAATACAATATAAGTATACTCTTATACAAAAATAGAGGTAGGAACACTCACATTCAATATTCAATATGTCAATATACAGGAAACAGTACCAATACAATTTTCTAAAAACAGTAACTCACAAATACCAATCATCCCATCAAACCAGTTAATCCCCCCTTTTTTTTTTTTTAACATACCCCTAACTCCATAAAACATCTCCCCATCCCCTCAACCCCAAACCAACCACTAAAAGATGTCCCTAACCCTGAGGGCAAACTCTGTTGGGGGAGGGGACGCCGTCCTCTAAGATTGCTTCAAGCTGACATGGGGGCGATGTTCTCCTTAGGGGCTCCTGTGAAAGCAAATGATGGTAAAATTCCCAAATTAACCTTTGGCCTAAGAAAATTATAACTAGTCCCTGAGCGCTTTGAGAAGGTCCGGCCAGAGTGTCGTCAAAAAATGTGCACCATTCGAAATTGTCTTGTGCAGTTGGTACCAAAAAAAATTATTAGCACGTAGAAAAGAGAAAAAAAAAAAAAAAAATATATTCAATATATTCATGACGTCATAAAAACCAGGTTGAGTTGATGTTGTGGGGCCCCATCTTCATCCTGGAAACTTCAAAAATTACTGTAGGAAAATTTGTTGCTTGTTATGGGAAATTTAGACACTAACAACAAGGACATATACTGACATATAAAGAAAGACACAGATACGAGGAAAAGCAAAAACAAAAAACAAAAAACATATATACATAAATATATAAAAAATCAATACTTACGGTATGTATATAATGTTAGTTGATCCTTAGTAGGTCGTAACTATTATCCATCCATCAGTAATTAAATATTCAGGGTCCCTTAAAGTCTTTGAAGATCAATATTTTCCTGTGGAGATAAGAAAAGAACCCTGCCCCCAACCTATCTGTATTCCTTACCATCAGTATGCTCGCCAACCTTGTGAAAGAATTGTTATTTATCTTTTCCAAATGGCTTTTCTTCTTCATACCGAACCTTTATTAGTTTTGTCGGTATCCACAATTGTTCCTCACCTGTGGAGATAAGAGCAAAACCCCTTCCCCAACGCAGCACATCTCCTGGTTTCCATTGTGAGGTCAGCACATCCTTGAAATAAACTGGTTGATTTAGTTCAGTAGACTTTTCCATTATCCAATGTCTTTCTGCAGCCGTTGTCCCCTTCTCATTAGCGTTAAGAAAATTCAAGGTTAACAAAGCATTATGTAACCTATTTCTGGGGGTGTTTTCCACCCCTTTCTGTTTATTCAACATATCTTTTATAGTTCGATTTGATCTTTCTATGACTGCTTGACCTGTAGGATTGTATGGTATACCTGTAACATGCTTGATATTGTAATAGTCAAAAAACCGTTTCATTTTCCTAGAGGCATAAGCAGGACCATTGTCCGTCTTTATTTGTGTAGGTATACCCATGATAGCCATGACTTCTAATAAATGAGTGATTACTGAATCAGCTTTTTCTGAACTTAAAGCAGTTGCCCACTGAAAGCCTGAATAAGTGTCAATGGTGTGGTGAACATACTTCAATTTGCCAAATTCTGCAAAGTGGAACACATCCATCTGCCAGATTTCATTCCTATGGGTGCCCTTTGGATTAGCCCCTGCTGGCAGTGGCGTTTGGTTATAGAAAGAGCAAGTAGGGCATTTCTTTACAATCTCCTTAGCCTGTTGCCATGTAATAGAAAACTCTTTCTTCAAACCCTTGCTATTAACATGATGTTTTTTATGAAATTCAGAGGCTTGTAGCACACTACCAATCAATAACTGATCAATGTCTGCATTACCTTGTGCTAGAGGACCTGGCAGACCCGTATGGGATCGGATGTGTGTTATGTACATAGGGCAGAGCCTGTTCCTGATCAAATCTTGAACCTGGATAAACAATGAGGTTAGTTCTGTATCATCAGGTATAAATTCAGCAGTTTCAATATGTAAAATAACTCTTTCTGCGTATTGCGAATCAGTAACTATATTAATAGGTTCTCTAAAATCCCTTAGCACCATAAGAATGGCATATAATTCTGCCTTCTGGACAGAATCATAAGGACTTTGTTCCACCTTACCCAAGTCTTCCGATTTGTAACCTGCCTTCCCTGTTTTATTGGCATCAGTATAGAATGTACGGGCTCCAGTTATTGGAGCATCACGGACGATTCGAGGAAGGATCCATGAAGTTCTCTTTATGAAGTTAAGCCTCTTGCTTTTTGGATAATTGTTATTAATATCTCCCAAAAAACTAGCACAAGCTCTTTGCCATGGTTCATTATCTTCCCATAATTTCTTTAGTTCATCAGCAGTGAAAGGCACTATAATTTCTGCTGGGTCTATGCCTGCTAATTGACGAAGTCTCAGCTTTCCTTTTATAATTAACTCGGCGACTTTTTCCACATAAGTTTTCAGTTTTTTACTTGGTTTATGTGGTAAAAAGATCCATTCCAAGATAATATCATCTCTCTGCATTAAAATTCCTGTAGGAGAAATTTTGGATGGTAATATGACGAGAATACAATCGAGCTCTGGATTCACCCTGTCCACATGTGCCTGTTGTAATTTTTCCTCAATCATCGTCAGTTCCTTTTCTGCTTCAGCTGTTAATTCTCTGGGACTGTTTAAATCTTTATCACCTTCCAAGGTTTTGTTCAGATGAATTATTAGATCAGGTGTTATCCCAATAGTTGGTCGTAGACTGGAAATGTCTCCTAACAGTCTTTGAAAGTCATTAAGAGTCCGTAAGCGATCTCTCCTAATTTGTGCCTTTTGTGTCTTAATTTTTTGCAAACCTATTTTATAACCTAAATAATTAACAGAATCTCCCTTCTGTATCTTCTCAGGAGCAATTTGCAATCCCCATTTAGGTAAAAGTATCTTTATTTCTTCAAACAGTCTGTTCAAGGTATCCATGTTTGAATCGGATAACAAGATGTCGTCCATGTAGTGGAATATTATAGATTCAGGAAACTTCTTGCGTACTATTTGCAATGGTTGGTTCACAAAATATTGGCACAAGGAGGGGCTATTTAACATACCCTGGGGGAGGACGGCCCAGTGGTATCTCTTGGAAGGTTGAGAATTGTTGTAAGTAGGCACCGTGAAGGCAAATTTTTCTCTATCTTCTTTTTGTAAAGGTATGGTGAAAAAACAATCCTTTAAATCAATAACTATAAGAGGCCATCCTTTTGGTAATAAAGAGGGCAAAGGGATTCCAGATTGCAGAGGACCCATAGGTTGAATAACTTTGTTGATAGCTCTGAGATCTGTCACCATTCTCCATTTACCTGATTTTTTCTTAACCACAAATACAGGAGAATTCCAAGGACTGGTAGATTCCTCTATATGTCCAGCATCTAATTGCTCTTGTACCAGCTGTTCTAAAGCCTGTAACTTTTCCTCAGCTAGAGGCCATTGTTTTGTCCATATTGGTTTCTCAGTCAACCATTTTAGAGGCAATGCTGTTGGTATCTCTGAAGGAGTTTCAATTGTTTGTTCTTGTACGGCCCGAATGGCCGGTTTTCTCCGTTTGTAATATCTTTTAATATTATTCTCAGAAATATAGGCTCTAGAATTAGCAGGAATGTTAATTTGGGTATTCCATTGTTGTAATAGGTCACGACCCCATAAATTCATTGCAATACTGGCTACATATGGCCTTAATTTCCCTATTTGTCCCTCAGGCCCTATACATTCAACCCATCTCGTGCTCTGTCTTACTCGAGATAGGGTTCCAATTCCCAGGAACTGAACATTTACATTCTGAAGAGGCCAATATGGATGCCAAGATTCTGGGGTAATGATACTTACATCAGCACCTGTGTCCAGCAGGCCAGTAATAAAAATGCCATTTACACACACTTTCAGCTTAGGTCTTTGATCATTTATAGAAGTTTGCCAAAACACACGTAACTCATCTTTCTGCTCATTATCGTTTGTAACAGTAGGCATGAGGTTTCCTAATTGTCCTGACGAGGCACGTTCTCTGCAGAAACTGGAAATGACTGGACCATGTTTGCCATGGGGGCCTGTGAGGCCCCCCCTCTCACGTTTCCCGTCTGTATCAGGTTTCCTTGTCTATCTCTTGTAGATCTACACTCATTCGTCCAATGTCTACCCTTTCCACATCTTCTACATAAACCTGAAGGCTGAGTCCTTCTATTTCTGTTATTTCTAGAAGACGCATTATTATTGTTTCTGAAGGTCCGTTGTTTACAATTCCTTCTCATATGACCCATTTTGCCACAATTAAAACATTTGGTATTCTGATGTCTCCTTTTACCATTGGAAATTGCTTCCTCTACCCATGCTTCAGTGCCATAATCAAATGTATCAACATCCAGTGTATGCAAGACCCATTCTTCCAAGGGTGCTGATCTGAACCTTAAAGGCCCCAAAATCTTTTTGCATTCCACATTTGCATTTTCATAAGCCAAAGACTCAATCATTATACGTCTTGTGTCAGGGTCAGGTATCCCTATTTGTACAGCCTTAGTAAGTCTTTGTAAAAAATCACTAAAGGGTTCTCTCTGACCTTGTTTAATCGTAACAAATGATTCCATTCTCTGTCCTGGGTCTTGTACCCTGTCCCAAGCCCTTAAGGCTGCTGTAGTGCATATGGAGAGTATGCTTTCATCCAAATTAGCTTGTTCCTGAGGATCGGAAAAGAGTCCTTCACCTAGAATTTTATCTAGGGAGATGTCACTTCCCTTCGCCTTTTCTTGCTGTTCTAAAAGTCTAGCCTCTTGCCTGAATAAGCATTTCCATCTTAAATGCGTCCCACTCTCAAGGACTGCAGAGGTCATCTGGGTCCAGTCTAAAGGCGTTGGTCTGCTCATTATGGCCCAAGATTTTAGCATCTCTTTAACAAAAGAGGAGTGCATCCCGAAAGCCGTGACAGCCTGTTTAATTTCTTTGAGATCATTTATACGGACAGGCTCCCATGTATCTTCCTTAAGGATCCTAGGGTTTTTGGAACCAATCACCTTCTCTGTCGTTATTACTGGAAAGGCAGGTAGAGGTGTAGATAGAGATTTGTGGAAATTGTCCCGGAGGGATTTACCCACAGATGTAGTTAAAACTTTCCTTTCTACCGTTTGTTCTTCCTCATCAGAATCAGAATTTAGAAATTCCTCAATCTTTTCAATTCTATTCACCATTGCCTTCTGCAATGTCTGTATCTCCTGTCCAGAATTATGTTCCAAAGCCCTCATTGAGGATTCTAAAGTATGAAGTTTGTCCGTTAGAGATAAGTTCTCATCTTTGGACATGATTTTTATGGCATAAACCGTGCCTTCTTGTATTGACAATCTTTCCACCACTCTGTCATAAGCTTTAGACAAAAGTTGATTTTCCCATTCAACCGATTTAATTCTCTGAGATAATGTTTCAGTCCCTTCAGAAAGTGACTGATGAAATTTACGATTTAAATCAGCTGTTCCTTCTTCCATAATAATAAATTTCTCCTTAATATCAGCCTGAACCTTTTCTAAGTTTTTTTCAGTCACCATTGTCTTGTTAAACAAAGTTCTGTTCTCTTCCTGTAGAACTTTAAACTGATTCATGAGAAGATCATTGTCATGCTTAATCGTTTGTAGATGTTCAACCTCTGCCTTAAGAATCCTGGATTCATCTCCAATAGTTTTTAGATGTTCAACCTCTGCCTTAAGAATCCTGGATTCATCTCTTAAAGACTCTATCAGACTTTTGTCGTCAAACCACTTAATACCAAGGAAAACTACTAATCCCAAAAGGATCCATAGATGTGGGGTGCTAGACACCTCTTGTAGGATCTCCCACATGGCACACTCAAAAAGGCTATTGAAGTTGGGAACGGTGATATTGTCAAACATTTTATTTATAAAAGGAAAAAAAATTTTACCTGTAATGACTGGTTCCTGCCAGAGGTGGCGAAAGAGTCCACTTGAATCCACGTGGAGAGCTGATCTGAAATAAATCTCAAGACCGAAATTTATTCAAAGTGACCCCTTCGGGGCCAAATGTGGCGGTTTGTGTTGTAAAACCGCAAATATTTAAGCTTCCGTGTTCAGCTCCAAACGTCAAGGCAGAGAGGGAGGGGTTAACTCCTCTGGCGCTGCGAGAGGAACAAAACGCTGGCTGCGGGCAGCTCGGGACCACGGCAGCCTAGGACCGGTGTGGGGGAGGTTCACTGTTGTTGCTAGGAACAAAGCGCTGGCTGCGGGCCTAGAGCGGGCAGGCGGGTGAGCGAGCCGGCGCTGTGGCGATCGCGTCCGCCCAGGACCTGCTGTGGGCGCTGTGGGCTAACGAGCAGCGGGGGCAAATGTTCCCCACGTTGGGCGCCAAATGTGGCGGTTGGATTAATGAAGACCAATGATAATAGGTATTTGAACAAGTTTAATGACAAAACCAGACTCACGAAACCAAGGTTCCAGCGGAGTACCCGGTCCAGGCAGGAAGGGGTGCGCAGCATCTGCGCGCCCAATTTATCAGTAAACATACGCCCGAGGGCAGCCCGCCCCCAAGGGGAGGGCTTATCCCTACAATTACTGATAATCTTGCAGCAGCAATTTTATTTTATGTTTTTAAATAGTGTTGTGATCATGCTGTTCTCCAGTGTATCAAGGTTCCAGCACTTTAATTTAAAAAGGTTTTATGCTTTTTTGACAAAATTGATAAATGTTGTCAGGATACCAGCATGTTCGATATAGTCATCATCTGGCTAATTGTGATAAAAGCTGAGACGAAGCATAGTGATGTTGCTACACATGCATATGTCCTGTAGGCTGACTGTCTAGCCTTAAATTGTATCTACCTACTACCATATGACCCCAAGGTAATGAGAGTTAAGTGTTCTCAACCTGGGTTTCCTTCTATATGAAAATGAAATGGAGCTGAAGAGATGGATCAGCAAGAAGGTGTGTGTTGCGAAAGCTCGGGGACCAGAGTTCAAATCCCAAGAACACATGTGAAAAGCTAGGTACTTTAAAATCAGCCTTGAATCCCACTGTTCTGTGGCCACACAGGAGGAAGAGATGGGAAAATCCCAGGACGCTCACAGGGGGCCATCTTCATCTGCACAGCACATACACCAGAGATTCTGTCTGAAACAGGGGAAAGCAAGGACCAGTACTGTGGGTGGTCCTCTTGTCTCCATACATGCATTATGGCACATGCAGGTCCACTTGAACATGAACATCTACACGCATGCATAGCTGACAAACAAAAAAAAAAAGAGATAATGGTGATTTTGAGGTTGAGATAGTGAAAGGAATGATTGGTGTTCACTATCTTCTGCTCCATCTATAGAGTTTAAGAGCCATTTATGTTGGATGGAAATAGAAAACACTATCCTGAGTGAGGTAAGCCAGACCCAAAAAGAGGAACATGGGATGTACTCACTCATATTTGGTTTCTAGCCATAAATAAAGGACATTGAGCCTATAATTCGGGTTCTTAGAGAAGCTAAATAAGAAGGAGAACCCAAAGAAAAAC
>NW_026067997.1:8230355-8243229 GCF_014885135.2 Alexandromys fortis
GGCGGTGGGGAAGAGACAGAAATCTTTAATTAATTAATAAAGAAATAAATAAATTTTAAAAAAAGAGCCATTTATGTGCGACTAGTAAAAGCCAGTGGGATGTAGGTAAAGGGATGTAAACCAGTTCCTATCCCTGGCTTAAAAACATTCACCACATGGTTCATTCCCCACCCAGCCCCACCCCTCTCTCTCCCTCTCACGTGTACAGAAACCCTTTATAATGGCAGCCTTGGAGGTCACAGAAGCCAGATGTTCTAGCTACACAATGGAAACAACCTTGCCTCCCACTTGGAGGAAAGAAGTGACTTGGCACATTGCCCAGACTACACTGGACTATGTTGGGATTGAGAAATGGGCTTTTGTTGTGATAAGCCATTGAGATTTTGAAGCTTATCTAATAAAGCAGTAAAAACTAATGGTCTCGCCCCATAGGACAGCGAATTACTCACATAGTGTCTGTCATGGAAAGTTCGCTCAACAAGTGGCCTTTGTCATCATCATCACCATCATTGTCAGAAAGAAAATTTAGGCTTTGGATGATTTGGAATGAAGTCTTCACTTGCCACTCACTGGCAATCACAAGACAAGCCATCTCCTAGAATGGAATTGATCAACAGAACGCCACCCTTGCCTCTTGGTTGTAATGAAGATTATCACAGAAAGATGTGAAAACCTTTGGAAGCTGAAAAAATGATTGTCTGGATGTTTCTCATTAGGCTCTGTCATTTGCTTTTAAGGCTTCTAGAGCATTCCTTCAGGAGGGTGAAGCTTTATCTCACTGATGGACAACTGGTCATGTGACTTGCCTTGGTCGGTAGTATGTGAAGAAATAGAACATTTGAGCAGCATTTTGGAGAACTACCATTTCTGAGTTAGCAGTATATTCTTTTCCTCCCTTTTACTTCAAAAAAGTGTATCCCAGACTGGGATTTCTCCTTCCTCCTGGCCTTGCATTTACAATGTTGGGGCATAGGGACTGGAAAGATGGCTCAGCAATTAAGAGCACTGGATGCTCTTCCAGAGGCCCCAGTTCAATTTCCTGCACCCACATGCTAGCTCACAACCATCTGAAACCCCAGTCCCAGGGGATCCGATGTCCTCTTCTGTCCTCTGGGGGAACTAGGCACATGCATGGTACACAGATAGACATGCAGGCAAAACACCTATGCACATAAAAATAAGTGAAATAATTTGAGATATTGGAGCTCAGGAAACAATACCCGAAGTGGAGGCCTAAGGAGCAGCCTCAGATTCAAACTTTCCCTCTGACCTGACCCTGATCTGTTTCCTGTTCTACTATACTCCCTAGAGACAGACTGCAGAATTTTCTCTCCCCAGAGAATCATAGGAACTAAAGTCTCCCCCCCACCACCACCACCACCAAAAAAAAAAAAAAAAATCCAGGCATGAAGCCTAGACATGTTACTCTAGTTTTCCCTCTCTTTCCATCTTGAGTCTGGCCATAAAGAGATTATTTGTCCTTTCTTGTCTTCAGCAGATCGTAAACCTATCCACTACAACAAAAGGCTGCCATTGCCATCCCTACCACCAGAAAGAGAGAATGCTGCAGTCTGGTTGAAAGCTTTGTCTAGGGTTGATGTCTCATGCTAGCACATCTGTGGGTGGTACCCTCGTTAAAGTCGTGTTTAAGGCAGCCATGGTGAACTTCAAGGGTGTCACTTTTCCAGGGTGATATTTCCAGGAGATGCATCCTCACAGCAGACATCCTCCTGTTCCTCTGGCTCTTACAATCTCTCCGCCTCTTCTTCTCAGATGTTCCTCAAGTCTTGATGTAGCAATTTCATTATCAGTTGGGGCTGGGTACCACATGATCACTTGTTATCTGCATTTTGAGCAGTCATGGTTTCCTGTACGGATCTCCATTCAATCATGTCTAAAGGATGACCAATGCTCATCTAATCTAAGCAGAAAAGGGGGGGAAATTCCTGGTACACCCCCAAGTGTTTCTCTCCTCCCCATACCCAAAAGTAATAGAAAACTAACACCAAATAAATTTGTTTTGTTTTTCTGTTGTTGTAGTGTCTTTTGTTACAGAAGAGTCCATTCATGAATGTTTACAAATGGAGGGAAAGGGATTGCTGGCCCTCCTTTCTACCCCACAAATGCAACTGAAGTAGCCTGGCAGCAGAACTAATCCACACAAATTACAAATTTATTCCTTCATTACTAGGAGTGACTAATATTTGGTAATTATTTGTAGCTGCAATATAAACCAGCTTTCACTGAGTTGTATATTAACCAGACTTAATAAGTAATAGAGTAATATTAATGTCAATAATAGTGACTGGAAATAAATTTGTACAGTTTTTCTTCCTTTTTGTTTTTCTGACTATCTTTTCTTCTAATGGGTTATTTGAAGGAGGAAGTAGCTCAAGCATGCACATGAAAATCTTCAGATCAATAACCAAGGTTTGCATGAAGAACCAAGCCTGAGAAAGAGAAGGTGCACGTACTTGGAAGAAATTAAGTGCCTCGCACCGTTGCAGAATATGGAAAACCATAATTCTAATGAAAATAGCATCCAGTTTTATTAGATAACTAACAGAATCCAGGAAAAGAGTGTGAAATGGCTGTCAAAAAAATCTGGCCTTCAGACTGTGCTTTTTATAGAAATGTGATTCTCCAAATAGTTAGCTTCGAGGGACTTCTTCATAACTGCAAGTCATCTCGAGTTATTACATTTTTGTGTTAAAGAATAAATCCTAAACTAAAAAGACCTGACTTTGAACTCCAAAGCAATGGCTAAGCTGTGCAGTGTTGCACAAAAGGGCAGAAGGACACTTTAGATGGAGAGGAAAAGGAGAGAAATTGAGGAAGTTACCACTGTAGGAACATTTAAGTATTTGGATTTAAATATATGAAAGCTTATCTTCTGGAATAAGCCCTAGATTTATTCTGCATAATTTTAAGATACAAAATGAAGGGAGTAGGAGTGGATAATAGGGGGACATTCAATAAAGAAATTCCCCCCTAAAATTCAATGAGTTACTTTGAATTTGGGGTTGAGGAATTATGACGGGGTACAACAAACAAGAATTAGTCTGGATGCAAAGTTCCTTCTCTATTTGAAGAATCAAAATTAATTTGCAGAGGGCAAGACTAGATCACACCAGTGAAATGCCCTGGAGAGGTTATTAATAATTCACAATCTGCTGTACTGTTGGAAAATGAATTTTACTTTCCAAAGAAAAGTACAAAACTTGTATACTTAGTGTGATTCTGTTCTCACAAAGGGGACCCGTCATTGCTCCACCATTGTCAGGGCAGTCAGTGCACAATTAGGCTTTTAATGAGGCTATTCCGTCACAAGTGGACTTTTTTTTTATGTCACCAAAAGAGAGTCACATCTTTAGGAAACAGTATTTTAGTCCTGACATTTCTATTTTTTATTTCTCTAATGGAAGGGGTAAAATGACCGCAGGAATACAGCTCTCCCCAACTGGTGAAGAAAAAGAGAGTGGCCAATACAAATATTATAGCACAAGGCTGGACCGGTGGAAAAATAAGAAAAAAGAAAAAATCTCCCTCCTAAAACGTCCTCTGAAAATACATGGCCAGGCCAACCACAGCCACAGGTGCAACAGCACAGCCCCGAGGAGAGCTTTAATCAACAAAAGCTGGCTTCAGGCACACACACGTGCAGCTTCCTAGCCACCTTTAGCATGCGTTTTCTGAAAGTGAAGGAACAGGAGGTTCATTCACAGCCAGATGAAGAAGTAACACATGCTTCCTATGGCAGCCTGGTAGGGTTCACATTTTTACAGATATTTCCTCTTCCTCTCACAAATACCGCTCTATATTTTATCCTGAGCCTCTCTTCCCCATCCATGAGGGGACATTAGTATGCTTCCTTTTGTGAGGGTCTCTGGCATGTCATCACAATGGCCATCGGCCATGGTTCAAGAAGGCAATGCTGATAGTGAACCCAACTTCACTACCCAAGAATATACGACCCTTCCACTTAAGTATGCGTGTCTTCCTGACCTTCTCTAGCTGGTCTCCTCGTTGTCTTTTTACACACGCCCCCCCCCCAAAAAAAAAAACTTCCTCATAGGTCCCTGCAAGTTAGTGAATTATCTTTTATCTGGGGACCTTTGTACCTCAAGTCCCTTCAGTCTGAAAAGCTTCACTCTGTCGCGGCCACGTGTAGCCAGTTAACTAGTGCTCAAACTTCACCTTACTGGTAGTCCTTGTCAACGCTCCCCAATCTTGTGTCCCCCCAGTTCTTTATAGACTGTCACTCATACATACCAGCGACTGCCTGCGTCGCACCAACTAAAGGCAAGTTTGAGCCAAGAGATGGTTCTTGGCTAAGTTATCAGCAAATCAACATCCCAGGAACAGTTCTTAGGCAGAGAGGGCCAGACATTGTTGGATAATATGTGCATTCAGCTTGCCTTCCCCTCAGCTGGACAATCCTGAGTTCTGTAGTTCCTTAGAGCAGCTCCAGAGAAAACCAAACCTACTCATGAACTCACCTGCTTCTCTCTCTCTGTCTCTCTGTCTCTCTTTGTGTGTGTCTCTCTCTCCCCCCTCCTTCCCCCCATTCTCTCATCATGTTTCCTGGAATCTAATCCTAAATAAACTTTTTCTTTCCCCAAGTCTTCATGGGGAAAACCCGATCAAAAGATTCCTTTCATCACTTTGAACCTATGGGTCCCGTCGTGTGCCACTGCCCTATCAACACCACTCAGTTGTCTTGGTCTCTCTTTAAACAGAGGATGCCTCTCAGTCTGAACTGCCTTTGTATTCCCAGCACCGTGGCAACTGCACAAGAAGCACTTATCATCTAGTGAGATGATAAGTAATCAAGGCTCACCTGACCTCTGATATTTCCATTACTACTGCTACCAAGTCTCTGATGCCAATTTATGCTGGAGAGGATGTGGGGTCAAGGAAACACTCCTTCATTGCTGGTGGGAATGCAAACTTGTATAGTCACTTTAGAAATCAGTATGGTGATTTCTCAGAAAATTAGAAAACAACCTACCTCAAGACTCAGCAATACCATTTTTGGGTATATATCAAAAGAATGCTCAATCATACCACAAGGACATGTGCTCAACTATGTTTATAGTAACTTTATTCATAATAGCCAGAACCTGGAAAGAACCTATATGTCCCTCAGCTGAATAATGGATAAAGAAAATGTAGTACATTTACACAATGGAGTACTACACAATGGTAAATAATAATAANTTGAAATTTGTAAGCAAATGGATGGATCTAGAAAAAAACATTAAGTGAGGTAACCCAGACCCAGAAAGACAAATATAATATGTACTCACTTCTAAGTGACTTTTAGACATAAAGCAAAGGAAAACCAGCCTACAGTCCACAACCCCAGAGAACCTAGACAACAAAGAGAACCCTAAGAAAGATACACATGGATCTATATAGGAAGGAGAAAAAGACAAGACCTTCTGAGTAAATTGGGAGTGTGGGGGTCACAAGAGAAGGTAGAAGGGGTAAGGGGAGGAAGGGAGGGAAGTAGAAAAAACTGTATTGCTCAATAAAAACAATAGAAAAGTATTTTTAATTAAGGTATAACCATCAAAAATATATATACCAACATCATTCAGTTTGATGATTTTGGCAACTCTACTTACCACCAGCACCCAGGCAAAATAGAACATTTCAATCACAAAAGGTCCATTGTGACTTTCAAATCATCCAACAAAAACTTATTTCTCATTTCTCTCACTCTAGATTAGCTTCTCCTTTCCTTGAGTTTTATAGAAATGAAATCATTAGGTCTATAACCTTGTAACTTATTTCATTTTGCACAGCATATCTGAGATTTATTGTTGCTATTGCATGACTCAGCAGCTCCTCCTTTTTAGTGATGGAAGATACATGCTACAAAATACCTTTCTATTCCTCTGTTAAGGGATATTAAGTTGTTTCTGGTTTGGCCTTTTATGAATAAATTCCCTGTAAATATATTTTTACTAGCCTTTTGGAGTATGCTCTATTTTCTCTGGGGTAAACAGGCTGGCATTGCTGAGTCATGTTCAGTTAACTTTATTAGAAACCATCACATAATTGTCTACATTTGCTGTGTCTCTCTACCACCCATCTCAATTCTAGTCGCTCCATCTCCTCAGCAACATTTAGTATTTCATTGATTTTAGGTAGTCTAGTGGGGTTGGAATAGTATTTTATGTGTGGCTTCTTTTGTTATACTGGGTTTGTTTTTGTTTTGTTTTGTTTTAATAGTAGTTTACTATGTAGGCCAGGAATGACTTGAACTCACAGTCATCTTGCCTTGGTCTCCTGAGTGCTGGAACTACCAATGTATGTAACTATACCTGGCTATATTTTGCTTTATTCGCATTTATCTGGTGGTTAATGATCTTAAGCAACTCATCAAGTCCTGATTGGCCATCCATGCATCTTCTTTGATGAAATATTTTCCCCTTCTTTTGAAAACTTTTATTGGATTATATATTACTTTTAGTATATGAAATATCTTATGTTTTTCTGATTTTTGGGTTACTGGCAAGAAATCTGATGCTAGCCAGGTATGGTGACACATACCTTTAATATCAGCACTCTGGAGGCAGAACCATGGTGGTTTGAATGAAAATGACTCTTCTAGGCTCATAGAGAGCTCATAGTGGCTCCATTAGGAGGTGTGGCCCTCTTGAAGTAGGTGTAGCCTTGTTTGAGAAAGTGTGTCACTGGAGGTGGGCTCTGAGGTTTCAAAAGCTCAAAGCCAGACCCAGTGTCTTTCTAACTGCTGCCTGTGGATCCAGATGTAGAACTCTGGCTCCTTCTCAGCACCATGTCTTCTCGTGTGACATTATGCTTCCCACCATGGTGATAATGGATTAAACCTGTGAATCTATAAGCCAGCCCCAATTAAATGTTTTCCTTTGCATCCTCACAGCAAGGGAACATTCACTAAGACACAGAGGCAAGTAGATCTCTGTGAGTTTAAGGCCAGCATGGTCTATATAGTGAGTTTCAGGACAGCCAGGGTTTTGTAGAGAAACCCTGTTTCAAAAAAACAAGAGAGAGAGAAAGAAAGATATGGTGTTATTCTGACAAATTTGCACTTGTAAGTTAGCTTGTGTTTTTCCCTTACAGTTTTTAATATCATCCCTTTACTGTGTGTCTTTGACACTGAGACCATGTCATGAACAAGTTCTCCTCTAGTCATGTCTATTTGGAGTTCTAAATGTTTCCTGTGTATATGTTTCTTTCTTTAGAGCTGGGGGATTTTCTGCAGTGATTCTACTGAAAAGAACCTGTTTCTTTATGGTGTTTACATCAGTGCCTTTCTCTACCCAGTGGATTCTTAGGCCTGGTCTCTTGATGATATCCCAGAGTTCCTGGTACCAAAGTCATGTTTATTTATTTTTTATTTATTTATTTATTTATATCTGAATATAGTTATCTTGTTTACCTTGTCCTCCATTCCTTATATATATTTTTTGTTTGATATTCTTTTTAATATGATTCATTGAGTCTTTCATTTCCAACATTTCTAGTTGATTCCTTCCAAACTTGATTTCCTTGCTGAATTTTTTTTCTGATAATTTTTATTACTTTATAAATAATACCAACCAAAATGTCTACTTCCTCCCCTCCTCCCACTCCCCTCCCCCTCCAGTCCTAAGAGAGGGCAGGATACCCTGCCCTATGGGAAGTCCAAGGCCCTTCCCTCTCCATTCAGGCTTAGGAAGGTATGCATCCAAATAGAATAGGATCCCAAAAAGCCAGTACATGCAGAAGAGACAAATCCCGGTGCCATTATCATTGCCTGAAGCAGACTCACCAAGGAGGAGTAGAAGACTGAATTTTTCTTCCATTTTGCCTAATATTTTCTTCCACATTCCTGATTTTCTCAGAAATTCTACTGGACTTTTTTTTATGTACCTGACATTCTTTACCTGATCCTGAACTGAATTCATCTAGTTTTGATCAGACCTTCTGGAGGTCATTAATCATTTTTTATTATACTCTTGATATCTCCATTGGCACTTTATATATTTGAATATCTTTCAGTTCAGCAGTTATGGAGCAATGAGCTTTAGGAGGTGCCATACTGTGTTCTTGTTGTCCATATTTCTGCTCTGCAATTTGCATATCTGTGAATTTAGCTAACTCTTCCTGTTTTATTTAGTAGTCTTCTACCTGGAGCATCCTACTCAGGAAGACTCAAGTCCCTATACTATTCCCAGGGAAAACCATTGTAAGAGAAACAAATCATACAAGATATGAAAGTACATTTAAAAATGACAGAAGCCCACTGATATGACCCCAGTGACCATTAAAACCTATAATAGCAAAAGAAACTACAGAAAATTTGCTAGGAAGCTTAAAATAAATTAGGATAAATGTTGAAATACCAAATGAGTGAGACAGAGGGAGGAGACAGAAAAAGGGAGAGAAGGTACCTAAAAATGAATAAAAGTAAAAGAGTGTTATGAAGGGGAACAAGAGGATAGAGTGAGGAGAGAAGAAACAAATATTTGCCAATAATAAATATGTTCAAATACAAATTTAAGTAAATATAAAGATGGTGACTATTTTTAAAAAAAAGAAGTGTGGCACAATCAAAATATTTCTAAATACTATAGAGATGGAGAGAAAACAAAGAAGCAGAAGGAGGAAGAGGAGGAGAAAAAGGAGGATGAAGATGAAGAGGAGAATCAGTATCAGCGGCAACCTATACAAGCAGAAAGGTTGACTGACAATGAGGACAGTGTGTAAACAAAACTTGGTGAATGTATTAAGGGGAATAAAACATCAAGTTTTATTTCTAATACAATGTAAAAAATATATATTATGATGAAGTAAATGGTGGGGAAAGGGGAAGCACAGGGACAAACGAAGGTGAGAAGAGAAGCAGGATGAAGTGTTGGAGCAGGTTTCTAGGTCCTAAAAATTTAAAGAATGACAGTTACACTCATGAGGGTAGATGTCAACTGAACTTGGGGGTCTTGATATTCCTGTAGCTTCCAGTGTTGCCGATTCTGTCCCGGACAAGTGTTTGATGTCTGGCAAAGCTATCTTTGCTTTTCTTGTGTCTTGAATCCTCCTTGTTACCTAGTCGCTCTGGGTCTAATTGTAGATTTATATCCACTTATTGCTAATATCCACTTACAATTGAGTACATATCATGTTTGTCTTTCTGGATCTGCGTTACCTCACTCAGGATGACGATTTCTAGTTCCATCCATTTGCCTGCAAATTTTATAATGACATGGTTTTTAACAGCTGATTAATAATCCATTCTGTAAATGTACCCCATTTTCCTCATCCATTGTTCAGCTGAGGGACATGAGACTATTTCTAGGTTCTGGCTATTACAAATATGAACTATGCTATGAACATAGTTGAACAAGTGTTCTGGTGGTATGATTGTGCGTTCTTTGAGTATATGCCCAAGGGTATATGCTCAAATATAATGATTCTTGAGGTAGATCCATTCCTAGTTCTCTGAGAAACTGCCATATTGATTTACAAAACAGCTATACAAGTTTGCAATCCAACCAGCAGTGAAGAAGTGTTCCTCTTGCCCCACATCCTCTTCTGCATGAACTGTCACTTATGATTTTGCCATTCTGACAAGTGTGAGATGGCATCTCAGATCTCCCTGGGAAGGGGAAATAGAAGAGATCCTGTGAGGATAAGAACGCAAGTGTTGCAGGAGGTTTGTCTGTTTGATGCTCTGAGACCACCAATGGAGTTGGACCTTGGTTTGAAGGGCAGAGTGCATGTTCAGCTGGCTGGAATGGACCATAGAGTTTTCTGGCCAACTCAGAAGATAGAGAGACACAAAAAAGAAGAAGGAGGGGCTTAGAAAATATTATCAGGTTTTTTTCAATCAGGGAAACGTGGAATGTAAGGTCAGTTGATTGTTCCTCTGGGCTATTCTTTGGATTTATCAGGTTTGTAATCTCAGTTTCTGACCCCTGGGTATTTATTAATATTAGAATGATTAAGGTAAACACTTTATCTGGCATCCAACATGTGGTGAGACCACACGACAGTTTTTAAAGCTGCCACCTCCCTGCCACCTTGGGTCACTGCTTAGTTGTCCTACCAGGGGCTCTTCCTGTTGCAATCTCCCTATAACTGCACATTGTAGCCCCAAAATGTGCAGTTACAGATGCCTGTCTGATCTACAGTCACCTAAGTCAGCCACTCATCACAGGCTCTGTCAGTCAGGCAGCCTAGTTCCCTCCCACACCACATTCTAGTCACTTAGGCCTCTCCCTGCATGGCCTGGAATAGGCACCTGGGATAAGCAGAGCTAGTCCAGATGCCTGGCTACCCCCACAGTTGACCACCACTGTCACAGCTGGCTACCCTTGCACAGCTTCACCTTCACTGCCATTGTCAACAGATCTGCTGAAACACCTGAGAAATCTTAAGGGAGAAATTAGGTTTAAAAAAAGAAACATATATATCTTTCCCATGCTAAGATATGCTTAATAAACAGAAAGTGGTAATAAAGACTCACAGAGATAGATTCCACAATGTTTTATTAACTTTAAATTTCTTATATGTTTATGAGAAAGGAGCAACAGCTACAGAGAGACACCAGATAGTAGGGGGGGAAAAAACTGCTGAAATAAATCAGCCTTTATACTTTAAGGATAAGTTTACCTTAGAATGTAAACCAGGACGTGTGTTACATTGGGGAAGAGGATTTGCTTTTGTTTCCACAGTAGATAAAAAGCTCTGGATACCATCAAAATTGATAAAGATTAGATTCAAACAGGAGAGACCTCTTGATTAGGAAATTCAATAGTTCATCAAACAGCACGACCATTCAAACTAAACTAACATAGAAGATTGATGAATGCTTTTCATTTGATCAGATAAACCTGGAAAGAGGGAAACTCTACAGAGTTAGGGATGAGGTTTAAAAAAGCATCCAATTAAAGAAACTGGAGATCACTGGACAAATGAGACATTTGAAGAAAAAGGAAGGATCATCCAAAGAAAATGTCTTAAGAAAAAGAGTTAAATTAGACAAATGATATAGCACACTTAGAATCAGATAAAATCTCATAAGTCTTCCCAAATGTTTCTGTTGTGTTCTACATGACATAGAATACAAGTCATCTTTTTGTAGTTCCAATTCAATTAAAAATTAAGACTGGCTTTGGAGTTGGATCATGGTTCTCGCCTTCTCTAAACCCAAAGATGCTTGTTAAAAGAAAATCCAAAATCTCTGTCTTACAACAGAAAAACCACCTAGTATGGGACAGAAGAAAAATCTAAATTAAGGGATTATTTTATTGCCACTAATCTCATAATCCTTTGGTTTTATTTTGATTTGATTCTTTAAAACTTTTCTTAGGGTATAAATATTATCTCAAAATTTATAAGATTAATATATAATTTGCATATTATATATTAATATATATTTAAATTTTCTGTTATGATATTAAGGTCATATAGAGTACTAACTAATTTTAGAAATAAGTTTAATCTAACTTTCTGTACATGATTTTGTGCATGAGTCTAAAGCAGATAATTAGGAAAAAAGTTTGTGTGCCCTGGATATATTTAATAGATTCTGGTCCTTTAACCTTTCTGAGATCTGCTGCATAAGACATTTCAAAAATTTAAGCTCTCTGCAGTGAACCAGGATCATTCTTTTTTGATTATTTGTTTCTGCTTTTCCAGACGGGGTTTCTCTGTGTAACTCTAGCTGTCCTAGAACTCATTCTGTAGACAAGACTGGTCTCAAACTCACAGAGATATGCCTGTCTCTGCCTCCCTGAGTGCTGGAATTGAAGGTGTGTGCTACCACCACCCGGCATTTAATGTGGGACATCCTTCTGTATATGTGTTGCTTTTATTGGTTAATGAATAAAACTGTTTGGGCCAATGGCTTAGCAGAGTAAAGCCAGGCAGGAAATCCAGAGATAGAGAGAGTAGGCAGAGTCAGGGAGATACCATATAGCTGCCAAAGGAGACAGATGCTGAAACCTTACCAGTAGGGCACAGCCTCATGGTGATACACAGACTAACAGAAATGGGCTAATTTAAGAATTAAGAGCTAGCTAGGAATCTGCCTAAGCTATTGGCCAAACACTATTGTAATTAATACAGTTTCTGTGTGATTATTCGGGTCTGGGTGGCTGGGAAATGAACAAGTACTCACCATTTACAGGCATCCATGACCATTCTTAACAGCAACCTCTGAAGTCTCAAAAAGGATTATAAGGGCCCCCACAATGATGATTCCACCTGGATTGTGTTAACACCCCTAACCTGACAAACACCACCAAAATATCAGCTTTGGACTACAAACTGCTTAGAACAATTTCAAGGCAGTTAGTTAAGATGGTCCAGCCTCATAGACTACTTCAGCCAGGATTTCAGATAAGGCTTGCCCTTTCCCATCACACAGAGACTAAACAAAAAATTACACAACTAGCTCTCCTAGGACTTGATCATCATCCCAATTCTCTCAGGGTCCCATAAAGATACAGTCACCCCCAGAAAACAAGAAGTAATTCTAAGAATACAACACCCACTTTCGCAAGAGATCAGTTGGATGGGGTGGTTTTTGTTCATTTGGTGGATGTGTGTTGTCATTTGGGGGAGTAGTTACATGTTATTATTGGTCATGGTAAGGAAAGGAAATTAGATTCTAGGATCTTGTTCTGAAAATAAAGGGCGCATATAGGACTGAGAGGATAAAGGGGTAGATTATTGAATCTACTTTTAAACTAAAAAAGCAACTCTGAGTCTCAGACATCCCTGTCTGCACTTCCCAGGCGCATATAGGACTGAGAGGATAAAGGGGTAGATTATTGAATCTACTTTTAAACTAAAAAAGCAACTCTGAGTCTCAGACATCCCTGTCTGCACTTCCCAG
>NW_026067997.1:8246059-8286131 GCF_014885135.2 Alexandromys fortis
GTGGGCTACACAGAATATTAGAAATGGGTTAGAACAATATGTAAGAACTAACCAATAAGAAACTGGAACTAGCCGGGCCAGGCAGTGTTTGAAAGAATACAGTTTCCGTGTAATTATTTCGGGGCATAAGCTAGCCATGCGGGCGGCCGGGTGCCGGGGACGCAGCCCTGCCGCTCCTATTTCAACAGTCTGTACACTTCTTCCACTTTCACTTGTGTTCCAGGGATTGAACTCATCTCTCTGGGCTTACATGATAATCACCTTTACCTGCTGAGCCATCTTGCTGGCCTTCTCTTCTACGTTTGTGGGGTGTGTGTATGCTCGCAAGTCTTATAACAGCCGTTTATTGATTGCAATAGCCATGTCATAGCAAGAAGACAGCTTTTCATAGCATCTCTTCCCAGGTTCTGGTCCTTACAATCTTTCCACCCCTCTTCCATGACCTTCCCTGGGCTACAAAGGGGTCGAGATAAATGTTTCATTTATCTGTTTTTTAGGATCATTCTGAAGCTATAAACCTGGAGAAAGAGCTTCTGCCTTCAAGGTTAGTAGGGTAGAGGGAAGGCATGTCTAGCCAACTGTGGAGCCAGCAGGCATCATCTGGTCCCTAGATATTAGGGACCATGGGCAGAACTCATAGGAAGGGCCAGAGGGAACTGTTCTGGGGTCTATTTTTATTAATAAAACCAATAGGGGTATTCTGCTATTTGGTAAAATGACTATCTGGGGTTTTAGTTATTTTTTATATTGCAGTAATTTCAGGTAAATAGAAGGCTACAGATATAGAATCGGGATCACCTGTAGACGCTTACCCAGTTTCCTCTAAGTTCATATTATATTATATTAGCCAGTGCACAGTTATCAAAATCAAGAATTAACATTGAGGCAAAACTATTAACTAAACTAAGAGCCCTATTAGGATTTTAATAATTTTGTCACTAATGTTCCTTGCCTGTTCTAGGATCCAGTCCAGGATCCAGTCCAAGATGCCAGCATGTTAGTCCTTCCATCTTCTTGCTTTTCTCCAATCTGCAATAGCTCCTTTTCTTGTCTTCTGCAACGCTGAGAAGTTTGAACACCCCTTAATTCACGTATTTCTATGATTAATTTGATGATGCAGATTTGAGGGAAGAATACTGAAAAGGTAAAGGCCTGTCACATCAGATGAGGTGGCACATGACATCAGTGTGTTTGATGATCTCCACCAGGGTAAGCTGGGATCTGCAAACTTGTCCCACTGTCAACACTTGCCCTATCCAGGCCTGATGTGTTAAAAAAAAATCATAAATTCATCCCATACCCAAGGAGTGAGAAGTTAAACTACACCTTCTGGGTGGAGGAGTAATGGAAACTCTGGGGACATGTGTTAGAAACACTACAGTCACTAAGTACCTGTGTGAACATCTTCTACATTGTGTAGACATTCCGTGCTTTTAAAGTCTGTTCCCAAACTTGAACATCCATATGCCTGTCTTGCCACCAGTTATTATTATTGCTGTGTTCTATCAGTGATTTCCAGTTACTTTATCCATCTACATTTCACAATTGTAATCATTTTGTGTGGAGCAGTTATTTTTATCCTATATATATATTTTCATTTATTAATAGCAAAATATAGTCACAGGTGTTAATTTTATTCTTTAATATTATGCTCAAAATGTCTTTGGAAAATTACAGATAATATTCTTTGGAAAATTCCAGAATAATATCTGGAATTTTCTAGGTTACATTGTATATTTTCATATAAGCTGAGCCATGTGTGTCAAGTTAGTATATATATTCTTTTGCTTCTTTTTGCACTTGGACATTCAATTGTTCTTGGATTACTTACTGAAAACATGGTCCTTCAATGATTGGCCATTGAACCTATGTCCCAAAATAACTGATTACATTCATGTGGGTCTATTTCTGGGCTCCCAGTTCTGTTCTGTTGCTTTAGACATCTATTGTCTTACTAATCTCTCATTGTTTTCATTGTTATAAACTCATGTTTTGAAAGAATCATGTAAATTCTCCAGCTTTGCTCTTCTTTTGCAGAATTTGTTTACATTCAAATGTAACCCTTCCCATATATCCTGCCTTGCTTTCTCTCAAAATCAGAGCCTCTTTTCCTCTAATTGTTGTTTGTGTGTGTGTGTGTGTGTGCAAATATATATTTTTTTAAATATAAAAGAACAACCTGATTAGTCTCTATAATGTTACTTGTAAATGTCTGTTAAAGGCTGAGCATTTGATATTGACTAATTACTTGATAAGCCTTCCCTGGGGAAGACTGTTTCTCCTCTTCTCAGCATTCCTTGAATGCCTATAGTTCTTTGTCTAGGAGTGAAGCCTCCACCTGAGATTTCTCCTTGCCACTTTAGCATGTTTACCAGCATCATCCTTGTTTGGGTAGTGATGTTGGTGAGACTTCGAAGGTGTAGCTTCTCTGGCATTACTAGAAGACACGACCTCGCAGAAAACTTTCTGTTCCTCTGGCTCTTACAGTATTTCCACTCCACAGGACTTCTATTATAAATGTATCCATTGTGGCTGGGCTTCACAGCTCTGCATTTTGATTGGCTGTCGTTTTCTGTATTGGTCTCCAACTATTGCCAAAAGAAGTTCCTTTGATGACAGATTAGGACTGAACTTGTCTGTAGGTATAAGGCTAAATCTTCAAAATGAGGTTAGGAATTATGCTGGTTTAGTAAAATGGCAATTTTAGGATCTCCTAAAAAATCTACAACTTCACTAGCCTTATGTAGTCACCTAAGTTTCCAGTAGCAGACACAATTTCCCTCTTGCTGAACAGTGCTAAGTCCAATTAGAGAGTTGTCGGTTACTGCCAAAGTATGTGTGCCACTACTGAACCCATGGGGTTATCAAGCCATGCTGGTCATTGTCCCACTCAACTTTTAGAAGCAGTTTACAATATCAATTAGAAAATTTGACAAGCATTTCAATTACGGTTGTGTTAAACACAGTCAACAATCTTAGAAGTCATGAAAATGGCAGCTCTGTCTGCTTATTGGGTCTTAGAGTTTTTTCCCCCTTTTATTATTTTTCTTTTCAGTTTTCAGCATACAGCTCCTGCATGCATTTTATCAATTTTATATATAATATTTTGGTGACATGCAAAAGACTACCATCTTCTAATTCTCAAAGTCCAAATTCCACTGTTAACCTGTAGAATACAATTGGCTTTTGGTCACTGACCTTGCATCCCATGATATCACTAAACTTACTAAGAATTCTGGAATCTTTTTAGTTGATTCTTGTGGATTTTCTAGGAGGAAACAAAAATCACATAATCTCCAAAGAGAACTGTTTTATTTCTTCCTTTATAAATTGCATGGGTTCTTTTATTGCACTGGCTAGGACTTCTGATGTAATCCTGCGTAAAAGTGATAAGAAAAATCATATTTTCTTTCCTGCTAATATCATAAAAGGAAATGGATATTTCAAATGTGATTTCACTTCATAACCATATGCTACTGACACCAAAACATTTGGTTAGATAAAGGAGAACTTATGAAGTCATTGTAATAAGAAACTTTAATATATCTTCTTTTGTGTCTAACAGATAAAGTTGGAAAGACATTTTAGAGAATCTGAGTATAATAATCTAAAAAATATATATACAAATACATATCAAATATGTAAGTATACAAATATAATGGCCTTAATCTACCTCATGGACTCTGGTAGGCTCTCTAGAAAGGGTTTTATGATGTACTGTTCACAACATTGAACCCCAAATTTCCCACGGTTCTGATAGATGATGTGTTTCAACTTCGTCAGGCTTCTCTTGTTTACAGAAATACATGCTCAACCTCATGAGATCAGGTCTACCCCCAAAACACTTTAAAGATAAAGGCTAGTACATAGAAAGGGAAATAGGTACTGTCTTCCTCTGTGCTCCGCCCTCTCATCAAGAAGTAGAAACTAGAAAGTAGATATATCACCCATCAGTAAAGAGTTTAAAAAAAAAAAAAAGGCATATCTATGTTCACCCCAGGACACACCCACAGAAGCTTATAGCAAGACTGTTCATAAATGGCTGTCTTATTTAGGCCTTCTATTGCTGCCCAGGGGTGGCACCACCCATAATGGGCCAGGCCGTCTCATATCAATCAATCATTCATCAGGAAATTGTTCTACACGCTTGCCTACAGGACAACCTGGTGAGTACATTTTCTCACTTGACGTTCCGTCTTTATAAATGACTCTAGCTTGTGTCAAGTTAATAAATAATAATAATAACAACCAGAGCATGACCAAAAAGAAACAACAAAAATATCTTCATGCAACTCCCATTTCTATCTATAGGAGACATGGCTAGTACTTAAAGGCGCAGGAGAAAAAATGAAGCAGACACAAAACCTTTAATCAAAATAAATAATACTTGAATGAAATATTTTCAAAATAAAACTAATGCTAAAAGTCCATGAATAGGAAATTTATCAGTTTTTAAAATAGTGGCAGAATTGGCATTACTAATTTTTCTTCCTGCCTCAGTGTAGGAAGTTAAGGCCTACCAGACCAAGAGATCCTGATCGTGCCTAGCCAATGAGGGGTGACCACGTGATGTCAACGGATCAGAACACCTGGGGCTGGGAGGGTATATAAGACTCTCCCCATTTCTAAATAAATAAATATGCTCTATCCCCTTCACCAGACTCCCAGAGTCTTTGTACCTTCTTACCCCTCCCCCAGGGAAGACATTAGGGCCCAGCTACACCTCATGTCTCAAGATGGCTCAGAATTGAACTGATAGAATAAAATAGTCAGTTTTCATACACTACAGCAAGGAGAATGAATCACAATACACAATTACATGGACAAGTCACATACATAAGATGCTAAGCACCAAGGATCAAACTCAAAGTGTAGGTGCTGGCAATTCTATTTATACGAATTTCCAAGGCAGCCAATGCTAATACAAGATATGGGAATTTAGAATAATTTCTCAAGCAGCATGAGGTGGGTTCCAGAACTCTCAGAATATTTCACTTCTTAATCTAGATATTACATGAGTTTTATAGATTCCATCCATCTGGCTCTTTATTATTCCTATACTTACATAGTTCAATGTTTTGATAATTTTTTAAAATGCTGTCTTACACAGAAGCTAAGATCTATAGAAGAAACATTTTTAGATAAATCACCTAGAATAAGAAGAAACACAATTAGGGCTATGTGAGGCAATATTTAGGGTACTACTTTATTTCAAGGCTTCTGTCCTTGATTAACCCTAAAGCCAAAATAAGTCAAGTGAACTCTCCATTAGTCAGCATGGCTAGCACCCAGCCAGTAGCGTGGGTTGCACCTATTCAGAACCCTGGGCTGTCAGGAGCAAGCCCTCCACTGGGCATGATTTGCCAAGTGTTTATTACAGCTGCTGCTTGCTCAGATTTTTCTGGAAATGAGACAGTACAAGCCAGATTTCTTCCAACTCCCAAAGAACCTTCCCTCTGGAAACCAGACCCTGCCCTAGCTGACATGACAAGACTTCCAAGAAGTATGCTAGACAGCATCCAGGAGATGAGCGGGCCCTGGCCAGCCACACCAACGCTCACACAGCTGTCAGCAGGTGCAGCCCAACACTCCCTACAGAGATTTGCAGTAGGAAGTATCTGCTACGTTGGGTTTTAGTGGCCCCCAACAGGGAGGAAGAAAGCAATAGTAACAGAGAATAGTCAGAAGATGCTTTGTCCCTTGGGTATCAGGTGACACTCACAATGCCATCATCAGACCTCTAAGTCTGATGGCTTCTTAGAAATGACCCGGCACCCATTTTCTAAACCAGTAAGCTGACAGGCAACCTGTTCATGGTGCAACTTCCAGCGCCATTTCCCAAAGCAGGCAAAGGCTACAATATGGATGATCCTCGAAGACGCTGAATGACATGGCCCAGCACAGAGGGCACATACTGTGAAAGCCCGTTTTCATGAGTCACCTAGAGTGGCCAAATGTAGAGACAGAACCATGGCCACCAAAGACTAAGAATGGTGGCAGGTGGGGTAGAAAGTTTTTAATTGATGGGTTTCACTTTATGAAGATGAAAAAAAAAATTTCAGAGGTAGATGGTGGTGGTGGCTGTACAACAGTGTGAGCATTCTTCTCTCTCTCTCTCTCTCTCTCTCTCTCTCTCTCTCTCTTAAAAATATTTATTGGGTAACAAACTAAATGTTCATTTTGAAAAAACTCAAGCTAACCTACCTGTAGATCTAGGTCAGGACACAGTGGGATCTCTTTAAAGTAGCTATGAGAAGAGACGTCCCCAGCCATTTTTTCCTCCATGTTGTGAAATCACCTTGTCCGCCAACAGTACCTTCCAACGTGACTCCCCATCACATGCCTATTGAGTAAGTGACTGACCACCAGACTCACATTACAGCACTGAACCGAAGTATAAAATGAATCATTCAGAGGGGCAATTCTGAACAACATGAAAGGAGGCTGGGCGACCAAGCCCAAGTGGGACACCAAGGGTACTGTCTAGGAAAGCCTTCGTTCCTCTTGCTTTCTTCAATCTTTTCTTTACCCAGTGGTTCTCCCTCAGATTTGTCCTTGGGTCTCCTGACAATGAAAAGCCCAAATCAACGCTCCCTCAGAGGTATAAAGCTAACATTCTAGTTTGTCAGCTCTGGCAGGGATAAGAACCCACAGATTTTATCTAGAGTACGGTCTGAGAAGAAATCTGCCAGTGGGGTTCCTGGGTCAATAGGTAGGTGGTAGAGAAGGCGCGGAAACCCTAGAACAAGTGATTAACAGACTTCTGCTTCTCCGGTGCCACCCAATTGAGCTTTCCTTCTGTGAAGATTCACCTTTCCCGGAGCTCACTTGCAGTTCTGCAAACAAATAGAATGACTGCTTTTTGATATTTGCTATAGAGAATATAAATTCTCATCTAATCCTTGTAAAGAAGAATATTATTGCTCACCTTTGGGAAATGTGGGAACACATATCTGCTTGAAAGAGAAAACAATGGCTTGGCATTCAATATCTTTATAAATTTGTGATAATCCTGGCCCCGCTGGTTCCCGTTTTCATTTTCAGAGTAATTTTGGTGGATTTCGTTTTGTTTTACATTTTCACATTTCTACTTTTCTCTTTTGAAACCAGATATCAGGGTCTCCAGAGGCCCCCCAAGAAGAGTATAAAAGTCAGGAGCTTACTACAGAGTCAGAAAATGGAGTGGAGTTGAATAGTGTATATGTGTAACTGTGTATGCATGCGTGTGCGCATGTACATGTGTGTGCTTACAACTTCAAGTCTTACATTTATGTGACAACAAATATCAGCTAATAGCTATCCCTAATATAACAAATTAATTACCTCCAGAACAAAAATTTTAAAACTGTCAAAAATATAAAGCTGTCCTAAGGACTGTGGATGCCTGCTGGTTAGGTCTAAATCAAAGAACATATTTTTGTAATCCCAACTGTATCTATCCTCCCAAGATTTATGATTCAGTAAACACCCATTCAGCAATAAATATATGTTAGGCGCTGCAATGCGATTGAAGATGCAAAACTTAATAGAATTCAGCCTTCCTGCTCAGGCAACTCACAGTCCTGTAAAGGTTATGGTCCAGCAGACAAGCATATGGGGAGCATGTTCAGTAACATGCAGAGATGGAGGGACAGGGCAATGAGGTCACAAGGAAGAGTGTGCCTCACACCAAGAGACATTCCAAGCAGAAAGCAAGAACATGTTCAAGGACACCGAGGTCTGAATAAATGTTTCACTCCAGGGAGCAGCCAGTGGCTCCCAGCTGGGAAGCAGCAGGAGGCATGGCTGATCAAAAGCCAGGGCCACAGGAGCATCCTCCACACTCTCTAAAGAGTGCCTCTACCTCGTGGGCAGTAGGAAGCCAGCGGAGAATCCTAACCCAGCAGCAGCATGGCACATGCCCGAAATGTCCTAAAGACAAAACAGATCAATGTTGTGTAGAAACTGGACTGGAAGGAAGTGCAAACAGAAGACTCATAGAAGTTTCTGCAGTTGGTCAAAAAGAGAGAATAGTGTTTGGGCAACAGATGCGAGACGCTTTGTCAGGGATGCTGACAGCATTAAGAACAGGCAGAACAGAAGAGGAAGAGGAAGGAGTTAAAAGGGATCTCAGTATTGGGGGCTCACATACTAGATACCTGTACACCAAAGGAAGGGTGCACTTCCTTTTGTGAGCAAAAGAACACAGCATGGTGACATACAGGAATCTACAAGGCGAGGAGGCCACAGCCATCAGGGCTCAGGCTTCCTTTCTGCTGCATCTCACTGTTCACGAGGCCTCAGCACACAGACAGCCCTTTGGCACACTCGGCAGTCTTCATCCATCCCCAGCGCACCAAGGCAGGCTGCACCCAACTGCTGGATACGTGCCTGTGGGGGACTTTGATTGGTTGCTCGAATGTAATTTCACTGTACTCAGGGAGCCCCACTCCTTTATTTATAAAACACAATGAGAGCATCTGGGCCTCCAAAGACTCCTGAAACCCATAAGTGCCCCAACCGAGCTCAAGGTCAAGTGCGGCCAGGAATCTACCTGGGTCATCTAAAGCACAGCTACAGCGTGACCTGCATGCTCCAACCCAAGCCACACAATCTGCCAAGGCCATCAGTGATACCCTCTTGTCTCAAGTGTCTCTGAGACTAATTGCCTGCAGGTCACAAAGAGAGCCCATTTATGCTTCCTACCTTAGGAAACTTTTCATTTCCTGGGTTTTTTTTTCCTTTACATTACAGCCTTTGTCTCTAATTGTACATGAACATTAGCCACTGACGGTATATCAAATCATTTTGATAGCAAAAAGTAGTAGCAGATATAAAGGTACAGCAATAGGACAATTAAACCCCATCTATGTCACAGACAAACAAAAGACACCAAGAATTTTGTAACATAAATAGGTCTATGGGTTTGAAAATCCACTAACTACAGAATCTCAATGGACCAGTGTCCCATGAGGACAAAGGTCCTGCTTTGTCCAGCAGAATGCCCCAGTGTCGGGGAAGGCACAAAGAAGGTGATCACTAAACACCTGTTCATTGGGTTGGTAGGAAGTAGGAAAAACATATGACAAAGGATTTTAGCACCATATTTCAGGAGGGAGAGACAGATCTAGAAAGACATTTGTCAATATGCTATGAGTAGTTTTATCTGGGTGGGTGGTCTTAATATTTTTATATTTGTTTTGATGCTCTCACGCACACATTCCCTTTCTCTTTCCTTTTTACATATTTTTCTTTTTCTGTGAGAAGCAAAAAGCATTATTCTAACAAGAACTAAAACATAAAAAAAAAATATTTCAGAGAGAAAATATCCCATTAGAAGCTGAGTGGTTGCTTCCTGGGTCACCTACGAATTGTCTAGCCTTCCTGTGCTGCATTGACATGAAAATCTCCGTCTCCCATCCTACATATAACTCAAAGCACTTATCTGTGTCAGCAAAGTACAGGCTCCCTCTGGCCTGCATCTGGTTAACCTCCTGGGTTCCATCCCGGAGCTCATCACTGAGTTTTGTAAAAGCATCCGATCCCCACTTCCCAGGAGGAAAGGGACCTTTCACTCGTCTCCACACGGAAACAGACAGTCCGTGTTTGCAGTCGGACTCCTCTCCTCACTTCACCAAGCATGACAGTGGGAAGACTTTTCACCCAGTTTCTTCATGGGCAATTGAAAAAGCACAGACGCCACCTGCCAGAGCCTTGTCCCGGTTAAGCTGCGACTGCCCTCGTGGGAAGCTGGGTAGGCAGGAACACAGAAACTTGGAGGATCAGTTTGCAGAGACTTCCTAAAACCAAACCTGGGGCACATAATCCTTTCCTGCCTGCGAGAGTTGGTTTCATTCGCTGCTGAGTTTACATCCCAGAAGCCATTCTCTGATTGCAAGAATGGAACTGCCAAAGAATCTTAAACCACAGCCTGGACAGACAAGTGCCATCAGCTTTGGGGAGCAAGCTATTTTAAACAAGTGTTCCGTGAGGGGAGGATCTGTCTTCTGTCTAGACTCCTGGTAACACCTGTTGCTCACTCTTCATGCCCAGTCTACTTCCCCCTGAACAGCGGTGCAGCCAAGACAAATCATGGCCACCTGACTGGACCAAGAGACATGGCCATGTGAGCAGCAGGTCCAGGTTTCGCCTGCTCTGGCACAGCCTGAGGGGCCCCTGAAGGCTCCAATGCCAGGTGTCACAGAGCTGTGTGCAAGCTGAGAGCAGAGCTGGCAAAGCAACATGGTAAACATTCAGGGCATCCAGTTAAAGGTGACGTCTGCCTGAGGGTATCATGTCTTTGATTCTGCCTAGG
Organism: Alexandromys fortis; assembly: GCF_014885135.2. NCBI lineage: Eukaryota > Metazoa > Chordata > Mammalia > Rodentia > Cricetidae > Alexandromys > Alexandromys fortis. The sequence continues at coordinate 8,256,354 of NW_026067997.1, forward strand.
AGACCAGCTTAAAGCGAATATAAAAGAAAATGTGGAAGCATTTTGATCAACCAAACCATGCAGACATAACTAAGTCCCCTTTGCCACAACCCCAGTGTGTGGTATTCTAGACTGCTTCAAGCTCACTAGCTCACGAACAACTCAATTTATTGGGAAGCAGTCTTCCTTAGACAAAGCTAAGTCCCTTGCCTTTTTGCTCAGAAAGTTATATAAAATCTCACATCTTCCTTATGCAATTCAGCTCAACATATGTTTCCGTACTGGGCATACAAAACAGATCCAAATTGTAAATAAGCATTGAAACCATGAGGGAATTTGCCAATTCTGGGAAGCTTACACCTGGCTTTTAACAAGTCCTAGGCTTAAGCTGGATTGAAGGTCAGATCTGAGGAGACTGATGAAAACCAGGAAGCCGAATGGACAGTGCTCAAAGGAAGGGCAGCAGGAGCTCTGTGCAAAAAAAGATGCTGTGCAAAACCATCTAGAATTTATATTAAGTGGTGATGCTTTTGAGTGTGTGTGTGTGTGTGTGTGTGTGTGTGTGTGTAAAACTTACTTAAACAAGTTCACATTCGTTACTGCAAGAAACGCACAAAATACATATGGTCCAAAAAAACTTCCTATAAATGGCCCTAAATAAGCCATGCAACTCAAATTGAATTCTTTCTGAAGGAACACATTTTGAACCCATGCCTCAAAAAACTATTAGCGTCAACTAACATCAGTTCAGTATCAAAAATTACCAAACATACAAAGTAAGCTGCCATGATGACGAGTCAGAAGAAAGAAAAGGACACTACGAAATTAGGAGCGCATAAACTTCAGATCATATCATTACTAGAACAGAATATAAGACATGTGGTCGGTATGTTTGAGGATCTTAGATTGTGATAGCAAGACGAAGGGAAAAAAGGAACGTTTACAAAATTACTTCAGATTGGAGAAATAACAAACTAGAAACTCTAGAAACAAAAATATGTAAATTAAATTGTAACCTCATTTCTGTTGTTTTCTTGGTTTTCTTGAAGGAGAGAGAGAAAGGTCAGGGAATTGGAGGGAGAGTTGCTGAGGTTCTGGAAGGAACTGGAGGAGGGGAAGAATATGATCAAACCTCATTGTATGAAAAAAATTTTAGATAAAAATTGTTAAAGAAACTATAAACTCAGTTGGTTAATTAGACCATAAAACTAGAGAAAGAATGGCTAAGCTGGAAGACTTGTTTGAAAAAATACACAAAATGTAGCACAGAAATGGATAGAATAAAAACTGGAAAAGAAACCAAGAGATGGATGAAAGAGGCCTAACCTGTGTTCAGTGTGGATCTATAGCGGGGTAGCAGAAATGGTGAGGTAGACCTGTGGCAGGGAGCTTTTAGAGGGGGAAATCCACTGATTAAGGAAAAAGAGAAGAGGGAAGAGAAAAACACTAACAGATTATGGTCAAGCCGCAGAACATCAAGAACAAAGAGATCTTTAAAACAGCAGGGATAGACCCACGATTTATTATTTGCTCTTATGAATGTCCTCTTTTCTAACCCAGCCTCCCATCCCGGACTCCACATTTCATCTAATGATTGTTTCCTTGGCTTCCTCGTGGCTATCATTATGCTTTGTTTAGACAGGGTCTCTACATTGCTCAGACATCTAATTCCCAATCCTCCTGCCTCTGCCTCCTGGGGAGTCAGCGATGACAATTGTGCAGGCTTGCACCCTGCTAGTTTCAGATGGCCTTAATTATTTTGCAGTCCTAGTCAGGTGTTTTTATACTAAATCCCTCAATAGGAATTTCTCTATAGTTAATCTGGGTTATGTGTTCTCAGAGAATTCCCCCTCTGTCTTATCACGTCGAGGATACTTCGGCTTGACTTATCCTACCTGAGGTAGTCTGTCAGTTTCCCCTTTTCCACACTGTGTGCTTTTTTGCCTACAGCAACTTCCCCATTTATTTCCTTATTCAGTTATTTATTTAGATGACCACAAACGTGAGTTCATTGCTGCTCACTTTGTATTTTGAGATGTAATCCAGTATGATTTTATATTCTGCATTTTGTTCCTGGTTTACCCACTATGGGCTCTGTCAGTTAACACCCATGTCTCACCTGACACACTCCCATCATCACCGTAGGCTTGACTGAGTCTTCATTTTGGTTTTGTTATGATTTTTGTTGTTGTTGTTGCTGCTGCTGCTGCTGGTTGGTTGGTTGATTCACTGAGCTTTGCCTTAAGGTTTTTTTTTTTTTTTGAGGCTATTGCTGTTGCTGCTGCCATTTTGTGCACTTTCTGATATAGGGTGTTCTAGGATCATCTTCACCATATCCTTCCCCAAAGCCCAGCCCATCTACAGCTTCATTTTCTAATTTAGAATAATGTCCAGTAAGATCTGGGTGTGGGCCGGGCGGTGGTGGCGCACGCCTTTAATCCCAGCACTCGGGAGGCAGAGGCAGGCGGATCTCTGTGAGTTCGAGACCAGCCTGGTCTACAGAGCTAGTTCCAGGACAGGCTCCAAAACCACAGAGAAACCCTGTCTCAAAAACCAAAAAAAAAAAAAAAAAAAAAAAAATCTGGGTGTGATGTGTGCTTACTGCTCTAGCGGTATTCTTATCCAAGATTCCTTGGGATAATACAAACAGCAAATATCTGTTGGTCTACCAATATCCTTCAATAGTTTTTAATTTGAATATATTCAGGTTCATTCCTTGTATTTTAAAATCCTATGGATCTTGAGAAATGTCTTGCCACCATTATATCATCTTACAAAACAATCTGATCTCTCAAGAAAAACATTCTCTTCTTCATCTGTTCAACCCTCAGGCCCCACCCCTGAATCTCTACAAACACTGATCTTAAAATTTCTGTAATTTTACCTTTCTAAAATGTCATAAACTCTGATTCAGATGCTACTTTTTCAGGCTTTTTTCTTTCTTTCAGCAATATACATTTAAATCTCATGCATGAAGCCAAGCATGGTAACGCATGCCTGTAATCCTATCACTAGAAACCAATGGTTCTCAACCCTCCTACACTATGGCAACCCTTTAATACAGTCCCTCAGGTTGTGGTGAGCCCCAACCACAAAATTATTTTCATTGCTACTTCATAACTGTAATATTGCTACTATTATGAGTCATAATGTAAATATCTGATATGCAGGATATCTGATACGTGACCCCTGAGAAAAGGTCATTCAACCCCCAAAGGGGTCAAGACCCACAGTTTGAGAACCACTTCTCCAAAGGGACAGGCAGGAAGACAGGGAGTTCAAGGCCAGCTTTGACCATATAGCAAGTATGAGGCTGTCTAGGCAACAAGAGACCCTGTCTTGGAAAACAAAGACTCATGTATGGGTTTTGTCTTCATCGCTCTTTTACTTTTAATCCATAAATACTCCATAGTATGGATTATACTACTGTGTGTTTATCATTCACCAAGTTAAGCATACCTTGGCCATTTCCGGTTTGGGGTGACATAAATAGAGGTATTCAAAACTCTCTTGGGCAGGATTTTCTGTTTTCCAACTAGTTAGGCAAATACCTAGAAGCATTCTTACTGACTGTTATGAATATGGATAAACATTCAAATATTTTTCTGCCTTCCAAAGTACCTGCTTCATTTTGTATCATTTTTCTTTTCAAAGTGATCATATCAAATGGTATTAATCAGAATTCATCTTTTACCAATATTCATTTAAATCTCATGCATGAAGCCAAGAGTGGTAACGAGTGCCTGTAATTCCACCACTTACAGGAGTGGTCCTCAACTTGTGCATCCTTGACAGTAATGACGGTCATTATCCTAATGCTATCAACTCTTTGAGTTCAGAGTTTGCTAATTGTTGATGATGTCTACACCTCTCTGACTTATTTGAAGATCTGTGCATCTTTGTGCATTTTAACTGGATGTTTTCTAACTATGGAGTTTTATAATTTATTGTACGTTTTGGATACAAGTCCTTTATCTGATATGCACTTTTCAAGATATTATCATCAGATATGTGTTCCTCCCATCTTTGGTTTCTCCTTTTGTCCTCTTAATAGTATATTCCATAGATCAGAATTCTTGGTTTTTCAAAAGTTCAATTGATCAGATTTTCTTTCATGAATTTTACTTTGGGTTTGATAGCTAAAGGTTCATGGTCAAACACAAGGACATCTGAACTTCCTCTTATTTATTTTTCTTTGAGAAATTTTGTGGTTTTGCACTTTAAAATTGAGTGTATAATCCATTTTGAATTAATTCTGTGAAAGATCTAAGGCATCTTCCTATGCTTGTGGTTTTACACATAGGTACCCAATGATCCCAGCAGCAAGTAATGAAAGTTGACGCTCTCTCCATTTTAAATCACCTCTTTGCTCCATTGCTGAAGATTGGTAGACCATATTTTTATATTTGTGTACATCTATGTCTGTGCTCCAATCAGTCCCCCTGGCATCTGTATCTATTCATACCCTGTTATTTATGCCTTATAAACTTCAGAAGCAAGTTGTCAATATCTACAAAACAGCTTGCTGAGATTTTAAATAATGTATTTTTCGAGTCTACAGATTAACTTGAAGAAAACAGAAACATCATGAGTCTTCTAATCTATAAAGACAGGATGTCTCTCCATTTGCATAAATATGGTGTTTTTAAAACCAGAGTTTTGTAGTTTCTGAATATGTGCTTCTGTCTCTAATTTGATAAATGCTGGAAACTGGAAAGGCTGCAACATAGTTAAAGAGTGCCTTTGGCAGCTTAGCCTTGGAGTGGGCATCACCAAGAAAAGATTCCTTGAGTTTGAAGACAGGTCTTCAAATACTGCAATGCTCAGTAAAGACCCATCTCCCTAGCCCAGAACTGATCACCCAGGTGTACCTTGTTTAACTCTTACTCTCTGGGGGCCTGCCACTCAGCTCCCAAATAAATATATGGAGACTTATTCTTACTTATGAATGCCTGACTTCAGCTTGGCTTGTTTCTAGCCAGCTTTTCTAACTTAAATTATCCCATTTCTCCTTAACTACATTTTGCCTCTGGGTTTTTGTTGTTGTTGTTGTTGTTGTTTTAACCTTTCTTTATTCCATATATCTTTCTTGCTTCTTTCTCTGTGGCTGATGTGTGACTGGCTCCTGGCCTCCTCCTCGCCTCCTTTTCTTGATCCTTCCTCTTCTCTTTTCCCTAGCCTAGATTTCTCCTCCTATTTGTTCTCTCTGCCTGGCAGCCCCGCCTATCCCTCTCCTGCCTAGCTACTGGTAGTTCAATTCTTTATTAGACCAATCATGTGTTTTAGGCAGGCAAAGTAACACAGCTTTACGGAGTTAAAAAAAAATGCAACATGAAAGAATGTAACACATCTTTGCATCATTAAACAGATATTCCACAGCATAAAGGAATTCAACACATCTTAAACTAATATTCCTCAGCATCCAAGACCTATAGGTACCACACACCAAAATGTGTATTGTATGTATGATTGGAGTGCCAGGGAAAGAGAGACAGAGCTGAATAAGTCATAATGGCCAAGAATTTTCCAATTAATAGCATTTTCTGTGATCCTCCCTTAGACTGGCTGTTCTCTCTGGACACCACTCTGCTGTCTAATTTCCCCACCATAGGATTAACTTGGAAAGCATCCTTCCAGAGTCTACAGTTGACCACCCTAGCATCTGTATTATGCCTAGCATGGTCTCAATGGTCACTTTTCTCACCGGACTATTTTTATTCTTGCCTTGGGCAAGCCTTGCAATTTTGTTTGTTTTTGGGTTTTTTTGTTTGTTTGTTTGGTTGGTTGTTTTTTTTTTTTTTTTGGTCTACATGGATATTTGGTAATAAGCCTTTAGCTTGAGGATCCTGTTAATACTGACTGAGAATGATGCTTAATGTTTTGGTTGCCTGTGAGAGCCTGAGACTTCAGATTCTCACGGGGGTCTTGTTTTCATCTCCACTTTAAGCCTGGAGCTTCCTACGTTTCTATCCAGAATGGGCTTGGGTCTCACAACTGGTTTTAGCTGTTACCACTCTTGTAGTAGGTTCCTGTTGGTATGGTAGCAAAGTGTGGAAGGAAGCTACGACTAAATCTGTCTTTGCTCCACCTGTATTACTACTGCAGTTTTCATGTGTACCTCCAGAGTGATATAGTTTCCCTGCCTCTTAAGTAGGAATACAAGGCTAAAGGAGGCTGGAGCAGATAAAGCTCCCCGAGGATGAGATAAGATGTGGGGAGTACCCTCCCTAGATAGTAGCCTTTGTTGAGGAGACTGCTCCAGGCACACATCACCTTTGGTGGTTAGTCCTCATCGCTCAGCCTGTAAAAGGACTGGGAGGATCTTCCTTAGATAGTTACTTAAGGAAAGGGATGCAGTTCCTGGAGATGAAATACAGAGACCTGTAATGGTACCTCTCTAAGACTACAGGGGACCAGCAGTTTCTCCTTCACTCACTCCACTCCACCCTCACCTTCACTGATTCCTCAGAATTATCATGTAATTGCCAGATTCTCAGTGGCTTCTTTGCATAAACAGATCTCTGCTGCAGCTCTTTGGGCTTGCAAATCTCTCCGGATTTTAGTACTGATCATCATCTCCGCATCTTTCTTTCTTTAGTAAATCTGAGGGGAAAAAAAGTCATCCATTTTCAGGGGAGTTTAAATTTAATTTTAGTTGTTTATTGCTGTGTTGTTTTAGATGCTGCTATAATCGTATGAGAAGGTTCACTATGACATTTCCATATAACATATAATATGCTTGGGTCAGAGGCACCCTCTCTTGCCCTTTCCTATCCCTATTACTGCCTTGCAATTTTATTTCACTTAAGAATGTGAATAATCAAAAAAAACCCTAAACACCCAGAAAACAAATAAGCCAATTAAAAACGAGCTATGGAACTAAACCGAGGGTTCTCTGAAAATAAAAATACAAAAGGCTAAGAAATAGTTTTAAGTGTTCACCATCCTTAGCCATCTGGGAAACGCAAATTAAAACCACTTTGTGATTTCATTTAACCCTCTTCAGAAAGGCTAAGAGTAAGAAAACAAAAGACAAGAAATGTTAGTGCAGGGGGCAGGGAACATTCATACACTGTTGGTGGGAATAAAATGTGGTCCAGCCACTGTGTGTGCCAGTTCCTCAGAAAGCTAGGACTAGATCTTCCATATGACCTGGGGCATACCATCAAAGGGCTCCGTTCCCTACTCTAGACATGCATGCTCATTCATGTTCACAACAGCTAGGACATGAAAACTGCCTTGATGTAGATTAACTGATGAGTGGCTAAGGAAAACGTGGTGCCTATATACAATGGAGTTTGTATAGATCCGCTTTATCTGCTGTAAGGAGAAAGGGAACTGTGAACATCTCAGAGAAACGGATAGAACAGGGAAGAACCATTCTGAGTGAGGTAACCTAAGCCAGGAAGCACAGACAGCACAAGGTCTCGCTCATAAGTTACTAACATAAAATCTTTAGATTTGTATCTTTAACTTGGATTGTCTGCCGAAGTCAAGAGACTAGCAAGGGGCCAATGAAGGAGAGAGAGAAGAAAAAGCATATTGGAGTGCGATAGCAGAACACAGGAGATGTGAAGGAGAAAGGGAGAACGATGGAGAAGGAGGCTTGAGAGGGGACAGGGATGGGAGGGAAGGGGACAGGAGGAGGATGTGGGAGAGGATCACTAACACTAAGGATATTTAAAGGGACTGTATGGAAACATACTGTTTTATAAGCTTCCTAAATACAGTTTCCCATATGTAAGCATTTAATTGGAACTCTCCTACACAGGGCACAACGCTCTTCTCAGAAGCCATGGATTGCCAAATAAAAAATCCAGTGCCAGATGTGGAATACCTCGCCTCAAGTTGTTTGGTCACAGCTGTCCCAAAGACCAATGAAACAATCCAAGCTGCTGTCATGGCTATGGTTGCCTACCAGAACTCAATGGTAAGACCCTACTGTTGAAAACACCAGACTTTGGTGAAGAGACATGGGAAATAAAGTTGCTAGTGACCAGGAAGCTTCTAGTTAGCTGCTGGCTAACTTTTATATGCTAGTAGGAGTTAAACAGGTTTCTGAGGGTGGGTAGAAGTCATCAGCAATCTCACCCACCTGTAAATCTCCTAAGCTACAATAACAACCAGTCTGGCTCTGGGTGCAAGAGCTGCACAAGGGTTATAGTGGTAACCACCTCTCTCTAGATGGATTAAAGGCCCATAATAATGAACTTCCCTCTAAATGTGTATCTCTAGTCACAGACTAGCACAGCTCTCAGACCACTTAGAGACGTTCCTTTGTGCGGTGCATGATGGTTAACACCGACACTCCCAACTGTTCCAAGTGCAGAGAATAAGAGCCAGTGGGGGGGGTGCTCATCCACAAATGGGGCATCTATACCTCATAACACCGGCTATTTGGTTGACCAAGGCTCAGAGCCCATAACAGTAGAGCAAGGCAGAGTGATTATAAGAGCCAGAGGTAAGGCAAGATTAGTCTAAGACAGTGTCTTCCAGACATGGCAGGAAGGCTACACTCATAAACACATAGCAGCTGTGGTTCCATGCACAAGTACACAATATCAAGATAGCCAACACTCTAGCAGAGAGCATGACCAGGCTCACAGGCCCCATTCCCTAGCTGAGAATCTATTGGCTGTTGATGGCATCTGAGAAAGAGAGCATCAGTTTTCTTTAAGGGCATGGCCACTGGGAGGTTGGCCATGCCACAGTGGAGGGCCCCACACCAAGGAGAGTTTGAGGAGCACAGATTGGAGTTAGCAGGATCTTTGGGGAGTAAGAGGAACTCAACATTGGGAGTGGTGGTGCTTGGGATGGATCTGGAGGGACGTAGAAGGAAGAATATGACGAGGTGAATATCATCAAATACATATATGCATGGATGAAATTCTAAGCAAGCTAATGAAAAGATACATTTTAAAGCATTTTTAAAAGAATATGAGTGACTACTTCTAATCTAAAGAGATTTAAGGAATGAAAACTGAAGCCCAACAGTCAGTTCAATTCAGTTCCTTCAATGAAAAAAAAAGTATGACAACATTGACAAAATATGATTATTAAAACTAAATTATAGATTCATAGCAGCTTTTATAGAATCTCTACCTTGGGGAATATTTGAAAGTTCCTCTAACAGAAAAGCTTGCTTTGGTTTTTTAAAGTTATTATTAAGACTCCGATGCAGCGAAGTTTTGAATAAGTTAGAAGGAGAAAACGCTAGTCAACCACATCTATTATGTGATATGAACAGAGGCAGCAGTGTCATTTGGAAATAAGGCTGGGCAGCACTATTTCCTGCCCTCGTGGAGCTATCTGCGTGGGAGAAAGAACTCACATTAAATAAATAATTTTTACTTAATTACTTAGGGTAAAGACAACAGTGGTACTGTAGAAACAGATAACAGAAAAAAAAGAGAGAGAGAGAAGGCCTAACCTTGCCTGGGGAGGGGCTGAAGAGGTCATCTCAGACACACCAGAGGAGAAGATAAAGAACCCAGGTGACCCACAGCACAGGCTAATAACCTGAACATAGCCGCACCCGAGGGCTGACTCCGAAGCTGCACAGTAGAACTTTGGCACTGCAGCTGAGAAGAATGAGGATAGTTTTTTAAGGAAGCAAGCTTTCCACAGGGTGAACTCGCCAGTCACCTCCTAAGAGACTGCCTGAATTCAGATTAGACACCCAGTGTGATTTTCACCATGCATTCGTGCTTGATATAACACGGACGTTTACCTCAACACATCTCCTCACCCACTCCAGTTCTCCCGGGTAGAAGAAACTCTGGACTACACTATGGTTTGGTTTTTCCTAGAGAGATGCCATTGGAAGGAGATGAGGACGTGACCCTGAACAGAAGTCAAAATGTGGGACAAGCAAAAAAAAAAAAAAAAAGAAATCCGGCTTTAGATGTTCCACACCCAGATATGTCAGAATTTTAACATAAAAACTAATAAAAGTTGCATGGCCCTGTGAGTAATACTTTTCCCATTGGGAAAATAGAAATTGTATTATTTACTAATTCTGGAGTAGACTATTATTAAACAGGTTGAATAACTATGTCTGTCTGTACACTTATTGATTTACCACATAACTAATGCTAATTAATGATGGTAATTATAAAAATATACATTAATATCAAGCATTTGGAGCAACATCCAAACTTCCCAAATTGTGATTATCAATCTATAACTTTAAAAATAACAGCAGTTAATCATTATTATTATTGTGGCTAAATGATAATGATTTGTAATAGAGTATCACATGTTTTCTCCAACTCAGAGAAACACTGATCTATTATGGTGACGATAATAGCACTAATAATGGAAGAATAATGATTGCTAATCATTCCCCATTATCAGTATCTAAATATCCAAATCAGCTAGAAGTGGGTATAATAAAACCTAGGAAAGTCATACAGCAAAATGGGCAGTCAATATTCACGAATCTATCAAATGAGGATCTGGGACCAGTGGCTCACTACACCGTTTGTAGACAGTGTCTAGAAAGGAAGTGACAGGAAGGCTTTTGCCTCCCTTTGTTTTGTCTTGTCTCCTGCAAGCCCTGGACAGGTGTGGCAGCTCACTCCTGTAATCTCTGCACTTGGGAGGCTGAGGTAAGAGGATCACAAATCCAAGGCCGAAGACACTATCACCATCCAACAAATGACAAACAAAAGCTCAGCCCTTACCCACACACACACACACCCAAGAATCTGATTTCATTGGCCTGTGGTGTGGCTGAAGTTAGTGAGGTTCCCTGAGTGGGTGTGTCAAATAGGCACCCCACATTGAGAGCCCCTGTTGCAGACATTCAACTTTTATGCTTGAAAATATGAAGGCATTGGCTCGTAGCGGCAAAACCGAATTCAGACACCTACTTGCCCAGCCTGTCAATCAGAGCTGTGCAGCAGAGGAATGAGCTGTTAGTTTTAGTTGTCAGGAAATTTTCTTCATGGAAAATAAGTACATTAAAATACCAAATTACAGTATTTACATATCTCATTTTTTTCCAACTGCGTTCCCATAGCAACTCAATCCATTTGCTTCCTACTTTCTTCTGAGTTATTTTCCATCATGAGCCATGCTTTATTGGTGAGGCAAACAGTTTGCCTTCTGAAATAACTGTTTTGCTATTTACTATTTCTTTACCAGGGAACTCAACTCTAGCTGCCTCTGCCTCATCGCTGTCCTCTCTGAATTTGAACCAAGGTAGTGTCCTTGGTTTGGGCAAATTGTCCTTGATCGCTTTTCTAAGCTGAGTGATGGCTAGGGTTTTGTTTTGCTGATGAACTGACTGAGAAAAGCCAAATGAAGAAAAAAGTTTCCCTTAGGGAACATTTGGGCAGAAAAGATGCCAGTTCAGTTATCAATAATGGACAAGCTTCTAGCAGGTCACCAGGGTGGATCAGGCAGCACCACTGGCTAGAAAGACATCACAGCTTTGGAAATGAACACCAACAAGCAAGCAGGAAGAAAGCAAATCCTGCTCTAACCTAAAAGGACCCCTGCATTCCCAGAGAAAAGGCTAAAAGGGGACTCAGGACACTGAGGTTTCTTAGTGATCTCACCCAGAGGACTTGCTGACTAGTGAGGGTCGGTCGGTTGGTTGGTTGGTTGGTTGGTTGATTTGTTGGCTGGTTGGTTGGTTAGTTGGCTGGTTAGTGGGTTGGCTGGCTGGCTGGCTGGCTGGCTGGTTGGTTGGTTGGTTGGTTGGTTGGTTGGTTGGTTGGTTAGCTGGCTGGTTGGTGGGTTGATTGGTTGGTTAGTTAGTTGGTTGGTTGGTTGGTTGATTGGTTGGTTGGCTGGTTGGCTGGTTGGTGGGTGGGTGAACTGGTTCGAAACTATGACATTCCACTTGCTAATGAAACTGTGTTTTACAAGAAGACAAGAATGACAGAGAAGTGCAGTGGGTATCAGGCAGAGGCTTCAGGGTAGCTCTCCTTGCTGTGGCCTGATGACAGGATGAGTCTGGGCTACCAAGTCTAAAGGAGAGGCGAATGTCACTGGAGAGGAAGAATCTGCTCTCATCTGCTGACTCAGAAGCCTCTTTCTAGGCTAGCAGTGCTCATGGAGAAGATGTGTTTCCTCCATTCTCCCAGGTTCCAAGTAAAAGCCAGTGCTACCGTGCTCCTCAGGAGGACATGGGCTAGTGACCCAGACGACATCTCAAAATACAGCAACATAAACTACACACAGCTAGAGTTTGCTTCTCAGCCCAAGACCTGGATGCAACTTACATAATATCCATTGCATTTCCTGCACTGGAGGTCAACATTAAAGCCCTCAGGCATACTTCTAGCCCTTTATTTACTCAAGAATAACACCCACTTAAATTAAGGTTCCAACAGGAAACAAATGATATTCTTGAGCCTAATGACTGTAGGAGTTTAAGATATTCTTTACGGAGCAGAGCAATGGTGGCGCTTGCCTTTAATCCCAGCACTCGGGAGGCAGAGGCAGGTGGATCTCTGTGAGTTCGAAACCAGCCTAATCTACAAGAGCTAGTTCCAGGACAGGCTCCAAAGCTACAGAGAAAACCTGTCCCGAAAACAAAAACAAAACAAAACAAAAAACAAAAAAAAAGATAGTCTTTACAAAAATATGGGCAGGATACAGTATATTCTTTCAGAGCTAGTAATAGCAGAAAACTGATCCCAGCCTAGGCCTGAAAGGGGGAATTCAGAAACAGAGTTTTGGGGAGCTGACAGAAGTGGGACCCCCAGCTAAAAAGGCAGAAAGCACACCAGGGAAAGTGGATGAAGGAAATAAATACCCAGACACGAGTCTCCTCTGTGCTTGTGATTTGCTGCCACTGTGCTACACCACCAAATCCAGACAGAAGTGCAGGTACCGGGTCCACCGCTGTACCCATTGAGGCTGGCCTTCCTACAAGGTAAGACGGCAACCTGGGGCGGAGGGGAAGAAGCGGTTCCCCGTAAAGACTGCAGATGACTCAAGATCCATGATATGTTTGTTCTGTCATTGCCACAGCTCCTCTGTGTTCATACTTTGTCTTTTTTTTTTTCTTCATAATATTCAGTGTTTTTTCTGTTTGTCTTTTAAGGCAGTCCATGAGCTGGTCGTTTGAGAATCTCCCTTTGTTATCCATAGCTATGGTGACTGCGTAAATATTGTCTAAAATAAATATTAAATATTTTCCCAAATAAACATTACAGTTTAGCACTGTGACCCATGCTAACCTGAAAAGCACATGGTCACCATGGCTATGATACATACAAAGGCAAACCAGGGGTAATGGCTTTCAAACTGTAGTCAAATATAGTCTCTCCAAAGCCTTTCTTCCACCCATGAACCTGTTCTCCAGGAAACTTGATTCCTGTGATGGCGGCGGTTGAGAGTTAGTTCAGACAGACGGAGGCAGGTGCCACTTCCTTTGCACTTTCGCCCTTTGGCCACCTCATAGCCCCCAACTGCCCTCTCCCATCCCCAGACAACACAGCAATGCCGATGACTGTCAGCCACTGCACTCCATTCTGTTCTCAACCCATGGAATTTCTCCTCTAGGCCACCGGACACAAACAGCAGTATTGTTTTCAAGTAGTAATTAACACTTTGCCCAGACAGCTGAGAGCGCAATTGTTCAGAAAGGCTCCCATAACCCTCATTCATCTGTTCTCCACTGCAGCTGATGTGACAGTCCCCAAAGTCAGAGCTACAGTGATCTTCAAAGACCCAAGTTAGCCCTAGCAAGTGCTTGAATTGCCACCTGTTGTCTCCTGAGGCTGCGGAGTAGGTGTTAGAAAGGAAAAATTAGATTGGGTCCCATTAGGAAGGCGTGACGAGCATCCTTCGTTCACTGGGCTAGGGACTAGATACAGACTGTGTAGATGTTTTAAATGGACGTGAATTAATCAAAGACACCTTTGATGGCAATGTGAAAGATGCAGTGAGGAGGGGCAGAAGATGAAACTGAGGGAAGGGACATCAGCTGACAGAAATCCCATTCAGGCCCAGGGAAAGCACTGGAGGTAGCAAACAAGAAGAAAACAGGATATCGAGAATTTTTTTTAACATGGTCGATGCTGTGGAGATGTTAAAGGAAATCAGGATTAGTAAGATTCCTTCGGGCTCAGAGCTTTGACTTTGATGGTGGTGTTACAAAAACTACAGGGCTATAATCCCTTTCTCAGAAAACTTTCATTCTAATTGAGGTGTGCAAAGTATCACTGAAAAAAATCCCATTTGTGGCCACATACAAGATAGACTTGTGTCAGTGGCATTAGAATATGTGTGTGTGTGTGTATACACACATATATATTCTAATAGATAAATAAGACACATAGATACATAGATACCTACATCCTCTTTTCTTTATTAGAACTATTTTTTTAACATAAAAGACAATAAAACCCACTATTTAACCTGGTAGGTAAGAGAGTCAAATCAACCAAAGGAAAAGAAATATCTGTAGGTTGGGATTCATACTTTCCTGCTTTAAAATACAGATTTTTTTAGTAACTTTGTCATCTAGAAAATACAAAACACGTCTCTAGAAGATAATAAAGAATGTTGAGAGCTGAGATTGTAGCAGCATGGTAAAATATGCCTAGCTACCATGTGTGAGGCTCTGGGTTTGATAGCCAGTTCCACACAGGAAAGAAAGAAGGGAAGGAGGGAGGGAGGGAGAGAGGAAAGAAAAGTGAAGGGAGAGAAGAATGGGAATGGGAAAAGGAAGAAGGAAGATGAGGTAGGAGTACTGGAGAGATTAGGGATACAAGGGACATACTTAAGCATAATAAAGGTGATTTACAGCAAATTCATAGCCAGTGTCATCCTAAATAAAGAAAAACTCAAAGCAATTCTATTAAAGCCAGAAACAAAACAAGGATGTCCTCTCTTGCCATACCTTTCCAATATAGTACTTGAAGTCTTAGCTAGAGCCATAAGAAAACTCAAGGAGATCAAGGGGATAAAAATGGGAAGAAGTCAAAGTATCCTTATTTACTGATGATATGATTCTATATGTAAATGACCTTAAAATATCCAATAAGAAACTCCTTGTCTTAGTTGGGGTTTCTACTGCTATTAAAAGACACCATGGCCATGACAACTCTTATAAGGAAAACATTTAATAGGGATTGCTTACTTATAGTTCAGAGGTTCAGTCCATTATCACCATAGTGGGACATGGTGATGTACAAGTAAACATGGTGCTGAAGAAAGAGCTGAGAGTCCTGCATCTTGCAGGCAACAGGAAGTTGACTGTCTAACACTGAGTAAAGCTTGAGCAAACGAGACTTCAAAGCCCACCCCCACAGTGACACACTTCCTTCAACAACGCCAAACCTACGTCAACAAGGCCACACCTCCCAATAGTGCCTATGAGCTTATGGGGGCAAATTACATTCAATTTACATACAAACTACCACACTCCTATTTCTGATAAACTTTCAGCAAAGTAATAGGATACAAAATAAACATATAAAAACCAGTAGCCTTTCTAAATACAATTGGTAAATGGCCTAAGAAAGAAATCAGGGAAATAACACTTTACATAATAGTCTCAAAAAAAACCATAAAATATCATGAGGTAACTAACCAAGCAGGTCCAACATTGTATGATAAAAACCTTAAGATATTGAAGAAGATATTAGGAGAGGAAATAGAAAGGTCTCCCATGTTTATAGATTGGGAGAACTAGAACATGCTTACCGATTGGTAGGATTAGCATGGTAAATGGCCATCCCACCCAAGGAAACCCATAGATGCAATGCAATCCCCACCAAAATTCTAACACAAATCTTTACAGAACTTGGAAGAACGGTTTTCAGCTTCATATGAAACCACAAAAAAAAAAAAAAACAGGATAATGAAAACAATCCTGAATCATAAAAGAACCACTGGAGGTATCACCATCCCCAGTCTCAAATTGAGCTATAGTAGTAAAAACAACATGGTATTGCCACAAATGTTGATCAAAAGAATAGAACTGAAGACTCAGAAGTCCACACACATATGGACATGTGGGGTTTTGTTTTAATAAAAAAATTACACACACACACACTGGGGAAAAGACAGCATCTTTGGTAAATTGTGCTGGTCAAATGGATAGCTGCATGTAGAAGAATACAAGTAGATCCATATTTATCACCCTGCGAAAACTCAGCTACACATGGGTCAAAGACTTCAACAAAAGACCAGATTCACAGAATCTGATAGAAGAGAAAGGGAAAAATAGTCTCCTTGCCACGGGAAATTCTTCCTGAACAGAACACCAATAGCACAGGCACTATGATCAACAATTAAAAAATGGAATCTCATAAAGCTTAAAATCTTCTGTATGGCAAACCCTGTCTCAAAAAAAAAAAAAAAAACCTTCTATATGGCAAAGGACACCACCATTTGGACAGAGCAGCAGCCTACAGAAAGGGAAAAGATTTCTACCATGGCTGGTGAAAGTACAAACTTCTACAACCACTGTGAAAATCAGTATGGCAGTTGCTCAGGAATTTGGGAATTGGTCAAAAAACACTTCATCCTACTACAGAGACATTTGTTCAACCATGTTCATTGCTGCTCTATTCATAGTAGCCAAAAATTAGAAATAACCTAGATGCCCCTCAACAGAATGGATAAAGAAAATGTGGCACATTTGCACAATGGGACATTCCTCAACTGTTAAAAAGTTAAATAAGGAAATTCTCAGGTAAATGGGTGGAGCTAGAAAAAATCATCCCGGGTGAGGAAATCCAGACCCAGAAAGACAAATACTGTATGTATTCACTTATATGTGAATGTTAGCTGTTAAGCCATTAATAAACAAGCTATAAGTCCATACAACCACAGAGGTATAGAGTAAGGGACTAGGGTTCAGGAATGGATCTCTCTAGGAAGGGTAAATCGAATAGACAGTTATGAATGGATGATGGCAGGGGAACTGGAACTAGAAAATCAAAGAGGGAGAGGAAGATAAGACAGGGCTTGAAAGGGAACACAGAGAAGGACAGCTAAAACTAAGAGCCATTGGAGGGGTCATGTGGAAACCTAATACAGTAGAAACTTCCTAAAATATATACACATGTGAAGTCAACCTAAATGCAATTGCCAAATAACAAAAAGAGAGAGCCATAACCAGACATCTCTCATCACCAAATGAATACTACTGTGAATGGATTACATTTAATTGGGTTGTTGAGCAAAGGGGTCCTATTGGAACCCCCAAACAACTCCGGCTATTGCCAAGGCCCTTGGTTGCTTTCCACAAATTGACAGTTATATCACTATTACTGAAGACATCATCTATGCAACTCATTAAACACAGAGAAGTCAAGCTGGTGCCTACCTAGATCCTTCACCCCTATGGACTAATGCTCATGGTACTGGAAGGTACTGTGCACACTGTCAAAAGGTAAACATCAACTCAACTCCAAATCCTTCGATCTACAATGGTGACCTGCCTGCAGTATATGCTGGTGCAATAGTGGAACAAACTTGTGGCAGTAACCAACCACATCTAATTTAAGACCCACTACATGAGACGGAACCCATACCCAACACTGCTTTGGTAGCCAAGAACCTGAGACCAGGTAGGCCAAGGAACTAGGGGAAAACCAAATACTACTGTTCTGCTAAAAGAACATAGCAATAAAATGACTCCTAATGACATTCTGCTATATTCATACATCAATGCCTTGCTCAGTCATCATCAGAGAAGCTTCCTCCTGTAGCAGATGGGAACAAATACAGAGACCCACAGCCAGACAATGTGCAGAGAGTGAGAGACTTGGTAACACTCACTTCTACATGGGGGTCTCCATCAAATCCCTCCCCTAGAGACTCAGGAACTCTATGGAAAAGGAGGCAGAAAGGGTGTAAGAGCCAGAGGAGATGAAGGAAACCTGACCACAACAGGACTGATACACGGTATGAACTCACAGCAACTGTGGCAGCATCACAGGGCCTGCATGGGTCTCTACCAGGTAGGGTCCTAGAACCGAGAAGACAAGTAGACATATGCCACCACCCCAAACCCAGAAGCAATCTCTACTTAATAACCACTTGCAAATGAAAACTTGGTTTTCTCCCAGGGAACCTCACTGGGGAAACAATTCATTCACGGTCAAGGTTAGGCCTCATGTCCAGCAGTAGACAGCCAACACAAAATGAGCTCAGCAGTATCTTTGGAGGTTCTTTGTCTCTTAACGTTGTATCAGAGCTTTTATTTTACTTTATTTAATCTTTCAGGCGCGTGTGTGTGTGTGTGTGTGTGTATACACATGGCTTCAATTTTGTGTTTCTATGGGAATCCTATGTATGCGAACATGTGTCTCCATGTCTATAAACACCTCTCATGCATTTTCCTTGGCTCTTTTTCTGATATTGTTTGTTTGCTTCCTTTGTCCTATTCTGACTTGTTTATTTTGGTTTTTATCTTACTATTTTATTTTATAATTATCCCTTAGATTTCTATTTCTAACAAGAGACAGAAAAGGTGTGGATCCAGATGGGAGGAGAGGTGGGAAAGACCTGGAAGGTGCAGGGTAAGGGAAAACCATAATCAGAATATATTGTATGAAAAATCTATTTTCAATCTTAAAAAAGAAGATTAAAAGAAAGAAAAAAATATGTTCTTGGGGCTGGATTCATGGCTCAGTGGGCAAAGTACTTGCTGAACAAGCATGGGGACCCAAAGTCAGATCCCCAGCACCCACATAGAAATGGAGCATGACAACATACACCTTCTCTGGGTGGAAGAAGACAAGTGGATCCCAGGAACCCTCAAAAGGGTGAGCTCCAAGTTCAATAGGAAACCTTGTCTCAAAAATAAGTAGAGAGCAATAGAGCACTAGTTCTCAACCTGTGAGCTGCAACTCTTTTGCAGATTTACATTACAATTCAAAACAGTAACAAAATTACAGTTATAAAGTAGCAATGAAAATAACTTTACAGATTGAGGTTACTGCTGCTTCTTATACAATATTTACTTCTGGACAAAAGGAGTCTGCACCTTTATCAGTAACTTGAACCCCTCAGGAAATAGAATATAAGAAGGAGAAGGAGAAGGAGAAGGAGAAGGAGAAGAAGAGGAAGAGGAGGAGGAGGAGGAGGAGGAGAAGAAGAAGAAGAAGCAGAGGCAGAAGAGGCAGAAGAGGCAGAAGAGGCAGAAGAAGCAGAAGCAGCAAAAGCAGCAGGAGCAGAAGAAGCAGAAGCAGAAGCAGAAGCAGAAGCAGAAGCAGAAGCAGAAGCAGAAGCAGAAGCAGAAGCAGAAGCAGAAGCAGAAGCAGAAGCAGAAGAAGAAGAAGAAGAAGAAGAAGAAGAAGAAGAAGAAGAAGAAGAAGAAGAAGAAGAAGAAGAAGAAGAAGAAGAAGAAGAAATGTCAGGCTCTGGGGAGAAGAATCAGATATCTGACTAACGGTCAAGTCCAACAGGAAGATCACGAGGACCATGACGACTGCAGGAACACAGCAGCTTTGTTTCCATTAATAGGTTTATAGTCAAGAGTCTGCTAAGAGTGGGCACACAGTCCAGAAAGCCCTTTGGAGGAGAAATGGGCCTTGAGATTATGAGGGAAACAATCGATAAAGGCTGGGAGGAAAGGTGCATGTCACCAAACAGACACTGGATCCTTCTTCCCAGCCAGTGCTGGAGAGATTGTCTAAGAAGGGAATGTGGTCTATCTCACTAAGGGCACAAAGAGGAACTAGAACTCTAGACGGACAGAAGTAAGTGGGTAGTGAGCCCATGGTAAAGGTTTTTAATTTAATCTGCAAGGAGAGGCAAAACAAACAAACAAAAGCCTGGCTATCCTGGTTTAAAAAGAAAAAAAAAAAAACACCCCACTGCCCAGAAGTAAATATTATGTAAGACGCAGCAGTGAGACCCAGAAATAACTAGAAAGGTGGCAGAGGAAAGATGAGCGATGAGGTCAAAGCCACACAAAGATAAAGCCAATGTGGTTAGCATCACAGCCCAGCCACCCACGTGTGCTGTCTGTCAAAGGTACAAATGGTGGGAAAATCTACAAATTCAACATTGTATTATTAAACGATAAAGAATAAAAACTAATTAGTTAAGCACTAAAATTAGTACATTTGAAAACTAAATATATTAAATAACCTTCAGTGATTTCATTCGAAATCTTGACAGCCCCGACCTTTTCAGTAAGTGTCCTAGCAAAGACTAGCAGTGCTGGTGGCAGGAGGATTACAACTTCAAGGTTATCCTGAGCTACATAAAAAATTCTACCTAAGAGAGTAAGAATACTTATGAGCTATTTTTAGTAGAAAAATATAAAATTCAGTATTAACGAAACTTTCAATTCAGTTGCTGTTACTATATATGTTACTATATATGCTGTTAGTTTTCTATTACTGCCAATATCGGAAATTATTAAGTTAAATAGAGGAAAGCTTTATTTTTATACACTCTTGAAAGTCTGAGTCTATGCTCAGTTGGCTTTGTGATTTGAAGGCTGTGGCAAAGCTAGGCATCATGCTGACATTGTGTGCCAGAGACAGTTGTTGATCTACAACAGCCAAAAAGCAAAGAGAAAAAGAAGGGACTGAGGGCACAACATTCCTTCAGGGGCATGCCCCAGTGCCCTAACTTCTCCCCACCAGTAAGGGTAGAGTCTTAAAAGAGTCTCCCAGTAACCTCCAAACAACAATGGGGCTGATGACCAAACATGATAAGGAGAAACAAGGTCTCTCCACGATAATGACAAACAAGCATGCATACACGCACCAGGCCTTTTGGGTTACCAACCAGCTCCCAAATCATGACACAGAGACTAATTATTAGTTCTGAATGCTTGGCCTTACCTTGCGTTCATTTCAGGCTAGCTTTTATTACTTAAATTATCCTGTTTCTCTTCATCTACATTTTGCCTTGGGGCTTTTTTACCTTTTCTTTCCTTCTGTATATCTTACTCACATTGCTTTTCATGTCTGCCTGGCTGGCCCTGGGCGCCTTCCTGTCTTTCTTCCTCATTCTCTCTTCCTTCTCTTCTCTTCTTATCCAGCCTACACTTCTCCTCCAATTTATTCTCTCAGCCTGCCAGCCCTGCCTATCCTTTCTCTGTTTAGCTATTGGCCATCAGCTTTTCATTAGACCAATCAGGTGCCTTAGGCAGAAAAAATAAAACAAATGCAACACATATTTACATAATAAAATACGCATCCTTGTAGCACCTGCGCTAAGGGACAGTTCGCAAGACAGACAAGGGGCTGGAGATTAAAGAACACACGAGATTTGGGTCATTCGTGAAGAGAGAATGCCGGATGTCGTTTATTCAAGCTTAGAGAAAACCTTATATATCTAACTGCTGCAAAGTGGAAATATCCCAGGCAGGTGGAAAATTACCAGGCTCAAGATGGAGCAAACAATTCCCCTGTAGCTAACCAGCAGGGTGGGCAGAGCAAGCACAGGAACAAACAAGATGTTTTGCCAGAAACTGCAAGCTATTCTCAGTATGAACTCTGGAAGGAGGAGTAGACCTGTGGTCCCTACACATCCTTGCATTGTTAAACAAATGCAGCATAAACAAAAGTAACACACCTTTACAAAGTTAAGTAATATTCAATAGCATAAGCAAATTCAACACATCTTTACATAGTTAGTCATATTCCACTACATACAGCTATTGTTTAACATCATTCTAGAACTACATGGCAGTTAAAATGTATGTGACATCTATAAGCATTAGAAGAGACAAAACTATTTGTTTGTGAGTGACTTGATTATCAAGCTAAAAAGATAGAAGCAACTGAAAACAGCAAGAACCAGTTAGATCTCTTGTTAAGGAGGCACTTTAAACAATAAAATGATTTTAAAAGCAATAGCTTTCTTATAGGCTCTAAATGAACATCCCTTCACTAAGGGAAACCATTTACAATAAAGAGAAGATGATGCTGATGTTTGGATGCCAGTGCTGATGCTGAGATGCTGAGATGTTGCTGATGCTGATACTGAGATGCTGATGCTGTAGATCTGTGGGTCAAGTTAATAAGAATTTATAGCACAAGGATAAAGAAAATAACCAAGTTTTGCTGAACTTAAAAGATGTGGATAAATGAAAACAAACATTGTTTCAATATAAAATTACTAATATTGTAAATAACTCTTCCAGATTATTCTATAAAATTAATGAAATTGCATTTATAATCCTATGAGACAGTTTTAAATTAATAACAACGTTGTTGACCTAAAAGACAAATGGTAGATTCCAGGATAGTGATATGCAGTTGATTCAATAGAAATCAATACTTTGCCAATATTTGAGATGTTCATATAGCTCTAAGTTACATAGAAAGATGGTCACAAAGTATTAAATTAATTATAATAATTGCTAAACTATGTTTAAGTCCATTTAGGTAAATTAACTATATAAATGGAGAATTAAAGTTATACACAAAAATACCAAATTTTTTCTAAAAGATTATAGACTTGACTTCTCTTAGTTGTTGCTTATATGGTTTTGTCTAGTTTCTACAATGAGCAGGTATTATTTTATGATTTAAACAAAAAAATGGGCGTATTTCCTAACCATGAACACAGTAGACTTAACACCCTTTGGTTTTTGTAAGTCCACTCAGAAGCCATCACACTTTGACCTAGCTCCTTAAATAATGACTGTCATGATTTTATTATCAATGTGAAACAAAATCCTTTTATTTACCTTCAAACTACATTTGATACACTTCCCTTGCTCTGATTTTCCAGTTGCTCCTCACTTAATTCACTCCCTGCATGGTAAATGTTTTAGCACACCCCACTCTGCCTTTATCGTCCTAGGTTTAGAGCATTGAGCAGTAAGCCAATCTTCAGAATGAAACCCTTGTCTGTTCCATCTCTACTTTTCACAGCATTATTAAAATGACCACATGGCCAGAATTGAGTGGTATAGCCCTAAGTTATCTTCCCTCACTCCTAGTGTGTAATAATTATTCCCTCAACTGTAAAATCCCATCCTCAGTGTTAGTTATAAGCATATTCAGTGAGCCAACTGTGTCTATAGATTACTTCTGTGCTATCCATTGGGAAGGCAATCTCTGTCGCTCAAGTCACTTTCTATGACAGTGATTTTATCTCCCAAATGCACATAGATCTGTCTAGAGTTCACAGATGTATCCACATCCACAAGGAAGACCTTTTGTGAATCAATAAATGTTATCCTCCTGTCATTTTTCTTGCTGTCAACGCATCATGGTAAAGGGAGAAAAGCCTACATAAATTGTTAGTTTTAAGCTCCTTCCATATTACTCTCCATACATACACACACACACACACACACACACACACACACAGGAAGACATGGGAAATCTAGTGTTTGTGCCTATGTAGAGGACCCCAGAATGAGGAATAGAGAAGACAGATATGTGGGAGCATGGGTAACAGATTGGAAGGACACAACTCATCAGCTAATCGAGTAGTCAAAGCCATTCCTGTGTGGAGAAGGTGAGGTGACTGTACATCTGTGGCTCTCAGAAATCTGAGGCCACCTGCCCAGACCACTTATGTGATCATTCTGGCACATGCCACTTGCTGTCCCATGAGAAAAGAATGTTGGTACCTCACTTCTCCCTCCCTTTCTTCTCATCTCAAACTGCCATAGGCTCACAACACAGCAGCATTCCTCTTCTCTATATCATACACATCCATGTTAGAAAAAGATGCTTCAGGGGAGCTTTTATTATCACGTTTCTGTTCTAAAATATGTGCCTTTTGGAATACAGTGTGGAGTCCATGCTAGGGAGTGTGAGGTCCCTTCCAAACTGCCTAACCACATATTAAGATGCACATGGCCATGGCCACATTCTCCCCACCTCACAGATACCCACCATACTCTGTCTTTGATGAACATCTCTTTGGTCCAGTCTTTGACGTCCCACCTTCACCTGTCTAAATATCAACCACCCTTTCCAACCTTCCTCAGTTACCCATCTAAGCACCAAATCCTTAACCTCCTTTTTTTTCTTTATTATATGAATCAAAATCCCTTAGCACAATGACAACATACAGATGTTTACAGAGCATTGCTTAATGTTGGGTAGGGCACCAACTGCTTGTTTTAATTAAAGATTCTTTAGTTGTGAAAAACAGAAACTTTCTGGGATGCAATAAGAGGACATTATTATTACAACTCAAGGAAACTAGGGCAAGATATAGCATCAAGGAAGAGTAATTAAAAATCATGGATGCCCCCCTTAATCCCTCTCTCTTCCCTCTTTGTCCTTCCTTTAGCCCCTCCTTCTCTTAGCTCTCAGTTCTTGCAGTAAAATATCTTGCTGGTGGTCCCCTGGTACAGGGCAAACAGTTGTATAGAACTTCCTATACCCACACCCACAAGTCACTACAAAACCACAGAATTCAACTTCTACTCCATAGTGTTGAATAAATGTTGTTTAGACGTGCCAATTATCTCGGCTGAATAATTACTGACCAAGAGGAAAGGCAGAGCATTCATACTCGATTGTTATGTCATGATTTCCTTGAAGGCTAAGACCCTATGTTTATCTTTATCTCTCTAGCTCCCTGAAATACTACCTGGCACTTTTGAGGTGTTTTATATAATTAGGTCTCCATTTATGGACTGCATATTTGAACAGTCTTACACCAACAAGGATGTGGCCATGTCTGAGACCAGCTGTGCAGGTCTTGTGTTCACAAGAGAACAGATGGAGATTTGAAGGGTGGGAAGAATGGAACATTTTAATTTCAAGAAAATTTTAGCACCACAAAAATTAAAAGGGAAATAGCAATACTAGAAATTTTTGTTTTGTTTTTTGAGAATTCCATACGTAAGTACATTGTATTTATATCACTTCTATGCTCCTCTCTGTATTCCAAGGAATTTTCCTGTGTCCCTAAACACACATTCCAATATGAAATTTATCACCTTTTTAAAAATAATTATTGTTTACACACACTTACACACACACATGCACATAACATACACACATACACAATCCAGCTAGCATTGCACATGTACACAGGTTTAGGGATGAACACCCAGGCTTGTGTAATCTACCATGGCACTCTTTCATGAAAGAGAGCTAATTATCTCCCCCCTAGTAGCTATTGCCTGTAGCTGGATGCTTCTCTCCCTACCCATGTGCTCCCAAATAACAATCACAGTGGAACAATGTTACTTATAAAGGCTTGGCCGATAGCTCAGGCTTTTTACTAGCTAACTCTTACAATTAAATTAACCCATATTTCTTATCTATGCTTCTCCCCGTGGCTCACAGATTCTTACCTCATTTTCTATACATCCTGCTTCCTCTATGGCTGGCTAGCATCTCCCCGGCTCAGTCCCCATTTATCCCAGCATCCTCAGTTAAATTGTCCTGCCTAACTTTATCCTACCTTGCTATAGGCCAATCAGCTTCTTTATTAACCAATAAGAGTGATACATATTCACAATGTATAGAAAGATTGTTCCACAGCAATTTACTGGTGGAAGTTAGATCTTCAACTAGGGGTAGGGCCTTGTGAATGGTTCTCTTATCCATTTTGGTATGTAAACCGATGTGGTCTTTTGCAGGAATTCATGTTACTGAGAGTTCATAGATACAACATATCTGTCTGTTCAGAACACCCTCACAGCCATCATCATCATCATTTGACTCTTATAACTTTTCTGTCCTCTCTTCTAAAATGCTCCCCGAGGGGCTGGAGAGATGCCTCAGTGATTATGAGCACTGGCTGTTTCTCCAGAGGACCTGAGTCCAATTCCCAGCAACCACATGGTGGTTCACAACCAATTGTAGTGGGATCTGATGCCCTCTTCTGGCATAAAGGGGTATATGTAGATAGAGCACTCATATACATAAATTAATTTTTTAAAATGAGTCCTGGATGGATCTAATCTACATGGAAAGTAGAAAAAGGCAAGATCTCCTGAGTAAATTGGGAGCATGGGGACCATGGTAGAGGGTTGAAGGGAAGGGGGGAGAAAGGGAGGGGAGCAGAGAAAAATGTATAGCTCAATAAAATCAATAATAGAAAAAAGAAAAATGTGGCCACTTAAAAAGTAAAAAAAAAAAAGAGTGTGGCAAAACATTCCCTGAGCCTTAGATGCAGAGATTCTATTTTGCGTGTGTGTGTGTGTGTGTGTGTGTGTGTGTGTGTGTGTGTATAAAACACAATGATAGCAGTAGGATATATTGGGATTTTTTCTAATTGCTCTGACAAAACACCATGGTCAAGGCAACTTCATAAAAGAAAATGTTTAATTAGGCTGACACTTTCAAAGAGTTAAGAGTCCATGGTGGTGCAGCAAAAGCAAAGTGGCAGGGAAAGCCAAGAATGTGCACCTTAATCTGCACGCAAGAGTCAGAGAGTACACTAGGAATGCCGTGAGTCTTCTGACACCTCAAAGATGCCCGCAATGCCACATCTCCTCCAACAAGGCCACACCTTCTCATCCTTCCCAAACCGTTCCATCAACTGGGGACCAAACATTAGAATATACTAGCCTAGGGGTCATTCTCCTTCAACTATTACACAGGTTCTCCCCTAGAGTCTATGGCCACACTAACTACAGGCTTTTGGGCTAGGTTTACAGTTCTAGGGATGAGATTCCCCCCTGCTGAATGGGCCTAATGCCCAATCAGAAAGTTGTTGGTTACTCCCAAGATATGAGTGCCACGATTGCACCATTGGAGAGAGCTTGCCTGGCTGGTTGGTATTGTAATTTGCAGTATTTAAAGCTAGATAGATTTATTGATAACTATTTTTCCCTGTCAGCTTACAGAGCACCACTATGAGAGCCAGTTGATGGTTCCCAGGGAGGACACTTCAAGGTCACTGCTGGTTTGATTTTTGTCAAGGCCTATGACAAAACTATGTTGTGTCTTCAGCAATGAGGTCCTGCTGCCTCAAATTCTGACAGGCAAGTGAGAGCCATGACAATAGCCTGAAATACTAGAAATTTTATACTCAAAGTCACCTGATGATCAAAAACAAGCATAATAACTGCTCTCTTAATTGAGAAAATTATGACCATTCAAATTTATTATTTCTATTACTTCCTAATAGGTTTTGTGGACAGAAACAGAATACAGTTTGGGGGAAAAAAACCTTTTCCTTATCTGTGTCATTTTAATTGTCTTAAAGAAATGTATCCCTGGGATCACTGTAAACTTTGAAATAATTTATCACTTTCTAAGTTCATGCTCTAAGTGACTTTCCCAATTCTCTGTCTCTCTGCAACTTCCCCGGGTATTATGATGTGAAGGTACCCCCTCCAGAAATGTCATGCGTCTTTGTTTGTTTTCATCTGGGTCGTGCTGTTTCCAGAGTCACATCTTTTCCTGGGATTTGTCTCTTAGCATTCCTTGGTAATGCTTAAAATACATTTTAAAAATTTCTGTATAAAAAATAGTCTTCTCATTTTTTTTTTACTCACTGTTCATTCTGTCTTGTTTTGGAATGTTTCTAGTCTCCTCGGGCCATTCAATACACATATTTAAGCTTTTTGTGTTCATTTTAGTATTTCAGCCCTTTGTTCTCTCCTTTGTCTTACACACACACACACACACACACACACACACACACACACACACAAACTTGGTTCACTATTATGTTGCTCCCTGTCTTGATTAGCAGTTGAGATGAGCACAGTCTATTAATTTAGAATTGCATTCGGTTTGTTAAAACTACTTCTAATTTGGCTGAAGGGTCTGTGTGCATCTGTAATTAATTTATTTTACAGTGTGCTCTTCCTTGCCCTCTGTCCACTTCTCTGTATCAGTCAAACTGATATCCAGAAAGTCATCACGCTCTCATCCACACTGGGCTGTGTTTCAGGTTTTAACCTGTTCTTTTGTTCCTTCCTATTAGACTCAGACTATCTATTAGACTCTGGCTCTCTCCCCACAGACCTTTTAACCCAAGGCCATAACATTCGTGTTTATTCCAGTAATTTTAAAATGAGCTTTATTCTGAATTTAGTTTTTTTTACAAAAAAAGACAGCAGAAGTTCTAGAGTAATTGAAAATAACCATGACTTAAGTCGTGGACCCTAAAGCCCCTCACTGGCTTTGCACAGTCCATGTACAGAGCTGGGCTCACTGGTTCCTTTGAGCTACACCATTGCTTTGCCTATGTTTAGTTGTTCATATTGTAGGCTCAAAATAGGCAAAGAACACCCCCATAGAGAACCCTGACTCAAGAATCCTGGTCCCACCTAATCCTTTTCCTTAACTTTCACTTAGCAAACTTGAGCTCCAGATCTAATCCTTTAGGAGTGGGGGGAAAATAAAAATAAAAGAAGTGCCCTTCACTTTCTTCTTCCATGGTCGAATTGATGTAAGAAAATATCGGGTCACTGATATTTAGCTGAACCTTTAATATATGTTTAATAACATGACTTATATGTTATCAGGTTCATGCCGTAGTCAAGTCATAAAATAAATGGTGCCGAGAGCAAAGAAAATGTGTTTGGGGGGAAACAATTCAATCTCTAAGTGAGAGAGTGTTTATTTGAACACATTCTCACATCATCAGGGAGGTGACCATGCCTGAGATCAGCATTAGATTTTCTGCTGATGAGGAGAGTGGCCGAGTATGAGTGTCTGTACTGGAGTATCGTCACAGGTGAATGTTTAACTAGTGACCATGCACACAGTTGTCCTCTCTAGGCCATATACCAAGTGTGACACCTATTGACTGGAGCCCAGGGAAGTGACTCCACGCACAAAGCTAAGATGGTGCCTCACTTACAAGGACAGAAGTGTTCGACCCCAAGTGTGAACGCGATAACATGGTCTCTGTTTTCAACAATCAGATGTATAGCAAATCTGAGATTAAAGTTCCCAAAAACTCATTCCTCATCTATCATATGAAGGCAACTGGGAAAAAAAGAAACCTGACATTGGGAAAAAAAAAAAAAGTTGGGTCCTGACTAAAGAGTTCTTGTGATGTGTACCTGACAGAAACTTGATTGGAAAATGTGTTTTCCTGTCTACGTGGGCACCAGACATTAGTAAAAATTGCATTAAATCGTTGCACACAGTCTGTCTCCCAGTCGCAACATCACCCCTACCATGATTCACTGGCTCAAGGCTGGAAATCCCAGGTACGGAATAACAGCTCAGAGAAAACCATGAACAGGTCCCACTGTCTCTTCCAAGCAAAGCTCAAGCTTCCTGTTGGTTATAGCAGATGCCAGTAAGGCTAAGCCCGGAGACGCGCCTCAGACAGTCCCCCACAGGGGAAAATCCTACCCCATAATTAGAGGCTAAACCTGTAAGCCTGGCCAGACATTTTGTAACCGGGAACATGTGAAGCCAGCTAATTTTTTCTGTTTCATTTCCTACTGCTTAGGAAAAGAAGCTGTCACTTGAAAGTTCATCTCAGAAGCAGTCTTGAAGGGAATCAGTTTCTAGAATAAAGCAGGAAGGGGTCCCAGATGAAGAACAAGACGGAAAAGCATTCCCTCAGGGACAGCAGAGAAATTAAAAGCAACAGAATCATGAGAGAGAGAGAGAGAGAGAGAGAGAGAGAGAGAGAGAGAGAGAGAGAGAGAGAACCTTATGATTAAGGCAATCCAGAGGAGACTTGAGTCAAATCACTGTCCCAAAGATAAAGGGAAAGTGTATGTACTCATGGCTTCTGAATTCAGGGATAGAAATGAATTAGAAAGATACCCACAGCAGTGAGTACTAGCCAGAGAAGCTAGACCCCATCCGGCCCACGGAGAGTATCACTCTTGCCACAAGCTCAGGACCTGCTCACACAGACACAGAAATGGAAAGCTGGTGAAAGTCCCTGGGAATTGAAGCCAAGATGAGGAGGGAGCATCGTAATAGAAAATTATCTCACTCAGTGCCGGGGGGG
>NW_026067997.1:8288679-8364249 GCF_014885135.2 Alexandromys fortis
GGAAATGGGAGGCTGGGAGGAGGCGGAAACTTCTTTTTCCTATTCTCAATAAAAAAAAAACAATATTTTTTAAATTAAAAAAGAACATTCCCGCGTTATGTCAGTTGAAAAACAAAAGAAGGCAAATAGAGTTATTTGGAAGGAAATACAATACTAAAGACAAGTGTTATTGCTAGGTGGTATAATGAATTCACTCTACAGTGAATCAGAATTACTTTTGTAATCACCAAAGAATTACTTTGTAATGAAACTTTAAAACATATGATCTATACACACACTAACACACACATACATGCACATGCATGTTTGCATATGTATGCATCCTAGAGAGATGGCTCAGCTGTTTAGGTCACCAGCTGCTCTGGCAGAAAGCCTGGGCTTTGGTTCCTAGCACCGCTTGGCTACCCAGAACAGCCTGTAGCTCCAGTTCCAGAGGCATTGGCGCCCTCTTCTGACCTCCCCCAGTATGGCACATACATGGTACACTTACATGCAAGCAAAACTCACACACTAAACCTGGACTATGCTTTCTATTGGCTGCTCTCAGACCAACCCTCTAGAGTAGCCTAAACACTAGTGAGGCTTGGGTAGCAGTTACAAGGTTTACTCCTGATCTCCTGGGCAGAACTTTCTTACTGAGTACCAGCATCTTCCTTCTTTCTATCCCTGTCCCTTTGACGTGGATTGCACCCATGCAGGGTCTACTAACACTCTTCTCTTTTTCTTTACCAGCATCTCTGCCCCTCCAATAAATTTCTTGCACATCAGCTCTCATTCTGGCATCTGTTTTCCTCAGGACAGAGACAATTCCATTCGCACACCTAGAGAACCCAGTCATCAAACAAGCCAACCATTTGTTGTGTGACAAGAACTTCCCTGAGGAGATACAACACATAAGTCTACTCATCTCCGCTAAGGAGCCCACCACAGACCAAAGAATGGGTACCACCCAAGTCCAACTGGTGAACCAATGAGTTTTATTGGGCATACTCATAGGAATATGAGTGAAAGGTTACTTACAGGAGCAGAAATGATTCACTGGCAGCTACATTATCAAAGTCCACACCAGCATAGGTAATACTGAAATAGCTGAATACTGAAATACTGTAATATCTAAACCCTGGGGCACACTGCACAGCCGGCAGGCAGCTCAACAGGTTGGAGAGTGTCCTTTCCGAGTGTCTCAGTTAGTCTAAACCTCTTCTAGGCAGCTCGGGTGGTTTCTGCTTCTTGCACGCAGCTGGTCTCATCTTAGAGACTGCTTTTGTAGCTTGGCTCTGTCTGTGGATGACCCTCAGCAATACTTATTGCTTATTCTGGGAAACAGGGGCCTAGAGAATCTTGTAAGTTTCAGGGACTTCCTGAAGCTATGTGAGTTGTTTGCCTTCTGTCTTAAGGAACTTAAGTTCTGTTAAATCTACCAGGAATGAGCTTCATTAGTCTTGAGGCTTCTCTAGATAGTTGGTCTGGAATGTTTAGGGCTCAAAGGAAACTGCCTCACAACACCTGTCAGGAAGATGAGGATGAATGTACAGTTAGCTGACTCCTTGACTACAAGACTTCTAAGGGAGAATCTAGTTCAGCCAAGCCGTACTCCCAACCTAACACCAAAGGTAATAAAGCAAAATGGTGCTTTTTATTTAAAGTTTGTTTATACAGTGTTTTGCCTGCATGTGTATATGTGCACCACATGCATTGCTGATGTCCTCAGAGGTCTGAAGAGAGTGTCAGATTCCCTAGAATGGGAGTTACAGATGACTGTGAGCTGATACATTGGTGCTGGGACTCGAACCTGGGTCCTCAGAAAAAAAAAAAAACAAGTACTCTTACTTACTGAGCCACCTTCTAGGCCACAAAAAGGTGCATGAGAGAGTAAATGTACAGCAATTGGCAAGCCGCAATGGGAAACTAATATTTAGTAGTACATGTAGTACAATAACTAGAGAAAAATAAACCATCTTTCACCTCCATCAAATTCAGAATGCCTAATAAACTAACTGTAAAGGCTTTCTTATCAGTTTGTCTCATATCACAAGATGAATACATTCAAGAGTTTTGCAAATTACATCAATTATATGCAAAGCAATCACTTACAATTCATAATAGCCTCTTTCCTTAAATCACAACTGTTTATGGATAACTGGGTAATTTCCTATGATATTCTTTTTAAACGACCATATAGGTCCTGGTGCCTGAGTTAAGAGCATAATTCTTAGAAGAAACATCACCACACTGTTAAATCTAAAGCCTCTATCAGTATCGTGGCAGGATGAAATTTCAATATTATCAAGCATTTCTCCTTTGAGGTATGCCTGCTCTCACAAGTAGAAAACAAGATGAGCCGAGCATGGTGGCATATGCCTTAATCCCATACCCTGGAGGCAGAAGCAGGGCAATTATAGGTTCAAGGCCAGCCTTAATTATGCAAGGAGACCCTGCCTCAAAAACAAAATGTAACTGAGCAGAGCAAACCAAGCTTAAGACAAGGCTAATGGCTTCACTGTGAGCTGCATGTTACTATTGTAGCCAGATTTCCTAGAAAACAGCACATTGAAGCGAAGCTGTGTATCAGTGCTCAGTCCAGTCCCAGGGCAGCAAGAGTGAGGGGAAAGTTAGGCGAGAAGAACACGAAAGCAAACACGAGTTAAGACACTGGTGAGCTGGCCTCAGCTCCAGGAGAGAGCACAGCTTCTGCCCTTATTCAGGACACCTGACAAGCCATAAGGGACACCTGCACCTTAGAATAACTCACTACGGGGAAGCGGGAACAGATTTCACTTGCTGGGTCTTTCCAATGCCCTGTACCCCACTGGTCAGAGGCTGGACATGCCAGAAGAATCAGAGGGTGGGATTACTGTAGTTCCCACGCCAGGGGCAGAATGGAACCATGCAAAAGCAGATCTATTCCCCTGAAGGAACTGGCACGGCTAGCCGTGTTATAAGAGTTGAGGGCAAGGGTGGCTGAGGGCTCTTCAGTCAACAAGGGCCAGAACCCAGAGGCGGATGGAGTTGGTCAATCCACAGAAGCATATTAACTGAGACCTCTTCATCTGAAATCTGGTCACTGGCGCTGCACCTCACTTCCCTCCATGCTAAATGGTAATGGCAAATTCACCCTGCCCCCACTGCTCCCAGGGGCAGCTACCGCTTTCTTTCCACCCATCCTCCTCCATGCTGGGCTCCTCCATCTGGTTTGTGTTTGTTCCCAAGCTTTTCTGTACACAGAGCTTTTTCTTTCTTGTTAATTTTTGTAACCTATTCTGGAAAACACACCCAATGCCTGTGGGCTTCTGACAGCTCTGCTTCTCATTACTGAAAACTGCAGCACAGTTAAGCCAATAATGCCGTGTGTGTGTGTGTGTGTGTGTGTTGTATGTATGAGAGAATGCTTGTCTATGATGTGTTTGTGTGTGTGTGAGAGAGAGAGAGTATGTTTTTGTGTTTGCCTATGGTGTGTTTGTGTGTGTGATGTATGTGTGAGAGAGTATATGTATGCGTGTGTGTGGTATACATATATGTGGTATGTGTATGTGTGTGGTGTTTACGTATGTACTACTGTGCATGTGTGGTGTACGTGTATGTACGTGTGTGGTGTATGTGGTATGTGTACATGTATGCAGTGTGTGTGGTGTATGTATATGTGTGGGTGTGTATACTGTGGTGTGTGTGGTATATATATATATGTGTGTGTATGTAGTGTGGTGTGGATGGTATATGTGTGTGTGTGGTGTGTGTGCACATATGTATGTGTGGTGTATGTATGTGTATGTATATGTGGATGTGTGGGTATGTATATTGTGGTGTGTGTGTGGTATATGTATGTGTGTGTAGTGTGGTGTGGATGGTGTATGTATGTGTGGTATATGTCTGTGTTGTATTGTGTGTGGTGTATGTATTGTGATGTATGTATTTGTATGTATGTGTGTGAACATATGTATGTGTGGTGTGTGTGGTGTATGTATGTGTGGTATGTATATGTGTTGTGTGTATGATATATGTATGTGTGATGTATATATGTGTGTGTATGTGTATGTGTGTATGCATGCGTGCGTGTGTGCATGTGTGTGATGCAGTCTTCCAAGTTTGATAAGAAGAGACTTAAGACAAACTTCATGTAATTGTGCCGTGTTTGGATGGCAGTATGAGTGCATCTCTTGGAGACAGAGTTGGAGACCTCAGCCTGAGTTCTAAGCCTTTCAATTTCAAAATGGAAAGTATTTCTAAAATTACTGCACTACACCCTTATCTGCAGGGAACTAACCTTATGAGAAACATGAAAAAGTTTTTAAAGAGACCATTAATAAATAAACACATTTTCCCTCAGATAAATTGGTTGGACTTTTTTTTTTGACATTTCTGGGATTCTTGCATTTATATTCAAACTTATCAAAAAAAATTGTCCGCAAGTGACCACACAATCACTTCTTGTGGCTTTTCTCTTCCTTCCTCTGGCTGTTGCTACCATTAGCACAACTGAAGTTTTTACCCCAGCTAAAGGCAACAATAAGTAGCGATGCTGTGTTCCCGTTTCCACCCAGAGCAGGGAAGGGTCGTTTATAGATTGATCTCCTCATCAAAGAACCATGTCACCCATCTCTCTGCTCTGCAGCCTGCCACAAGATTGATGGTAAATATAATATATATGAAAATGAAGGAGGAAAATATATGCAAGGCTCCAACGATGGTTTAGGGGCTGGAGACGGGGCTGTGCAGTTCATCATTTGGGTGGAATTTCTCATTTTCAGGACATTGACTCTAAAATCACTGCGGTCGCTGCATTTAATGCCCCTGTGTTAGGAATCCAGGGGCTTAAAAAAATGATTTGAAGCTAGAAAAAGCAAGGCTGACTTATTTGGAACTATGCTGTAGTGTGACAAAAAAAATGCTAGGAAATAAATGCTGAGAGAGTGTGGAAGGGGGGGTGTGGCTGGGGTACAGGCTTACAGTGAGCTTTCTTCTGTCCAAGAGAATACCAACCAGGTTGCTAAGAATGGAGAGAACATAGAGTAACAGTCAACTCATGAAGCCAAAGTTCTGAAGCCCTGCATAAGCTATGTAGTAAGAACCTGTCTCAAAATACAAAGCGAAAAAAGAGGGTTGGGATATATCTCAGGGACAACACACTTGAGTCACCCATGTAAGGCTCTAGGTTCAGTTCCCAGTGGTACAAAGGAAACAAGGGGCAATCAAAAAACTTAGGCCACAGAATTCCCTTTGCTGTAGGGGCCGCTTGTCCACTGTCTCCAAATTTGTGATTGACTGCAATTCTTTTCATCCTAAAGACATTCCCTTCCATAACTAATCTAGTACTCCTGACCTTGATTCTCCCTCAAACCTTCCAACCTGGTTCACAGCCTCAATGCTAAAGTCGCATCTTCTGCCTGAGCTGCGTTCAACACCCACGATGACCCCCTGGCCTCTGAGCCCTCCTCACCTCCCGGACCCACGGGCTTTCATCTGAGGATCCCTTCATCACCCGTGACCAATGGCATCTTCTTTCCTGTCTTTATGTGGAAGCTACTCCATCTCCAAAGGCATCTGCTCCAAGGACTGCCTCAAACATGCCTCTTTTTTCTTTTCCTTTCTTTTATTTTTCTCCTGTTTGTTGCTGCTGTTCTTGTTGCTGCTATAAAGTCTCGGGTCTCATTGCACATCCCAGGATGACCTAAAAACTGAAGTCCTGTCCTCCTGTCATAGTTTCTCTAGTGTGGGATGACAGGTATATGTCACAATGCCCCAGCCCAGTGTCTTACACATTTCCACACACACACACATACACGCACACACATACATACACACACACTTCACACACATACACGTACACACACATACACACATACACACACACTTCACACACATACACATACAGACACATACACACATACACACACACATACACATACACATACACACACACTTCACACACACATACACATACAGACACACACACATACACATACAGACACATACACATACAGACACACACACATACACATACAGACACATACACACGCGCACACACACACACACATACACACACACATACACATACACATGCCTCTCTCATATGTACTCCACTACTGTCACCATCCTTGCTGTTCACTTCTAATTTGCCTTATTATGTCTATGAATCCTGATTGTCCTGTCAAACTTCATCACTCCCCCAAACAATCCAGTACACACTAATTGAATAGCTGCCTAATATTTTCTGGGAGAGGTGTTTCACTATAAAACTAACAATTAATTTGCCTTTTAGTTCCCATCCAACTGTTTCTGTTTTATTCTTTTCTTTGTTGCAATTCGAACAGCACTGTAACAAACTTCTGTCTATTCCCTTCTGCTATGTAGCGGTTAGGTTTCTAGTAATTGGACTAGAAGGTTAAAAGGTGGCTGTTTTTAATTTTAAGTGTGCTTTTAAATTTATTTTTGAGAAGTTTATGCGTAAGTACCAAATTTACACGATTTACACCGCTCCCTCCATCACACAGAGTGAGACTCGACCAGTTAGACAGATCATACAGGAGTCATATCCAGAATGCACAAAGCTCAAAAAAAAAAAAGACTCAAGAAGATAAATGATAATTAAAATATAAACTATGGTCTGAACAGAGAGTTCTTGAAAGAAGAAAAAGTAATAAGTATCTCAAAAAAAGTGCCCAATATCCTTATAAACTAGGTAATTTTAAACTAAACCTCTTATGAGATTTCATCTTACCCAAGTCTTAAGGGACAAGATCAAGGAAACAAGTGTTGCTGGGACTGCAACCTGGTGTGGCCACTGTGCAAAGCAGTGTGGAGCGTGTCTCTCAAACAGCTAGAAGTAGATTGACCATATGTTGGGGAATGGAATATTTGCTTAACTATGTAAAGCTGTGTTGCATTTGTTTGTGTTGCAGAACAATTGTTTAACTGTGTAAAGATGTTTTCCATTTGTTTATGATGCAAAGATGTGTGGCTGCTTCACCTTGCCTGCCTAAGGCACCTGATTGGTCTAATAAAAAGCTGAAAAGCTAAGAGCTCGGCAGAGGAAAGATAGACAGGGTTGGTGGGCAGAGGGAAAAGGGGAGCCAGCCAGCCAGGGCCCAGCCAGCCAGACACGGAGGAAGCAGGAAAGCAGGATGGACAGTCGACAGGTGAGGTAAACGAGCCTCAGGGAAGCACATAGATTAATAGAAATGGGCTATTTTTAAGTTAAAAGAGCTAGCTAGAAACAACCCTAAGCTCCGGCCAAGCATTCATAACTAAAAGTAAGTCTCCGTGTCATGATTAGGGGGCTGGCAATCCAAGAAAGCCTGCTGCAACCTTCTGACCCAGCTATAGCATGCCTGAGCGAGCGTGTGCCCGAAGATCTCGCTGTCCTAAGCCTCAGGTGCTCATCCATGTTCATTGCCGCTCTGTTTACAATAGCTGAGGAACGGAAACAATGTAAATGTCCTCACTGATTGATGGATGACGAAAATGGGTGCATACATTATGGAATACTATTCATCTGTTAAAAAAAAAAAAGCTGCAACCAAGAATTTTTCAGGAAGATGGATGAAACTGAGAAATACCATACTGAGAGAAGTAACCCAGACCCAGAAAGACAAATGACAAATGCCACATCTTGCTGCTTATTTGTGGCTCCCGGCTCTGAATCTTTAGATTTGAATATATAACCTGAGGTAACCACAGAAGCCAGGAAAATAGAAAAGGAACATGGAGTGGGAGGAACCATTTGTTTAATTTTTATAAATGCTGCCAAGAGGCTTTCAAAAAGACTGAGACCAGGGGAGAAAGCTCAGTGGTGACGCATATGCAATGCCCGGGCTTCAGATCCCAGGAGCACACATGCACATGTGCACACACGCACATGCACATGCACACACACACACACACACCTAATAATTCACATTTCTACCAACAGAGTCCAACGAGGAACACCTCCCCCTGCCTGCTCTACTGGAAAGACATTATTGCACTTTCTGGTCCTCTCAAGTCTGGAGTGTAAGGACCCTGATTTTCGCCTCCCTAACTACTCGATTCTGTTCTCCCGTGTGCTGCCAACTCCCATTCCTGACCACATAAGAGGGAGAGGCCGTTTCCTTCTCTTTGACTCGCACTCCTGCCTGTCTATTAGAACTATTCACCCGTTGCCATGCTGTGGCATTTTCTCTTCCAGCTCCTCTATCCCTAACTTATGTGCTTGTCATAATTAGATCATCTATAATGTATAGTGGTTTCAGGCTGTCTTGGGTTGGTTATAATGGTCTGTTCCCTCCTAATCTTTGGCTACTTATAGGCACTTGGATTTTCTTCTATAGTATTTATTACCTTGCTGATTGAATCTAAATTTTCAAGTCGCTTGTCATTTATATTGTCATATTTTTCAGAATGCTACACTAGCTTATTAAATACCTCACTCATTTCCTATTACACTGAAATCCTTTTGTTACATAATAATTAATCATATATGCCGAAATATATCCTAGAGCTACATTCTACTGATTTGTCCATTCTGTGTCTATCAATATTATGGGATTTCTTGTAATGGATTTATAGAGTATATTTATATCTAATAAGAAAATTATCTACTATTCTTTCTTTATACTTTCTTATTTTTCTCATCATTTCCAGAAGGCATTTACTTTTATATGAACTTCACATGATTTTATCCAAGTGAGAACAGTTGGAATCTATTGGTGTTATGATAAGACTTAAAAACTGACTTTGGACAATCCCAGATGTTTATATGACTCTCTGGCTATAATGTGGCATGAGCCTCTATGTGTCTGAATTTATTTCATATTCCTCATAAGGAGATTAATCTTCCTTACTAATATAAATATTTCATAGTTTTTAAATGCTATATAATTGTTTATCAAGTTATTATATTGAATAAAACACCACCCTCCATTTCCATTTCTAGGCGTAATTTTTAGTATAGAGAGAAAAAAGCTTTTCACTTTAAATGATTGTTGATCCGGGCATCTTACAAAAAACTAAATTGTTCTTATGAATTTGTGTTTGTGTCTCTGTGGTTTTTTGAGTGTGCTGTTAAATCATTAGCCAAAAAGGGAGAGTGTCATCCATCATAATCTTCTAGCGCTCAGCACTAGGTTTCAGATATTTCAAAAGTGCTGTAAGGGCGGGTGAGCAGCAGCATTGGTGGTGGCTCAGAGATCGTTCACCCGGAGCATAGGGGCTCTGCTGCTGTTTGAATGAGAAAGCCCTCCACAGGCGCAAGTATCAGTTGGTCTGCAGCTGACGGTACTGTCTGAGGAGCTTAAGGAACCTTTAGAGGTGCAGCCTTGCTGAAGAAGTTCATCTCTAAGGGTGGGATTCAGGGTTTATATTCTTGCACCACTTCCTGCTTGCTCTCTCTGCTTCCTGTCTACTGTTCATATGTGGTCGGTCAGCTTTGCACTCCGACCACCCGCCGCAACCATGCTCTCCCTGTTGGAACAGACTCTAGCCTTCTGGAGCTGAAAGCCAAAACAATCTCTTCCTTTCTTACGGTGTATTTGACCAGAGTGTTTTATCACTAAAACAAAACATAACGAATACAGATCTTAATATCATGGCATCTCTCGGGAGCAGTGAATCCTGCTCTCCTGGGAAACCCCAGCCGTTGCTTTGGTCAAAACCCATCATTTCCAAATCTAGCAAGGGGAGATGAATACATGTAATGGCTAAAGAAAACCTGCTCTTGAGTAGCTAAGGTCCGTCCTAAGTGAACTATGCTGAGTGCTCTTTGACTTCTTGTCATCTGACCTAAAGGCAAAACCACTCAGAGAGGGTTTCTATCCTGACCAAGAAGGAAGCACAAAGCTGTGAGTGACTTGAATGAATCTGATGACTAACCCTTTCACTGGATTTGAAGAAAACAACCACATGGTTTGTTAGCACAATCATTTCAGTGATCAGGGTCCAGAAGCACAGACCAAAACAAAAGGAAAATAACAACCACCACCAACAACAACACAATATCGGTGCAGGAAAAGGGGTGGCATTGGGGACAGTGCAGGTGGCAGTCTTGGTTCATTCTTACCTCTCACTTGGTAAGACCACACAGATCCTGCAGAATTGAACTGAGATGATGTGCCCACTTATCAAACCCCTCTAAGACAGTCATTTTAGGAAGGGACTAGCACTGGGCTTATGATCTCCACCACAACCTTTCACCTATGGTAGCTATCAGACTGGGAGGCATAATTCATCTCTGATGGGGTTCACCATTGTCTGCTGCATACATGAACATCCAGCTCAAGAAGGTATCAAGATAAATCATAAGTAATAAATAGGCCTCAAATGCTAGGGGCTTTTAGCTGATGTCATTAGAATATTACTTATTCCTAGAAGAGGTTTCTCATAAATAAATAAATAAATAAATAAATAAATAAATGCCACAGTAGCTCCTTGTTCCTTCACAAAGTAAAAACACACATGCACGCATTTATGAATGTGCATGAAGAGGTAACCACTTTGAGAAACACCTTTGTTTTCAAGAACAGAGATTATGATCGCCAGGTTGGAGGGCATGAAAGTGTTCCCCATAAATCAGCAGCAGGGACACACTGTACCAGGACAGCAAGGAGGAAAGGGCTTGTCCAAGCTGGAGAAATCAATCCAAACTCTGGCACAGACTACAAAGGAGGCTACCCCAAAGCTGACCAAACTGTTCTTCCAGGGAAAGCAAAATGTTTCTATGAGCATCTCAAGGGAAATCCCTGGAGGGCCAGAGAGAGTATCAGCTCGGTAATTGGCTAGCTAATCTGAAGCGCTACAGCCGAGCCAAAAACTCTGAGCCAAATGAGGAGGAGCAGCTTCCAGGCACAACCCTGGCTGCCGGGGTGGTCTGCTGCTTTCAAGCATCTCTTCACGTTTTTAGTTGATGAGAGGTTTATAAAGAAAATGTATCACACCAAGTAAACCCATTTTTTCAAACACACGCATGTTCTGGCGGTGTGGCTCAGACCTTTAATTTGCTTCGTTCAGCAGCTGGTGCCCGTATGCGCCCGCGCCCTTTGCTCACCAGGCTAATCTGAAATGTTCTTGCCCTTTCTCTCGAAGGATCTGTATCCTTCTCATCCACTCTGAGTCCATTAGACTTTTACAGCCTCTTCCTGGGGCCTAGCCATGCTTTAATTCTTTTGATGACAATGGGAGACTCTGAAGACACTGAGACTATCTTCTCAAGGACTTTCCTATGACACTAATTCCAAATCAAAGATAACGCTAGGAATATTGCAGTTGCTACCCACCTTGCCACCAGGCCTGGCAGTGAGAGGATCCAGTCATCTAAATAGTACTAGAGTTTGCGTTCATCATCCAGTAACTATCAGAAACAACAGTGAGGCTTTTCCCTCACAGCCTAGAACAGGGCCTAAAGAGAATCAAAGAGATAGGTATGCCCTGCAAACAGAAGAGGCTCATTACCTCTATGGCAGGATTGTAACTTCAAACGAATGAAAAGCCATTATAGTTGTCTCTCTTTTATCTACAGGTTTTATATTCATGGATACAATCAAACTTGGGTAAAAATTATTCAGAAAAAATAAAAACAAAACATGGGATCATGTGCCTGAGGCAGGAGGACCATGAGTTCAAGGCTGGTCTGAGCCACATGGTGAGGACCTGTTTCAGAACAAACAAATGTGTACAAAGAATGTATCTGTACTGAGCTTCTATAGAATTTGCTCTTTTGTAAATCCCTAAGTAATGCAGCATAACACTTACACTATATGTTATGTATTATAAATAATCTGTAGGTGTCTGGAAATGTATGGAGGGTGTATATAAATTATATGCAAATACAAAATTTTATGTAAGTAATTTGAACATCTGCAAATTTTGTTATCCATGGCAGGTGAGGAAGGAGTCCTGGACTCATCTGCTACAGATAGTGGGAGACCGTTTGTATAGCATCCCTTTGCTGCATCTCTGTAAGAGTTACTGGGTCATGTTTGCATCCTACAATCTTGGTTTATACATATTGTCCATGAATCACTTAGTCACAGTGTACCTTTGCACTCTCAAAAGTGTCCTAATTTGGGAATTGCACATAAAGTCAACCAAATTATTTAAGACACTAAGGGCAAGTTCATCCTGGACCCATACAAGGTAATATATACACTAATAAAGATGGGTAAGCAAGATTCCTAGTCAAGGGACTTTAGCCAAAAAAAGTTCATGATTTTGAAACTCAAATTCATCTCCTTTGATCAGATACCGAGTTCATCTTTGGGTAAAAGATACAGCAACCTTGTATACCTATCTGGACAAAAAATACTCTTAATCTATAGATGTTTCCATTAAAAGTAAAATCTGTTATGTGGCTATGTTGGCCCACATCCCAACAGATGAGCCATGTGAAACAGGATGAATCCAAGAGGGCTTATGAATGAAGGATGTTTAGTATCACCCAAGGTGTTATCACAGTAGGTCAACAGGAGGGAAGAGAGGCATCCTGTGTAACTAACCTCTGAGAGCGGAGTCCTTGGGGCACAGGTCAGGTCTCCTTCCTCTCTCAACTAAAACTCTCGATCTCAGTTCATAAGGAAGCCACCCTGCATCTCAGGTATGAACTGTATGAAGCAAAAATCTCCCACTCACATGATGACCTCACAGGTCTGTCTTTCAGCCTACACCAAAGTCCATGAAAGGAAAGAACACGTTTCTTTCTTCTATAACAACATTCTCTTAACACTGGTGGTTTCGAACCAGTTTCCCAACATAGTAATAAAACCATGAAAATTCATACATAGGACATTCCTTAAAGGCATAGAATGGGTTACAATAATGCATTCCCACCTACTCCTGTACATCTTCCCTACTCAAGTAAACATAGCAGAATAACGATTAGTAGTGGAAGCAGATTATTTTACAGATAATCTTGAATCTGCTCTGGTGTTTTAATGTACATTTTACAACAACTTTATATTCTATCACTGTTAGCTCATGCCTGGCAACATATCGCACAACAACTCTTCATATGAGCACAAGAACATAGTGTGCTGATGAGGAGGAAGAATTCTCAGAGTGGGTAGAAGGTGTTAAAGAAAAATTGCTATCTTTAGAACTGCAAACACAGGTATAGGCTCTAGAAGAGGCTCAAACCCCTGCGTGCAGGTACTGGATGTCAGGAATGGTCCCTTATATAGTCTCAGAGGAAAAAAAAAGTGGTTACATGCTTTACACTCTAGCTAGAGAAACCCTTAATTTTATAGATGAATAAATTGGAATAAATTGTCTTCCCCATAATGCTAAAAACATTAACCAAGGTAGCACTAGAAGCCAGAACTAAATTAAAGACATTTCAGGAGAAATCATATCACAAAAATTATTTACTTACTTGGGAAATAATTGATTCATTTTTATTCATTGAAAGCAAATGTTTGCTGACTGTCACCTTGCGCCAGGTAATGTCACTAGGTAATGGGTATACACCGTAAACACACTCTTAGGTGAGGACACTACTCTACATAGGTCATAGAAGAGTTTTGAGCAGGGAGGTAAAGCAGAGGTGGTGTCCTGGAGATGAAGAACCAAAGCAATCGTGACTGGAAGGTCCATGTGAGAAGACCACTGTGACTGAACCAGATGGAAGGAAGGAGAGGTAAGATCAAAGGTCAGGGAGGGAAGTCAGATTGTGTCAGGTTCTAATTCTTCCCCAGAGGACACGAGGAGTCACCGATGCTTTCCATCAGCGGAGAGCCATCACTATGCAATCTTTAAATCTGTGCGAAACAATCCCACACCTGTTAGGCTTCAAAGGGGTATTTATTTTGGGGGGTAAAAATTACAAAACACCAACCATCAGCAAAGGAGCCTAGTCGCTGGAGCAGGAGCCAGAACCAAGAGAACTAGCCAAGGCTTGCTGCTCTTTTTTAAAGATAAATAGACCACGCCCCAGTGGGCTGGTATTTCAGCAGCTATTGGCTAAAGGAGTGGAAGGTCCTCCCGCAACATGCACTGAGCATGCTCAGCAGAGCTGCCTATGCAAATTTTGCACACACAGGAACCTCAAAATAGGAACTGGGAGGAGTCTGTACAAAGAAGATATTTCAAGACATGGAACAAGAGTATCAACAAAAGAGAGGCCTGGGACAGAGCTCAAGACCAAATACCACACGGTACTGTCCTTCATAAGCATTCTATTGGCCCTTGAACTTGAACTTTCTGAATAGAAAACCACAATAATAGTGCTTCTGATTCTTCAACATCAGATGGACGGTTTGCTGCTAGTGGGTCAATAAGCCTACCTACTTCTTTAGGGTCTCTCTACTGCCCTTTAGTAAGAAGCAGGAGGAGTTTTCAAAGAAGCCAAGCCAACAGAAAGAACCATGAAGGAGCCAAAGAAATACCTGTCCCAGACCGGGAGGTGCCAAGGATACAGGGAGTTGGGATGGGGAATATTGCTGCTAATGGATGCTCACTAGAAAAGATATGTGACACCTCAT
Source organism: Alexandromys fortis (assembly GCF_014885135.2). Lineage (NCBI taxonomy): Eukaryota > Metazoa > Chordata > Mammalia > Rodentia > Cricetidae > Alexandromys > Alexandromys fortis. The sequence continues at coordinate 8,303,121 of NW_026067997.1, forward strand.
GGGCCCATTCCAGGCATCACTTTAAAAGTCACTCTCAAACAGAATGGGTCATGATAGAAGCAGAAGGTGAACCAATCATAATTAAGCAAGCATTAATGAAAAGCACACTCCTTTTTTGGATGAGAGACTCTAAACATAACCCCAGGTACCAGTGATGGTGTCTTAAATGCTGTGATGGATGGTGGCTAGCTATAAAGAGGAGGAAGGGCTGAAGATTCACAGTGTCACAAGGTTGACTCATTTTTGTGGCCGAGGACAGGATAAGGACAACAGGTCCTGACAGGGATCTGAGGCAGGAGCTGGGCTGGTGTTCAGAAAGCCCTCCCAGGCTATTTAACTTCTGGGAGCCCTGGCTTTTCTCGACTGTGAAATGGAAGTGATGTAAAGGTGGGTACACCTTTCTAGGGGGGATTTTCTAGAAATAACTGGTGAGGGATTATTTTCCAAGTAAAAAATAGTACCATTCATTGAGTCTTAGACAGTTAAAAATAGGTAAACTCCCATTGTGATGAACTCAAGGAAGTTGCCAATTATTTTAATGAAGTAAAATGGTACTAAAATTAACACATAGCTAAAAAACACATTTTAAAATGAAAGAGCAGAGGAAGAATGCAAGCCAACATCCAGCCTGTGCTCAATGAGTCTGCAAGTAAAAGAAATGAAGCCCCGCGGGAGAAAATGAAGGTCACACATCCGTACATGCACGCATCCCCCTCTTCCTATCACTGGTGTTTAGCTTTAGTTTTGGTTGTGTTCCGTTTATTCAAATTGGGTAGTTGAAATATGAGATGACATGCACTTGCGTGGGAAATCTTCTGGTGGAAGAATAAGAGTTACTGAAGGATGTGGGACTTCAACCCTAAGAAAGCTGAGAATGGGAGACATGGTAGGGGAAGAGCCGGCCCTAACTGGTAACCATATACCAAGGGATCAGCCCTGAAACATACACACAGGTAACATTATAAAGACAGAGCTAATTGTATTTATATATTAAGGTAGGGGTGTGTGTATGTGTGTGTGAGAGAGAGAGAGAGAGAGAGTAAGAGAAAGAAACACAACTCTTAAACAATTAAAGAAAAAAAGGCCGTGAATTTGAAAGAAAGCCTAAAGAACGGTGCATGGAAAGAATTGGGGAAGAAAATATGTTATAATTTCAAATTTTAATTATTTTATAGCTTACTGAAGGAAAACTATATATAATGGAAAAACAAACCTACCAGAAACAAACCTACCAGAAAACCTCTTGGTCATAATTCTGAAAGCACACAATTTATCCTATTGTTAGAGTGGCTGACAATCGCATCAGTTTATTATCACATACGATGAATTGAAACCTGATCGAAATTGTCTCTCTCAAGGGGTTATTTATTGTACATTATGCAGTTGCTATGGTCACTGTGAGTGATCATTTTGACATGCAAGAAAGATCTGTCTATATCCCAGGTCTTCAAACGTCCAGCTGTGTCACCTTAGGCGACTTATTCTGCCTGTTTGTGGCTGCTGGTCTGTTTTTCAGTGTTTTGCTTGTCTGTTTGTTGTGTCCTCCATAAAATGAAGCTCTCACGCCTGTCAGGGTTCTGAGGTCTGGGTGTGGCGAGTATAAGTGTGCATCCTGGAGCATCCTCTTCAAAGGGACGGCCATTATTAACCTTTACCTCTCGTGGAAGAAATTAGCCAAGGCGCAGATTTAATTTTAACTGTCCAGAAACCTTTCTTGTCGTGGCATTTACCATTATTGAATTCCAATGGCAAAGACAAGCACCCTAGGTAGTGTCACCTGTCCCCTTGACGTAGCCCAGGCTCATCAAGGGCGTCTCGATTGGGGGGTTGCTCGGATCGCATTAGCCTACGGCCATGTCTTGAGGAATTATTTCAAGTGTTGATTGACAGGGCTGTGCCCAGCTGTGTCCAGCCCACTGTTGATGGTCAGCATCCTGGAAAAGGTGGCCCTCTTGCTATATAAGAGAGCTATCTGAGACTGAAGAAGGAAGGGAGGCAGAACTCAGTGATCCTCTATGGGGAGTGCTACAGTTTCTGCTTGAGTTCCTGCCCTGGCTTCCTTCGGGACTTTGACCTGAAAGAAGAAGCTGAAATGAATCCTTTCCTCCCCTAAGTAAGTTGTTTTGGGTCTAGCTCCAAACAGTTCAGATAATGGATACTCACCTCATATAGGATAGTACCCAAGACATATTTGATAATGGTTTTTTTTATGCTGACTTGAGCCAAGCACAACTGGAGACTGGGTTTCTTTGTTGGGTCACTGGAAACCACATAAAACACAAGGGATAAAAACAGACTAGTTAAAAGTTGTACAGACGACCCTCAGGTTGGACAGTCTTATGGCCTTCCAGAAACTGGCCTGTACTGCTTGCAGACTCGTTCATATATTTGCCCACCCATTTGTTCACACAGTATTTATTGGGACTTTGACATTATTCGAGGTGGGAGAGATGCTAAGAGGAGCCAGGCAGGCGGGTGCTGAAGTTTGCTGTCTGGTTTAGCAGGTAGGTAATGGATGAACGTAGATCAGGAGGATGATTCAGTCGGTAACACGCCTTGCACCTTCCATGTTCAAAGTTGGATATTGCAATGTATGCCTGTCCCACTCGAAGGCAGAGACAGGAGGATGTCTGGGACTTGCCAGGGAGCCAGTCTAACCACTCGAGCCAGACAAACAAGCTCCAAATTTAACAGGCAACCCTGTCTCAAAAACTAAGGTGGACAGACATTGAGGAAGATACCCAATGTCAACCTCTGGCCTCTGCACACATGTGTACACACTTACACACACACACATACACACTACCACCACCACTACCAAAAAAAGGGAGGAAGGAAAATAGAGACATGAATAAAAATTAATAGGCTTTTTTTTAAAAGAAATAGTGTAATAGAGCAAGATTTCATTACTATCTTTTTATCTCTATCTTCTTTTCATACTTGCTGCAGAAAATAATTTTCTGCAGGACACAGTGAGGTGAGAAGAGGCAACGGATCACGCAGGAGTAGAGGTGACAACGGCATGTCCAGCCTCTGCAGGTCCCTCTTAGGTTTCCTGAGTGAGGACAGTAGATCAACACATTTGGAGTCCCTGCAGCTTTCCCCAGTGTCTCACTGGGAAGTATTGACACTGGAATAATAAAAAGAGGAAAGAAGACTCATGAGACCTTGTCTCAAAAAGAACTGGAAAAGTTAGCTTAATAACAGAGTTACACTAATTTGCTCTCCGTATCCTGAGGGGGAATTGGGCCCTTCTGGCCTGTTCCTTTTATAGATGGCAGCAACAAAAGATTGCTGGCTCAGGAGAAATTTGTGCAGGGATTCAAAAAAAAAAAAAAAGGAAAAAAAAGGTTCACATGTTCTAATATATGTAGCCAACATGTGATATTGTTTTTCTCAGTGTTTAGGGGAAAGATCATTTGAATCCATTCACAACTTTGTTATAAGTTCTGTATGATTGGGACTTTTAGATATGGCCATAAAAACACGAGCTATCCAGCTAAATTTGAATTTCAGGTTAGCATCAAGTAAAACTTTAGTGTATGTCCCAGGCAATATTTGTTAACTATATTTTGTTGCCTTATCCGGACCTGATGCCAGGAAAGATGCTAACCCCCTTCTAGTTGGCAAAGAGCACATCCCTGTTTGACACTTTTACTCCTTGTTCCCAAAGAAGGCTCTCATTATTGATCACTTTCATTGATCCAGTCCGGCAGTTTTCAAACAAACACACACAGACAAAGAAGAGCTCTTAAGAGAACAAATTCTGATGTTGAATCTTAATATTGAATCCTGATTTTTTTTCTCTTTCTCATAAAATAGCAGAATCTTGTTGGATGAAGAAGATAAAAGCAGCTGGGAGTAGAAGGAAACTAACCACTGACTTCCTACAGCCTTTGTCCCAGAATAAAGGAATTCTACACAATAAACATGAAATGTTAATGTTTTGGACATCCCCACCAAGTCTTGCCTAAGTAAAAAAGTCCACATAATCCTTCCCTTCATCACGCCAGACTTTCTCCTCACTGCAGACATTATCATCCAACTCCCATTAAAGAAATGCTGAAACTGTGCATGGTGGAACACGCCTTTAATCCCAGCACTTAGAGGCAGAGGCAGGAGGATTATATGTAAGTTTGATGACAGCCCAATCTGTATAGCAAGTTTCAGGCCAGCCAAGGCTATATAGTGAGACCCTGTTTCAAAAAAAAAAAATGCAATTCTACTTCAATTAAAAACATTAAATTTTTCAAAGAAAGACTGAAATCTGCTGATTCAAATCCTTTTTAATAAAAAGAAAGAAAATTTCCCATCAAAAATCCAACACTATTCTTCAAGGACTATAATTATTTTAAAGTAATAACATTTATATATAAACACAAAAGATGCCAGGTAACCAAAGCAATCCTAAGCAAAGAATACTGCTGGAGATATCACTACACCTGACTTTGAGTTACTCTGCAGAGCCGTGGTAATAAAATCAGCAAGGCAATGACACATGGTAACCAACCAATAGACTAGAATAGAGGACAAGGTAGAAGCCCATATGACTACAACTCCCTGGCTATTAACAAGATGCCAAAAGTGTACATTGGAGAAAAGACAGTACCCTCAGCAAGTGGTGCTAGAGAAAACATCTTCATGTAGAAGAGGAACCAGAACTCTACATCTTACCTGAACAAAAGTCAAATCCAAATGCACCAAACATCTTAATGTAAGATCTAAAACTCTGAAATTGGTAGAGAAAAAAGAAACAGAGGAAGCACCACAGTGCATAGATACACATCCGGACTTTCTCCAGTTACTCTGGAAAAAGGTCAACTGCTGACAAACAGACCTTAGGAAATTTAAAAGTCTTCACCCCACAAAGTAATCTGTTAAGTGGGTAAAGAAACAGCCTATAGAATGGGAGAAAACCTTTGCCATCTGACAGAGGATCAATAACCAGAATAAACACACACACACACACACACACACACACACACACGCAAAACCCTAAACAACAAGAAAACAAGCCAATCAAAAAATGAGCTAAGGAGTCAAACAGAATTCTCAAAAGAAGAAATGTGTGGCCAAATTTGAACTGTTCAACATCTTTATCTATCAGAGAAATGCTTATTAAAACTACCTTGAGATACCAGCTCAGCCCAATCACAATGGCTTTCAGCTAGAAACCAAATGACAACAAATACTGGCCAGGGTGTGGAGGTAGGGGAAGCTTTATTTGTAGTCACTGTAGGCAGGCTGTAGACTGGTGTAGCCACTGTGGATCTTAGGGTGGAGGCTTCTTAAAAACTAAGACTTGAATAATCACATAACCAGCTATACTGCCTCTGGGCATATACCCAAAGGACTCTGTATCCTGCTACAGAGATATTTAATCACCTCTCTTCATTGTCACCCTTCACAATAGCAAGGGAACAGAATCGGCCTACATATCCATCAACTAATAAAAGGGTAATAAAATGTGGTACAAATACACAATGGAATTTTATTTCACTCTAAAGAAAAAATAAGCTATAAAATTTGCAGGAAAATGGATAGAACTGGAAGATACTATATTGAGTTAGATAACCTAGGCTCAGAAATTGTCTTTGCATATTTTACACCACATTTTTCTCTCATTCTAGCTCCAGGCTTTAAGAAATGGGTACACTGATGTGGGAATGGGTGTGTGTAGAGTCTAGGGAACTACAGAGGGGCCATCAGAGAGGGGAAAGAGGCTTTGAGAGGCAGAGTTGAATGCATTGAGATATGGAAGTGCAAGACGAAGGCTGAGTGGAAATATTAAGAAGGGAAAAGTGGACAGAGAGGAGAGACCATGTGACTGGGAGGGTAAACTATCTGTGGGAAAGGCTTGGAAAGCTGACACCTGAGGAGTTCATTATGAGGGGCTGAGAAGCTGGCTCTGCGGGTAGAGCATTTACTGTGCAAACATATGAACCTGGAAAGTACCTGGATTGGGATTCCTAGCACCCATTGCAAAGCCTGCAACTTGCAGCAGTAGAGTCAAAGATTGAGAAAAGTGGATCTTGGGAGTTTGCTGGGCAACCAGTCTAGCTAAAATGGTAAGACCTTGTCCCAGAAAAAAATAATAGTGACAGAAGAAGCTACCTGAAGTCCATTTCTGGCCTCCATTTGTGCACTATAGGCTAATGTACCCATCATGCATGCACATGAGTGTACGTGAATGGGTACACACACATGCATGTGGATGCACACACAAGATTTTGGGTGTAGATACACTGTATGAACGAATAAACATGCTCTCAGAAACCATGTTATTAAATAAAAATCCAGTGTCAGGCATGGGCTTTCTCCCTACATTTGTTGGTCAGGAAGGCCCCTGGCACTCCCAAATCAATACTAGAAATTGGCATTGCTCTTGATAGTCCAGCAGAACAAAATGGTAAGACCTCGTTGTGGAAGACACCACTCTGTAGGGTATACAAGAATCAAGCTGGAACTGGGTTAGTGGCTATTCTTTGCAGGATAGCCTCCCATTGCCAAAAGACTTCATTAAGACATGGAGGGAGAAGTTGTCTTCCACGTTCCTATCCAACTGTGGACTCAGTGTACAGCACTGCTAACAAGCTAAGCAAGATGTCCCCGCTGCTGCAATAACAGCAAGTACGCTACAAGGGTAAGCAAACTCTGATTAGATTTGAGGTCCACTCCATAGGAGGCAACTTTCATCTGGTAGTGTGAAAGTTGTTAAACACCTATGTCTGAGGATGTCATGGACCCTGGTGGGAGAGATAAAGTTGCTGTTATTTCGCTAAGTGGATATGATGTATCCATCAAACTGTCATCTAAATAACTACGTTGATAACCATAGATTACTGTAGCTATCAGCTTTGATCAGTGAAGCTTCCTTTTGCAGTAGGGAATGGTAGCTGTAGAGACTCATAAGTGGTCAATGTGATGGGAACAGGTGACAGTCAAATGCTCAGCCATAAACTGGACATCTCTATTACCCAATCCAAGGCTCAAGGAACATCCACAGAGGAAGAGAAAAAAGAATGTCAGAGCCAAAGGAAGGAGCAGAGGGCAGGGCAGGGCAGGACATAGAAATGTGGCAGCTGAAAATGACACCACAGTCACACTCTTGCACTGTGCGCATCTGCACAATATTGGGCATCTCCAACATCCTGACATATAGCAGGAGGATTTATGTGCAGTTAGTGGGGGCTGAGAGGAGAGACAGCTTCTCCAATAGTATGGCAACGAATAAGGTTCCCATGCTACTGTGAATGACTTACTCCGTATTCCTGTAAGTAGCCCTAAGTTAAATATCAGGGTCATATAAAAAATAAAATAAATAGTTGTTCAGATTTTTATGTTTTGTTGTTTGGGATCTTTTAGAGAGAGAAAAGGGAGAAAGAAACAAAGTTAGGAAGGGGAGGTAAGGAGGAGCTGAGAAGAACTGGGAAAGGGAAAAGAATATAGGGAAAAGAATATAATCAAAATACAATGTATGAAAACATTTTAAAGAAAAAATACACACAAAAGAATAAAAGAACTCCAAAGACTCAGGGGAAAAGAAAGATAGCTGACAGAAGGGGGAAGGAGGGAGAAGGCATCGGGGAGGGGGGGAGAGGAAAGAGGGCATCAGGCAGCAAACATGATCAGAGAATAGTATGTATCTGAAAATGTAATGAAACCTGTTATCCATTAGTAACACACACACATAAAATCACAAAACAGGCCAAGTTAAAGGAGTGACCATTTAGAGGGAAGAGGAGACAACAGGATAAAGGGGAAATCAATATTATCAAAGTATACTTTATACATGTCTGAAAATATCACAATAAATATCACAAACAAATCCATTATCTTGTATATGTGCTAAAAAATAGTTTGTTATTACATAGGGCATAAACATGTTTCAAGTACATATTCCATTTTTACCATAACAAATCTGTCACCATAGCATGCTACTTGTTAGTTTGTCTCTGTGTCTCTGTGACATCAGATAAGCAGGAAAAGCAGATTAAGTCATCGCCAACAGCCCGCCTAAGCCAGCATACCAACCAATGGATGGGAATTAACTTCCAGGTGCTTTAGCTAAACTCTCCAGTGACTGTCCAGATGTTTAGTATCACGCTGACATTGTAAACACACTTTCCACTTCAGTCCTTCCTCTCTAGGGTTCAGATGTTCTCACCACAGACAACAGTTCACAAGTGACAGTGGACATCTCCTGAAGCCATGTTTCCATTTAGTATGTATGGAGTGTCCTTGAGCATATTTTACAAGTTGATTTAAATCCTTGTCATTCTTGTTCGTCATAGGATATTTCTTAGCATGCTCCCCTCTAGTTCCTATCTGTAAATAATCATCGATCCCCATTTTATCCAAACTCTTTCTCCATTAAAGGCCTTTGCTTTCGGAAGAGCTATTATGTACTCATTCCCAGAATATGAAAGTCAGCCTACCTCTACCAGATTGAAAAGCCAACTTCAAGAGCAGTGTAGGGACAGGCTAGCTTTCAGCTGTAAGCATGTGCCTGTCAAGTTTGCTCCTTAAAAGTTATTTCTAGGACAAGAGAGATAAAATAGTAAAATGCTTGGCTTAAAAAAAATAAGTAGAACAATACTGAAAGTATTATAAGACTTAGTCTCCAATTCTAACTACAGAGTCATAGAAACAAACAAAAACCTTGCATGGTACTGACAGAAAAGCAGGTGAAAGGCCAATGGATTAGAACAAGGGACCAAAATAAATCTCACAGCAACAGCTACCTGATCATTAATAAAGGTGGCACAAGCATAAATTGGAGAAAGGCAAGCCTTGTTGACAAGTGGTAATGGGAAAGTTGGTTAAGTACCTACAGAAGAAACTAGACACATAGCTCTCACCATGCACAAACGTCAAGTAAAAGTAGATCCAGACCTAATGTAAGACCTGAACCTCCTACACCCTATAGACAAGGACTTTCTGAAGGGACTCCAAGAGCTTGGGAATTATATGAATTAATGAATGGGACTGCATGAAGTTTAAAACTTTCTTCTGGCCAAGGAAACAATCAATCGACAGAGTAGGAGACAATCTTTGCCAACTACATCTGGCAAGGGATTTATATCAGGGGTCTATAAAGAACTCCAAGCATTAAATACCAAGAAATGCAAACAATTAGGGCGCTTATGAATTGAACAGGGTGTCTCAAAGAAAGAAATGACAATACTCAATGAAATTTTTTAATACTCAACATTACCTAGTAGAAAAATGGAAATTGAATCATCTTTGAGATTCTATCTCACCCCATTTGGCAAGGCTATCATTAAGAAAATGAACAAGTGCAGGTAAGAAAATGTAGGGGGAAAGACTCATTTATATACTGCTGGTGAGAATATAAACTAGTGCCACCACTATAGAAACCAGTATGGAAATTCTTAAAAAGAAAATAGAACTACCATATGAGCCAGCTATCCCACCCTGGGGTGAATACCCAAAGAAGTCCAAGACAGCCTACCACAGAGATACCTGCACATGCACATATTCAAGTTAAACATCATGGTTTGTGCCTGTAGCCCCTGGACTCAGAAGTGTAATACATAAGAGTTTCCATGAGTTCAAGTCCAGCCTTGTGTATACTATGAGTACCAGGACAGTCCGAGCGACAGAGCAAGACCCTGTCTCAATGAAGTAAAAGAAAAAAGACATGAAACCAGGTTTAATATCCATCAACTGATAAATGGATAATGAAAATTCCAGACACACAATGGAATTTTACTCTGCTATAACAAACAATGAAATTATGACATTGTCAGAAAAATAAATAAAACTGGATATCATTGACTTAAGCGATCATTAAACAGTATAAAAGCACATACCACATTTTCTTTCATATGCAAAATCTAGATTTATAAAGAACAAAAATTCATAGGGCATGAAAGTGAAAAAGGAACTATGAGAAGAGAGAAAGAGACCTAAAGGGACAGAGGTAGAAAGAAGGGCAATGGAGTATATGACATGAGAACAAGAGATGGGACTATTTGGGCGTAGGAAGGGACCAGTAAGAGACAGAAAAGGGGTGAGGGAGAGAAGTGACAGGAGCAAAATTGAATAATGAAAGGTATCAAAATGCAAATTAACCAAAAATTAATTAAAATAAAATTCACCCCAGTAAGCAAGGGACAAATCTTAGTGATAGAATAAGTAATAGAGAGGTCATAACCCTTGATTACTTCTAGCTCAGATAGACAGATAAATAAATAAATAAATAAATAAATAAATAAATAAATAAATAGCACATCAGTCTATTAAAACAAGTAAGTGAGTTATTGAGGTCACAGGAGTTAAGATCAATATGAGAAAATCAATGCATCTATATATACTGGAAACAAAGTATCACAAGTTTTTTTAAAAAAAAAGTATCATTTGCAATACACCCAAAACTATGAAGTATTTAGAGATAATCCTGATCAAAGGTTATATAGGATCTACATGCAAAATGATAAAACACTGCCAAGACTAATTTCTAAAAAACATATTCATAAGTTGGAAGACCAATAACACTAGGATGTTAATGCCCTCCAATTGATCTACAGAGTCAATGCAATGCAAATCAAAATCCCAGTAATTAGCAAACTGATTCCATGATGAATGTGAAAATGTCAGGGACAGAAGAACCAAGACAATCTAATTAAAAAAAAAAAAAACATACAATGGAAGGCTAAGCACACCTAATTTAAAGACGTATAAAGTCGTGACAATCAGAACACTGTGGTGTGAGTATCAGGACAGACAAGTAGATCAATGGAGCAGAATAAAGAGATTGGGAATGAACTCATAAACATATGGATTGTTTTTCTCAAAAGTGTGAAAGCAATCTAGTAAAGGAAGAATAACCTTTCCAATAAATGATGCTGGAACTAATCAACAGCTAAGCGAGGAGGACAAGAGAGAAAAAGGAAGATCCATAATTGACACATCATACTTCTTCCAAAGGTTGAGGCCTACATGCTTAAAACTATATAAACTCAACTGGAACTATAAACTTTTTAATAAAAATTATGATAAAATCTTTGTTATGTTGACATATATCAAGATTTCTTAGCTATGAAACCAAAAACATAATCCATAAAAAAATTATGAACTAAACTTTATTAACATCTAAAACATCAACTCTGAAAGGCTCTATTAATTAAAATCAAAAACATAGAATGGAAAATACATTTTTAAATCTTTTTTTTTTTTTAAAAAAAAAAAAGCTTGTATCAAGACTACATAAAGAGACCTGTTAAAAATCCTGTATGGGAGCACAGCATCTCTGTTAACAATGGGCTAAGGATTTGCACAATTACCTCACCAACAATATATTGGCATTGGCATAAAATATGCATGTGTTCAACATCGCTAATCATCAGGTGTAGATAGATACTATAAAGCAGTCCCACACTAGCTCAGAATTGAATATAATAAAAGGTTCTTTATTTAGGGGTAGACTCACAAATCACAGTCCACTGCACAAGCTGGGAACAGGAACTGAATCCAGCAGCAGAGAAAGAGAGGCCTCACAAGTTTTATGGTAGCATTTATAGTACAAGAGACCATGCCCAATTGAGCTGGTATCTTAAAGGTTGTTGACTGAAGGAGTTCCTACAGCACCTCCACCTTTTGTCTAAATAAGAAAGGTCTAAGCCTAATACAAAGTTATATACAATAAGAACAAATATCAAGTATAAAAATGAGAATAACAACGAGCATAAACAATATCAAGCAAGAAACATATGCTAAATATTTTAATAGTTATCATACTAAGAAGTCTAAGTCTTGTATTAGAAATGGTTTGGCTAAGTCATAAGAGGGAAATAACTACGAATATCTAGTCTTCAACCCCATCAAAAACCTAAGAAAGGAAACAATATTACTTTAGTAAACAAGAAGTACAATCAAGCAACTTCCAAAATGTGCAATTAATGACAGAGACAACTGACAACATGGGCAATCACCCAAAGTCTCATTTGCAATGTTGGAGCAACCAAATTGGCTAAGGCTTGAGTAACTGACAGACCATTTTCAGAGGCAGGAAATTTTTCAAAACCATCTTTGCCTGTCTTGGCAAGATTTAGCAGTCTTTTTTCTTGTATTCTGCTTGTCCTGTCTGGACATCATGCATTTCATCAGTGGTCGAGGCATCGGCAGTTCTTTGTCCAAAGGCAAGTTTTGCCAGGAAGAAAACAAACTCCAAGTAAAATGTCTTTGGTGAGGAATATTCTCTCAGGAATAGATCCATGCTGCTAGGAGCGATGTGTCTCACATTACCAGAACCCTAAGTTAGTTAGTTAGTTAGTTAGTTAGTTAGTTAGTTAGTTAGTTCATTGATTTTTATTGAGCTCTACATTTTTCTCTGCTCCCATTCCTGCTTGTTCCCTCCCCTTCAACCCTCTCCCAAGGTCCCACATTCCCAATTTACTCAGGAGATCTTGTCTTTTTCTACTTCCCATGTAGATTAGATCTATATATGTCTCTCTTAGGGTCCTCATTGTTGTCTACGTTCTCTGGGATTGTGATTTGTAGGCTGGTTTTCATTACTTTGTGTTTAAAAACCACTTTTGAGTGAGTACATGTGCTAATTGTCTTTATGGGTATGGGTTACCTCACTCAAAATAATGTTTTCTAGCTCTATCTATTTGCCTGCAAAATTCAAAATGTCATTTTTTTCGTCTGCATAGTACTCCATTGTATAAATGTACCATATTTTCCTTATCCATTCTCAGTGAAGAGGCATTTCATTTTTTTCCAGTTTCTGGCTATGACAAACAATGCTGCTAAGAACATAGCTGAGCATATGTCTTTGTGGCATGATTGAGCATCCTTTCAATATATACCCAAAAGTGGTATTACTGGGTCTTGAGGAAGGTTGTTTCCTAATTTTCTGAGAAACCGCCACACTGCCATCCAAAGGGCTGTACCAGCTTGTACTCCCACAAGCAATGCAAGAGTGTTTCCTTTACCCCACAACCTCTCCAGCATAAGTTGTCATCCGTGTTTTTGATCTTGGCCATTCTTACAGGTGTAAGATGGAATCTCAGAGTTGTTTTGATTTGCATTTCTCTGATCACTAAGGATGTTGAGCATTTCCTTAAGTGTCTTTCAGCCATTTTAGATTCCTCTCTTGAGAGTTCTCTGTTTAAGTCTGTACCCCACTTTTTTATTGGATTATTTGTTCTTTTGATGACCAATTTCTTGAGTTCTTTGTATATTTTGGAGATCAGACCCCTGTCTGATGTGGGGTTGGTGAAGATCTTTTCTCATTCTGTAGGCTGTCATTTTGTCTTGTTGCTTTACAGAAGCTTTTCAGTTTCAGGAGGTCCCATTTATTAATTGTTTCTCTCAGTGTCTGTGCTACTGGGGTTATATTTAGGAAGTGGTCTCCTGTGCCAATGCGTTCAAGTGTACTTCTCACTTTCTCTTCTATGAGGTTCAGTGTGGTTGGCTTTATGTTAAGGTCTTTGATCCATTTGGACTTGAGTTTTGTGCATTCTGATAGATATGGATCTATTTTCAATTTTCTACATGTTGATATCCAGTTATGCCAGCATCATTTGTTAAATATGCTTTCTTTTTTCCATTTGATATTTGTTGTTTCTTTGTCAAATATCAGGTATTTAAAGGTGTGTAGATTAATATCCGCAGACCCCTAAGTTAGTTAAATGTCATATTCTACAGTTCTTTGAAGTGGTTGAAGATTATCTGTCTATGTGTAGTACAATCTCTATGTATCTAAAGAACTTAATTAGTCTAACTATGACTATGACAAACATGAATGACTATTGACTCTAATTCTTAATACCTATATAGCTTAAAGACTAAGGCTTCATATTATAATAGTAAACAATCTTTAAACAACTGTGCAACAAATGAGGACAATGACCTCAAAATATAAACAGTGTATAAGTATCTTGATCAGAGGTAGAAATCTATAGTGCAATATGATAAATATGTCTTTCAATTATATCAATATATAAAATGTCTTAAGCAGAGGTAGAAGCATGCATGCATACAATATGACAAAATAACTTTGCATAGATGTACAAATATAGTAAAAAGAAATAAGAGGATATTCAATTTAACAAATATAATTTGAATTTGTATCAATATACAAGAATCTATATCAATGTAAATTGTCTATAAATAATAGCTCACAAGTATTCACTCTATTAATTACTATTACTAGTGTGAGTAAGCTCAAATAATCTATCTTAGTCTATCTAATTTCCCTTATTTTTTTTTTCAAAAAGAAATCCCTGAACCTACATAATTTCCATCCTAACCCCCAACCATATACGAGTTATAATAAACCCCTAATTAATGTCCCCAACCCATAAGACAAACTTTTTTGAGAGAGGGGACTTCATCTTCTAGAATTACTTCCAACTGTCATAGGAGTGATGTTCTTTCTATAGGATCCTATAAAACTAAAATGATGGCTAAGTTTCAAGATTACTCTCTGGTATAATCGCAAATAGTCTCTGAGTATTCAGTAGGGTTTTTATGAGGTTCTCATTTGAAGTTCTGGCCAGAATGTTGTAAGAAGGTGCACCATTTTAGATAGCCAAGTTGGAATCATTTTGAGCAGTTGGTACCCCAAACTGATCTTAAAATAGTGCTATCAACATCATAACATCATATCAACCAGGTGAAATCATTGTTGTGGGGCCCTATCTTCTTCCTGGAAACTTATAAAATTACCAGAGAAAAATTTGTTATTCATTATGGAAAACTTAAACATTATTGATATAGACATAAATTCAACAAAAGTTATGATAGAGACAGAAATAGGTATGAAGAGAAGTAAAATTTTTCCTAAATTCTTTCTTCTATCTGTCCCATACCAGATGCCTGCTGATATAAGACAGAAACTCTGAATTTTTCTTTTAACAACATGCTTGGATTTAGAAAATGATAGCCATTGTCTAACTCCAAAGTCAACTTTAATTTGTAAGTAGAGATATACACAAGTTCACATAATGAAATTTTATACTTCAGATGATATGTCATCAAAAATCAGATTTCTCTTTATATGGTGATTCTTTCCTCTTTAGGCATCTAGATGTCCAAGGTCTCTAGACTTTTTGAAGATGGGTACTTTCCTGCAAAGATAAGAACAAATACCAACCCAAGTATGATTGTCACCTCTGTGGATGAGCTTTCATTTCTCTTTCTCAAGAAGTTTCTCTTTTTCAAACCAAATCTTTATTAATGTTGATGATTTCCATAGCTTTACTACACCCACTGAAACAGTCTATGTGAGCTAATGGAAGCTCACCAACACTAGCCAGACTGTGAAGGAACAAGCATAGGTGCTGTTGGACAGTAGTCTTTTATCCTGTCACTTGAATTATTTTTAATAAAACGTTGATTGGCCAGTAGCCAGGCAGGAAGTCGAGGTGGGGTGACCAGGCAGGAAGTAGAGGCAAGACAACGAGAACAGGAGAATTCTTGGAAGAGGAACTGTCAGTCTACAACCGTCACCAAGATGCAGAGGAAGCAAGATGTGACTGCCTCGCCAAAAAAGGTACCAAGCCACCAGGCTAACACAGACAAGAATTATGGGCTAATATAAGTTATAAGAGTTAATAAGAAGCCTGAACTACTAGGCCAACCAGTTTATGATTAATGTAGACCCCTGTGTGTTTATTTGAGGCCAAATGGCTGTGGGACCTGGTGGGACAGAAACCTCTGTCAACACATAGGCCCAAACTAGTCCCTCTGAATGTGGCTGACAGCTGCGTGGCTGGGGCAGACTGAGGGGCCACTGTCAGTGGCACCAGGATTTATCCCTACTGCTTGTACTGGCCTTTGGAGAATCTATTCTCTTTGGATGAAAACCTTGCTCAGCCTAAATATAGTAGGGAGGACCTTGGACCTTCCCAAAAGCAATGTGCTTTACCCTCTCTGAGGAGTAGATGGGGGAGGGGTTGTAAGTGGAGGGAATGGGAAGAGAGGAGGGCATGGGAACTTAGATTAATATGTGAAATGAAAAAAGATAGTTGGTTTTCTTTTGAAAAAAATTTTAAAAAAAAAGAGTATGGAACTCACTCACTGTCCTGAGCATTACAATGTCATGAGCGTACAGTTTTCAAACTATACACTTTAAATATGTGTAGTGTACCTGAACAAAACTGTTCAAAAGAATCTGAAGAGAATTAATCCTATCTGGTTGGATCTCTACACAGTGTCCTATGTAAACAACGCTTGACAGCCCATGGTTAAATGGCAACAGTTTGTGTCTTTAGTGCAGCTATTGGAAAATATCCAGTGAAGCCCAGGTCATAGCCTACAGTAAACACCTTCAATTCGGCATCTTTTTACCTGCACAGGTGCTGAAAGCCATAAAGACTTCTTACTTCTCTTCCTATACTCTTCAATCCCCCTTTCTTCCTCACCATTGCCCAAGGGACTGCCCAGAGTCATCTCCCATATTTTCCCAGCCCTCTGTCTAAATCCTGCATGCCATCTTTCATCCCTCCCCTCATCTAGGGATTAGATTTTCTCAACCCCACCTCTTCCATCCAGCTCAGTATTTTTCCGTTCATTATCTTAAGTAGTGTGGCTTAAATCCCAGAAGCCAAAAAGTAAAGAAAAATCTCTCTGGGAAGCAGAAGTCGGCCCATAGAAAAGGACCCATGTGGTAAATAATTGTTTGACTCATGCAGCAAAATGGTGGAGAAATTTTCTTTTACTTTTTTAACATGTATTTATTTAGTGGGGGTGGGAAGCACGGTGTATGTCTGAAGGTCAGAGAACAACCATCCAGAACTGGTTCTGGCTGTGGTGGCGCACACATTTAATCCCAGTGCTCAGGAGGCAGAGGCAGGTGGATCTCTGTAGGTTTGAGGCCAGACTGGTCTACAGAGTGAGATCCAGGACAGCCAGGACTATACAGAGAAACCCTGTCTTGGGGCAGGGCGGGGGAGCAGAAACAGAAACAAAACAAAAGAATTGGTCCTCTTCTTCCACTATGTAGGTCCTAGGGATTGAACTTAGGTAATCAGACTTGGGGGCAAGCGCATTTGCCCACTGAGCCACCAGTCTGGAAAAAAATACCTTAGTTTACAAAGGAAGTTGCCCCTCTTTGCCTCTCCTCAGCTTGGCTCCGTCCTCCTCCATTTTCCCTCAGTGGTCTCTAGCTGTCATGTCTGTCCTGACACAGTCCTCTTTCTACCCCCTCAACTCTCCCTTCCAGCAGCAGCTGCCCTTAGCCTCCTCTCAACTCCTCCCCCAAGCCACTAGAAAGGGCCAGTTCCATCCCTTTAACCAGCTCTCTCCTGCACATGGATCTTTAAGCGTGGAGGTGAAGTTCTTTGCCAATCTGAGACCTCTATTTATTCAATGTACATGCATTTGCCTGTAGGTAATTAATAGAACTGTTCTGTCTGCCTGCAAAATTGCTCTGCAGAGACTGGGAAGTTCTCAAAGGCCCCAGGGTCCTGCTGTTCAACCTCATCACCCAGGGTCATCAGGCTGGCGGTCATGGCGCTGCCCCCTGATGAACACACCAGAACCTTTCATTGCCCTACCCTACCCGCCCCCACCCTGTCTCACATTCCACCACCATCAAATCATTTGTAGTCACCAGCCTCGCTGCCTCAGCACACTGTCACTCCTCTATGCCCAGCTGCGTGCTACCCTCTGCCTAAGACGGAGCTCAGCACATCTTTCTACAAAGGTCCAGAAAACAATTATTTTAGCCTTCAGGTGGTCTCCATTCTGACGGCTGAACTCTGCCGCTACAGCACAAACAGTGAGTAAATAAGACAGCTGTGTTCTAATAAATCTCTTTCCAGAAGCAGGTCACAAGCTGGCATGGGCATTTGCCAAACCCTTGTCTAAAGAATCCTGTCTCCCCAGCTTCCAGGATTAGGCCCCTCTTGTTCTGAGAGACTCAGCCATTGTTTTTCGGAAGGTGCGCTCTCCTGTCTCTGGACACCAGCACCATTTCTTCACATCTCCTTTCTATTAATATCGATACACTTTATAGAGGCAGAGAAAGGCTTCTTCCAGAAGCCTCAAACCTCCTCCTACATGGAGGGAGCTATACTATCCTAACTCTGGCCTTCCTCTGCAGCCCTTCTTCCTCCCAAGAGACATGAAGCAACCTGGAGCAGACCAGCCCGTTCTCCCTCATTGCATCAAATTGCCTTCAAAGAACATATGAATTTCTGTTAACTCATGCCATCTGGACCACACTGCCAGCCCCGGGAAAAGGTCTGCCTGCCGGCTGCTGCTAACGTATTCAGAAACAACTGTAATATGTTCATCTTTATCTGACGCCTTCCTTGTCTTTTAGTTGGTTCGGGATTCTAAAAGGAAACAAGGATGCTACGTATTAGAAATCATTGAACCCTGAAATTACACCAGCAGCCACAGCTTCAAAATGTTGCTCGGGTATTTTCTTTGTGTATCTTATTTTGCCTCAGTTCGGTGATTTTAAGAGGCACTTAAGCATCTGAAGAGTTCTTCCAGTTGTGAACAGGTCTTTCTTCAATACGTACAGAAATGGCAAGCTTTCCATCAGGTCCTACCTCTAAGAACAACCTAATGTTACTATGTACCTACTCAGTGGGTTAGCTGTAATTTCTAAGTTGAAAATGTCAATAGAGTCTACTGTGGCCTTAATTCTGTTCCGAATAAACCCCGGCAGCCCCGCCTTTGGAAATCCTACAGAACTTTTACTGAGCAGGATCCCGAGGCCACGTTTCAGTCACTTCCAGCAAAGACAGACTGAGAATAGTGTGTGATGGGCTCCAATTGGTCATTTTTAACTGTTCACATCCTGCCTGTTCTTGGAGGGAAGGAACTCGGGGAGAGCAAGCAACTGAGCATTCAGGCAAGCATGGTAGCATACACCTGCAGGACTGTGCATTCCAGACCAGCCTGAGCTACACAGTGAAACCAGGTCTCAAAACTGCTTAGAGATCTATGCGGAAGAAAGTGGGGGAATGAGAGGTTGTAAGAACCAGTGGTGGTAAACAACTCCAAAGAAATGGTGTTTTCCAGACACCACAGGGAAGCTGCATATAGGATCTCCCAACATTCTCAAGACTTGTACAAGCTCAAGTCAGGCCAAATCCAAATGGAGGAGGGAAAAGTCAGTGCAAGTGCCCTCTGCCTGATCAAGAAGCTGTTTGCAATTAGAAGCTGCTGGAAGAGGGAGAATCAGCTTTCTTTAATGGAGAGACACTGGGTGCATCACCCACATTCCACAGCAGATCCCATGCTCAGGAGGAGTTGGCCAGCACAAACCGAATTTCCTAGGGTTTTTTTTTGTCTGGGTGTGTGTGTGTGTTTGTGTGTGTGTATGTGTGTGTGTGTTGGTTTGGGCTTTGATTTCTTTTTTTTTTAAGAGAAATAAAGAACATGAAGTTAGATAAATAGGTAAGTAAGGAGGACCTAAGAAGAGGAGGTGAGAATATGATCAGAACATTTTGTATGAAATTCTCAAAGGATAAATAAGAACTTAAAAAAGAAAATCAAATGAATCAAATAATCAAATGCGTTTTAAATGGTCCAGAAATTTTGATTACATAGGCACACCAAGAAAAGTAGAAAAGTCCACCGACTGCCTTGTACAAGGGTTTCAAATCAGCTTTGTTCATAGTAACTAAGCAACAGGATAAACCCAAGCATCAGCCAGGAAGAACAACACAAATGATGAACATCAACAAAAAGAGCCAGATACAAAGGGTAACATACTCTCAGATTTCTCTAGAGCGGCAATTACCCTGTGCAAAGGACAATATGATGCACAGTCCATTTATGTGAATATTCAGATTACAGGAATTCGTGTGACATGTGTTTGCTATAGACAAAACTGACTTGTAGATCTGGAAGTCAAAATAGTGAGCAAGGCTGGATGGCTGGAACATGGGAACGCCTCTCTAAAATATGGGAAATGGTCTCTATCTTGATTTGTATGACAATGCACTGTATTACTGTATGTATGTATACAAATCCAGTGAGTGGTACAATTTAGAAAGATAGACTTAACACCATATATATACTTGCATTTAAAAGAAATAATTTCTGTGCATTTCACATTAATCGGGGCCCTGAAGATAACTGGTGAACAAGGTGGGCATGGTCCTTCCCCTAGTGGAACACAAGCCTGGTGTTAGTTCACTGTCTCTGCTCAGTACACAGTTAAATTGTACACTATTAACTATTTTTAATGGCAAAACAATGGTGCTTCATATTTCTTTGGCAAACACATTCTGTGGCTTTTTTTTTTCCAATTCAAGGTCATCTTGATGCTTCATTATGGAAAAACTCCGGAATCTTTTCTTCCCTCCAGCAAAGGAGCTGCAGGCGTTTTCACCCTGCAGACTTCAGAATTGATTCTCCATGCCGCTCTTGTTCTCCGTATCCCACGGAGATGTGCACTAAAATCCAGGACAACGAACACACCTATGAAAAATGGTGCTTTCAAAACGGCCTCACGGTGTAGTAAATTCGAGAGTACTCTTCCTAATAAGGAGAATCAACATTGACTTTAATAGTCTTCAAGCCCGTCGCGTAATTTCATTAGCTACCCAGCACAGATGCAAGCAAGGGTGATGTCATACATTTTCCCCTTGCTCTGAAACC
Organism: Alexandromys fortis; assembly: GCF_014885135.2. Taxonomy (NCBI): domain Eukaryota; kingdom Metazoa; phylum Chordata; class Mammalia; order Rodentia; family Cricetidae; genus Alexandromys; species Alexandromys fortis. The sequence goes on from NW_026067997.1 coordinate 8,323,719, forward strand.
TGAGTCGGGCGCCAGGGATGGAAACTGGCTTTACAGACTCTAATAGGATTAAAGCTTCTGGCCACCACTGATCAATAGATGGTAGCTGGAGGAATCCCACCCCACAGAGGGTCCTTGCTAGCCCCTCCTTGGGCACTGCCTCACTCAAGTGGAAGAGGGACTCAGGTGGCGGTTATCAGCGGACGAGGAAGGTCAAGATGTTGCTCCTAAGACTCTGGAATGTCTGTCATTTTCTCCAGAACTCAAGGAGACAGGCTTATCATTGGCACAATGGCCCCGAAGGTTGCCTTCCTATCTCGCAGCGGGGACTTTAGGCCCTCATGCTGCCCCCGTACACAGGTACCAACTGTGACGGCGGACTCTGGAGCCAGGCACAGCCTAATTGAAATCTAGTACTCCCGCTGGCCCCTGAAATAGTCTCAAACAGGTGACCCTACCTTTCTGAGAGTCGCTTCCCTGATTTATAGAAGGTGAGCACAAAGGCAGTGCCTGTGTGTCTAAGACAAGTAACAGTTCCTGGGCTACATGGGGCTCTGCTCAGCAATGGTAGCTGTACCTAGAAGAAATGATAATCTAAGATTAGCAGCCACCAATTACTAAAACCCTGAAAGTTCTGAAACTTCCCCTCATAACAAGAAAGAAAAGAGGTTTTTTAGAAGGATTTTAGGGAATTTTTTTTAATGTCTTTTGTTTGGGTTTTTGTTTGTTTGCTGTTGTTATATATGATTTGGGAGTTTTGTTCATCTGAACTTCTTTACTTTCTTATTCATTTTGCCTTTATCATCTTAACAAACCTCAATGTTTCCAGCCTTTCAAACCTAACACGATCAGGTAGCCAGCACCTCGACAAACTTATGACATCCTTCAAGTTCCTCTAAGGAGAATTTCAATAACATGGTAAAACAATGACCTCATCGTCCCAGCATTGCAGCTGTGAAAAATCAATGCTACTTTAAAAAAAGAAAGAAAGCTTGACAATCAATCAAGGTCTAGTCAGATATCTGTGGAAGTCAAACAGGTCCTTATTAAAATAAAGAAATAAATAAATCAGAAGCCCGATTCACCTAGGGATCTCATTAGAGCCCCGCAGCAGTATCCCCTGATGTAAGCTGGGAGTTTTCGTGTGAGCTGGCTGAGGGTGTTTTTGTTTGTTTGTTTTTGTGTTTTGTTTGGTTTTTCAAATATTGAATCCCAGTGAGATCAGGGGCTATATGCCTCCCCAGCAGCTGTCTCCAAAGCACGGTTATTGGCTGGATGTCCTCATGGGCATTCCCAGTGAGAGCAGTCATTCACGCATCGGTGTTATTCTACCCTCCCCTGGTGACACAGACCTTCTCCCAGTGAAAGCACAGGCTCCTTTCGTCCAGAGTAAGCCCTTGAAAGAGCAATAAACACGTTTTATTTTTATTGCTCATACATAGTACTGCAGGGGTTATAGAGAGCCTAATTTTAAGATAATGCATTTCTATTCTATGAGCCTTTGCCTAAAGCCTCATAGCTCAGATGTTAACACAAGACCATTTTTCCTCTCTTGAGCTCAGGTCATTTTAAAAAATAACACCTGCTAAGTATCAGGCATTCTTCATGGCACTGGAGAAACAAAATGGGTAAGGCATAAGCCTGCCCTTCGCCAGTATGCTGTACCATCTGCAGGCACAAATACTCCAGCTCCTTAACTAGTGTCTGCAATAAAGAACAACAGAGTGAAACACACTGTGACATTCAACACTGAGTTAAACTCTTCCCCTTTAGCAGTAAAAACAAACTAACAGTGGAATATCCATCCACTCCAGGACAACCAGCCTAGCCTAGAAACACCAACTAGGTGACCCTGCCCATAGTCCCCAACACCATTGGCAACTGATTGACTTAGAAACTCAGAGACTGTCAAGGCAGAATCCAGAACCTGCCCCCGTTACACATCCATGTTCACATAATGAGAAAACGTCTGTTCCTTACACTGCAGCTCCTCAGGCACATTCTCAATTAATCCCTACCTCCTGATCTTGTGAGGGTTAGATGTAGCTATATGTTTCACAAGTGTCTAGGAAGACATATTTTAATGTGTTTTTCTTTTCATTTAAAATTTGAAATACTTAGCACATTGTGTACCCATTGAATGAATTAAAACAATGGAAAAAACTTAATTCCTAGAAAGACAGTGAGTTCAGTTAGTATATTACCTGCTGTGCAAGCATGAGGACCTGAGTTTGGATCCCCATCACCCATGTAAACAACCAGGTAAAGTGGTGTGCACCTATAATCCCAGCACTAGGAAGAAAGACACAGAAGGACCCCTGACCTTCACTAGCCAGCTACTCTTGCTGAATAATTAGGCTCCAGAATCAGTGAGAGAATCCGTCTCAAAAACATAGAGTGGAATGAATTGACAAAGACAGCAGATGTCAACTTCTGGCCTTCATACAAGGCATGCACACATGTATGCGCACACACATACACACACACACACACACACATACAGAGCACACCATATACACACAGACACATAATTTTATTAAACAGAAAAAGAAAGTCTAGTATCCCAGAAAGAAAACCTTAAGCTTAGCTACCAACATTAGATCATTGCAGCAAAAAGTCAACCTTGGCCAGTGATCCCTGAACAAAAGCAAAGGGATAAGATATTGCTCTCCCAGCCAACAGGTTAAGTTCCCTGACTTAAGAAAGATAAGAATTTTCAGGTTTTTTTTTATTTATTTAAAAGCCTTTTAATTTTACATACTAGCCCCAGCTCCCCCTCCCCCTTCTCACACTCCTCCCACTTCCTCCTATCTCACCTCCCCCTATCTGTTGAAGGAGGCCACTTGTCAGTTCCCAGCTGCTCAGCCCCAAAATAATCACACAGAAACCATATTATTTAAATCACTGCTTGGTCCATTAGCTCTAGCTTCTTATTTGCTAACTCTTACATCATAATCTAACCCATCTCCATTAATCTGTGCATCACCACGAGGTCGTGGCCTACCAGCAAAGTTTCAGTATGTCTGTCTCCAGTGGTGGCTCCATGGCTTCTCCTCACTCCACCTTCTCCCTCACAGCATTCAGTTTAGTTTTCCCCCACCTAGCTAAGTTCCCCTATAGCTTTGCTACAGGCCCAAAGCAGTTTCTTTATTAATCACAGCATACAAAGAGGAACCCCACATCACCTATCCACTCCTCAGAGGAGATAAGGCCTCCGTTGGGAAGTCAACAAAGTCTGGTATACCAAGTTGAGACAGGACCAAGGCCTCCCACTCCCCATATCAAAGCTGAGCAAGGTATCACATCATAGGGAATGGGCTCTAAAAAAAACCAGTTCATGAACCCAGGATATGTTGTCCCCCAACAGATCAAGCCACATAACTGTCACCCACATTCAGGGGGTTTTCTCCCCCATCATGTCAGACCCATGGTGAAATAAGCAGAGATTAATGGGACATCCTGGTAGGAATATGGAAGGTCAGAGTACCAATAGAAATGGAGACGTTCTGTCCTGGCTCATAAGATGTCAGAAGGGAATGGAGACTTCTTTAGGAATTGAACCAGAAACTCAATCCTATTGTATTCTGGTAAAGAATCTGGACACATTCTGCCTGTGACCTGAGAGTTTCTGTGTAACTGTATGCAGAAGCATTTGCTTTCTGGAGTAAATTTCAGAAGAGCATTGCATGGAGGCTAGGTTATGGTTGCTTCTCAATGTTCTCGTCCAGGTTTCCAGTGAGAGAGTGGAGCAAGTGGATCAGAAAGATTGAGAATGTACAGCTTGGGGAGGAAAGTGATGTGAGCCAGTTTGGAGCAGCCAACCAGGAGGGTGCAGACCAAGCACTTGTGATTGTTAGGGAAAGGAACATGGTTAAAGACGAACCTCTTAGTCTGTACAGGTGGGGCGGCAAAATCCCACCTATCAAAGGCTCCAGCTTGTAAAATTGTAAACTCATTTACATCTTTTTCTGAGGAGAGTAATGGAACTGGAAATACCTCTGAATGAGTTCTCTGATAAAAAAAAACAACCTCCTACAGAAATGGTTTTCCAGGTCCCTCCACTAAAGCACACAGGGGCCACTATAACTGTGGTAAAAGTGGACCACACTGCTTCTCGAGCTAGCTGAAGAACTTAGCAGCATTAGTCAAGTGGTACTGACTTTGTAGGCAAGGAAAATGCAAGAGTCACCAGGCCATGGAGGTAATGACAAAGTTCCAGACAGCTGCTAAGTCCAAGCAATGTGAGACAAGATCGGATTCCCTACGAGGAAGGAGGCCCTAAACAGCCATCGCACGAAACCACATTGGTGACACCTAAGTTGCAGTGGGGACCCTGGGATCCTGGAAATTCCAGGACTATGGAATATCAACAGAAAGAAGCTACAGGCACAGAGCTGGGACAGCCCAGGAGAACTACATATGCTGCAGTTGGCAGACCTGGAAGAGTAGCACCAATCAAGACCTGGAAGCCTAAATGATGTCACCAACAGCCCCAAATGCCTGATTTGAAGCTACAGAATTTGGCTTGTTCTGATGTATTTTGGTTTCGCTTCAGTAAATATTCCTTCCTATGCCCCATGAATAGAAACACTTACTCTGCACCATTATATACGGGAAATACATCACTTTTTCCCAAGGGCTCACAGTTAGGAGAGTGCATGGAGTCTCAAAATAAGACTTGGGACTTTGGAACATTATCAATACTGTTAAAACTCTGGGGCTCCTGTAACTGGACTGAATGTGTGGGATGACATTGTGGGGTGACGATGAGCCTCTAGATGTCAGGGACAGTGTCATAAAGACATGTTTGGGACATCAGTTGACAAAGGTTGGAGTTGCGATGATTAATCCTGTCAGTTTGATCAAATTTTAGGACTATCTAGGAAAAACAATTTTGGGTGCACTGATGAGGTGTTTTCATAGATAGTTAAGTAAGGATGAAATCACCATCAATGTGGGCTGAGTACCTAGACTGAGAAAAAAGCAGGGAAGGGATTAGGAGATCTGATGACTATCAGCATCTATCTCTCTTTCGGCATCCTAACTACACAGGCAATGTAACCGGCCATCTTACCATCCTGTCTTCATGCCTTCCCTACCACGATGGACTATGACTTTCCAACCATTAACCCAAACAAATCCTTCTCTGAAAAATAAAACTGAAGATTCCATCTCACCCCCTTCAGAATGGCTATCATCAAGAAAACAAATGACAAGAGATGTTGACAAGAACGTGGAGAAAGAGGAACTCTTACTATTTGCTGGGGAAGCCTCTATGCATCTCGTTGTGGAGAGACCCTCCTAAGTATAACTGAAAGGTTCTACATAAGCAGTCCACGGAGATGCATTCGCTTTCACCCTTATTGCAGTGCTCCCCACGCTAGCTTTGAAATGGAACTAGCCTAGGTGTCCATCAACACATGAATGAAAATCTGAGTTATGCACACAATGGAATTTTCCTGCCATAAAGAACAATGGAATCATAACATCTTCATGAAAATGGGACCTAATTAAAAAGAGACATGTGTCCAAAGACTTGAAGGAAGTAAGGGGATAAGCCATGTAAGGGACCTGGGGACCAGCGTTCCAGGTAGAGGAGTGAGGAAGTTCAGGGGAAACACTTGTCCACAACATTCTGGTGACTGGCGAACCACAAAAGGTGAGGCCAGAGAAGACAGACAAGAGATGGGAATACTGTATGACCTGCAGCCCAACCACGGACTTTGAGTTTCACTCTGAATGAGGTGAGAAATCAGCAGAGAGTGTAAACAAAGGAACCGGCTCTGAACTCCTGGAAGGATCTCTTCCTGGTTTGCTCCAAAGACAAAGGATATAGAAAATGGGCAGAGATCAGGTGACCAGCAGGAGGAGGAACATAGGATGTTGGGTGGTAGCCTGGAGCATGGAGAGTGATAGGAGAGACACAGTGCTCAGATTCAATGGACAGAGGGGGGAGGACCTTGGACTTTCCACAGGGCAGGGAACCCTGACAGCTTTGGATTGGAGAGGGAGGGGGAGAGGAGTGGGGGGAAGGGAAGAAGGGGGGGGGAGGGGGAGGAGGATGGGAGGAGGGGGGGGGGAATGGGAGGCTGGGAGGAGGCCGAAACTTTTTTTTTCGGTTTTTGTATAAATAGCTGCTTCTGCTCTGAAAGATTTTTGCATGTGACTTTACTGAGGAGCAGAACCCTGGGCAGTGTCACCACCCCTCCCGCAGGAGTTTCAGAACCCTGTGGGGCAGGCTGTGCCTCCTCANGGAGGGGGAGGGAAATGGGAGGCTGGGAGGAGGCGGAAACTTTTTTTTCCTTCTCAATTAAAAAAAAAAAGGAAGAAATAATACACTTAGTAAGAATGTAAATAGGAGATGTCCAGAGGTGACACTACCAAGAGACCCCAGAAACATACCCCACAGAGAGCAGGTTTCCAAGGCCAAAAGCAGCCCAGTTCCATTGCTGCCTGTCAGTACCACTAGCCATGTAGCCCTGGGTTGACGTTGACCCCCAGGCTCCCCTTCTACCTTGAGGATTCAAAATAATGGCCAACTTTGGAGAAGCAGAGAGGTGGGGAACACAGCAGGAAAAAGAATTTGGAAGCCAATCATATTTCTGTTTGTCTAGCGCCAATGGCCTACCTTCACCATGCCTGATCCAAGGTAAAGAGAGCATTTGCCTTTAATCAAATATAATACATAGTCAATCTACCAAGCCTGGAATGCTAACAAATGACCTCCTGTTAACTAAAAATTAGGGGGAAATGTTAACATTTTCTCTACATTTTATCTTTCATTCAGATGTAGAAAGGAGTAGATCCATTAAATATGCATAGCTAGACCACACACACACACACACACACACACACACACACACACACACACACCTGCAGGTCCAACCAGTCAAGAAGCTAAGGCATGAGGATTGAAAGTTCAAGGTCTGGTTCTGTAGAGCAAGTTCCAGACCAAGCTGGGCAGCTGGTAAGTCTCTCTCTCAAAACAAAGGATAAAAGAAGTCTTGAGACTCGCCTAGCATATGCAAGGCTCTTGGTTCAATTCCCAGCACCTCTGAGTAAGTAAAAATACGGAAGAGAAAAGGAAGGAGGAGGAATGCAAAGAGATTGCAAAAGAAAAAGGTAAAATTAAGCTCTTTGTGTGTAATAAAAGCATGCCTGTTCCACGAAACACTTGCCTTGGGAAGTCAAAGTGGAAACAGTCAACCAACGTTCTTTATGGAAAAGCCTGTAAATGAACCTAGTTCATGTCTCCTTGACAATATACACTACCAGCCCTAAGCAGAACTTGTGGGAACCCCTTGTTTTAGGGTCAAAAACTAATTGCAAAGCATTGCAATCCACTGAAAGAGCCTGTCCCCCTGGAAATGATGCCCAGAATCCCAGTACTCTGGAGGCTGGCAGAGGACGCCCATATATTTGAGACCAGCCTGTACTATATAGCCAGGCACTCCCTCAAAAAGAAAAAAGAGAAAGCTTGACAATTACACACAAAACTGCTTGAAACTGGTAGAAAAACAAAGCTTTTTGCTGTTTCTGTTGTCACCTATGCCATCGTAACTCAGTAGAAACCCTTGAGTATGAGGAAGAAGAAACCCTGAACTGAATTCATGGCCTGGGTAGAAATTTCAGGAATAAAGACAATCCCTCATTTGACATTCCTTCACTTGGCTCTGTTTTCTGTGCTGCTTACACCATGCCTTGCTGTCTGATTTATTCTTGCCATAATGCGCTCACACAATTGCTGTTTTGATTATTATCTCCTACTTAAAGCTGAGTCGGCACTTTCTTCCTGGGGCCTCGTTTCTAGGAGCTTATAAATTATATGAACAAATTACTTTTTATTTATCAGCCTCTTCTTCTGCCCAGTAGTGATTTTTTTAGGGTGACAGAGAATACACAAATGCTCCTTTCAAATCAGAAATCCTGATGATGAAAGCTACGGTCCTTGTGGGCAAAATGAAGCCAAAATGATTCTTTCTTTTAAATTATATTATTTCAAAATAAAAAATCCAAAATATATGAAAATAATGCAAAGCAAAACAGACATGCTAGTCTTTCAAAATCAAAAGTAATTCCTTGAAGGGGTGACTTTGACAACATCTCGTTTGTTCTGATACATAGCTACTGCGCTGAAATGTTTCCATAACACTTATAATTCCCTAGCCCCATCAAGTTATGCAAAAAGAAGTTGATAAGTTCATAGTGATTCCAAGAGAGGCATTTGACTTACACAGGATGGAAAGGCTGTCAAGCTCTGGATTGCTAATATCCTCTCTCTCAATAACACTGTACAAAGACGCTGAACTCACCAAGAGGAGACAGGGATGATGAACAGCAACCAATTGCTGAGGAAGAATGGTCCCCGTTCACAGGCTACTTCATATATAACTGTAAATGTACAACTTTATCTCATTTAATCTCCAAAAGCTAGACAGGCATTACTGTCCCCACCTTGCACAGAAAGACATCAGAGCTCAGAGAAGCCAACCACTTTGCTCAAGCTGACATATAGCATTTTAATTCTGGATAATGTTTCTGAGAGCCCTATCTTTTCTATCAAAGCCTTTTTAAAAATCATAAAAAAAAATAGCTAGTTTCTAGGAGCTATAATAAATACTGAAAACAAAAATTTAGGGAACTGATATCTAGATGATGTTTAGGATATAAAAAGGTCAGAACCTTGGAGCTAGGAAACTCGGGGCTCCTCTTCCATTCTGCCTCTGACCTCAGCCATTTTCTCAACTACCCTTCTAACTCCCAGTTCATACCAAGGATACTGTCATTCATTTTTAAAAGTAAACTTGAGAAATATAATTTTTCACGATTTGTATAGTCAATGCTACCCCTTCTTAGTAATTAGATAACAAACCAAAATTAACCCATACACAGAATTCTAAATCTCATAATTACTCAATGTTTAAGAAAATTCAAAGATGGATGTGAGAGACTAGGCACAAAGAAAATCAACTTATCGTTATCAGACTAGGAAAATATCTTCATATTCTGCAGGATCAACAACAACAATAACAATAATAATGAATAGACCCCATAGACCAAAAGCAAGTATCTCTGGGTTCTAAAATAAGAAACATTTCAACTATGCCAAAAATGTAAATTTCAATGATAATAATATTGAATAATTTTATTATAAACAAACACCTGAGCAGATGTCAGTTCTGACTCAGAATCGCATTTCAGAAACAAAACTCTGTTCTTCATCTAGCAGTTGCCCAGGGTGATACCGCTTTCTTCTGAGTGCACAGGAAGGTACATGACATGTTTATGGGATAGCTATGGAGGTCAAGGGACTACTATCTATATTTGTTCTCTCCCTTTTTTTCAGGGTCTCTAGGGATTGAACTCGGGTCTTCAGGCTCACTCAGCAAGCCCCTCTACTGGTTGAACCATCTATCTGACCCATGCACTCCACTTTTTTAGTTCATCTCAGAACATGTACCCAAAAAAGTAAATGCTGGAACTTGACATTGACTATTATACATTCATGATAATTACTTTTGTTTGTCAATTGTACTGGATCTGAACTTAACCAAGAGACATAACTCTGGAAATGTCTGTAAGGGTATTTCTTGGAAGGATTAACAGGGGGAGAAGGACCATCCTCAAAATGAGCAGCATCTTCCAGTGGAGGCCAGATATAAAGAGGTGAGTGGAGGGAAGGTTTTGATTTTTGACTGCTTATCTTTACATCTTGCTGGTAAGTGCATCTACTCTGTTGCTACTGCTACCCCTGATGATGATGATGATGAAGATGATGAAGATGATGATGATGACGAAGACGATGATGATGACAATGATGATGATGATGATGATCCTTTGCTCGCATCAGAATCCATCCTCTTTAGCTTTTCAATGTGGAGCAAAAACAAGGTGCTCTCCAGGAATTTTTCAGGCTTCAACACCAGGCTGGGACTGCTGAGACATTCATCCTCGCCGGCTGAGTTAGCTACCAGAGCCTCAGTCTCTTCAGCGTGAAGTCAGCCATTGTTAAACCACCCAAACTGTATTGCCTAAGTCAATTAAACAAATCTTTTACTACATACCTTCTACTATATATTTATCTATTGGTCTGTTCCTCCAGGGAGCTCTGACTAATACAATAGCTAACCTAAAGTAAATGATATTCACCCTAAAATCAAGGCACATGATATAAACCTTGCCTTTCCCACATGTGCGCCTTGAATTCTTTAAGACGTGGTTGAGAGAAAGGATAGACTGCCTCCCACTATGGGAACTAAAAATGTTTGTCCCTTACCACAAGGGCTTATCTGTGAAGTCACCAGGCAGAAAACCGTACTAGACTTAGTACAGAAAGTTCTCTTGCAGTGAAACTGTCTCTCTCCATTTTGTTATCTCTGTTATTCCTCTCTTCTCTATTCTCCCTCTCTTGTGGTGAAGGAATTAGCAGTAGCTACGAGGCAAAGCTCATGGTACTGAAGTTTGAAACTGCATTTCAGTCTAAATATTCCTAAACCAGATACTTCTTAAGGAATTAATATCCAGACAATATTAGGAAGTTAAAACAAAATAAATAAACCAATCAAGAATAGACAAAGAACTGGACAGATATATCTTCAGAAAGGTCATTCTAATAGCCAAAGGGGATGGGAAATGCTCAGCCAATCAGGGAAATTAAAATCAAAGCTGTGACAAATCACCTGACATATATTAGAATGGCCTTATCAGAAAAATGAATGATAACAGGTATTGGCAAGATTAAAGGAAAAGCGAGTCTTGTACACTGTGAGTGGAAACATGGGTTAGTAGCACCATTATGGAAAATAGCAAAGAAGGTCTTCAAAAATTAAAAATACAGTGACATGTCATTGCACTTCTGAGCAGAGCCAAACAAATTAAATCAGCATTTTAAAGAAATACCTCCATCCCATGTTCAGGGCACTCCTACTAATGACAGCCAACAGTCAAGATATGAAAGCAACCTGTGTGGATCAGTGGATGAAGTATTACATAGACATACAGATACAGACATACACATAGATACATGCATACATATACAGTCTTGAAATACTGTTCAGCCTTTGAAAAGGAGGGTATCCTATAATGTGCAACACACTGGCAAACTTGGCGGATGTACTGCTAAGCAGAGTGTGTCAGGCACAGAAGGTAAATACTGCAAGAGTCCATGGAGAGCACAATGGTAGTTGTCATGGGATAGGAGTTGGGTTAGAAGACCGAGTCATGAAGGATGGCGGGAGGGGATATTGGTCGAGGTGAACAGCATTCAGTCACACTAAGTTGGAAAGTTCTAAATCTTTTATTCAGCATGGTAAACACAGATCATTATCATGAAAAGTGATGTTTGCGAGGTGATATGTATGTTAACCCATTTGGTTTAGTTATTTATAATGTTTACACATATTAAATAATACTGTATGTAATAAATAAATACAACTTTTATTAGTCAATTATATTTTGATGTAGCTGGGGTAAATTATCATAAAGTGAAACTATAATGCCTTGGGCTGGAAAGTAGCTCATTGGTAGATCACCTACCTAGTGTCTGAAGTCCCTGGTTCAACCCCCAGGACCACAAAAACAAAATGAAACACCTACCTAGTCTTACTCAGTCCTCAGTGGGCAGCAGTGATGCTTCATTCAAGCCCAGGCCTGTGGCCAACATGAGCTTTTTTCTGGAATATTGCCCTCAAGACTGGATGTCTTCAGACTTCTATACATGTGTACAAACCTCCATCCTTAATTAATGCCAATCCCACAGTCAAGAAGTCTGACATAATTAAACTCAACTCCAAAAGCACCTACCTGCACATCCCACCAGTGTTCAAATGGTATGGTTAACAAAGAATCAGTAATATTTTAGATGCTCTGATTACTAACTTATATAATACATATTTTAGAAAATTCTCATTTAACAAAAAGTTGAGAGGGAAATGGTTTTGCTACTCACATCAAATTATCCAAAACGATGATGCAATGGTCTGTATGTCTGTGTGCTCCAACAGTTTTTTTTTAAAATCATTTATAAAAACTAAGTCACCAGGGTGAAAAAGATGGGAACTTGGCTGGTGATTGTGTAATGAAGGTATAGAACAGTGTTTCTCAACCTATGGGTCATGACCCCTTTGGGGGTTTATATCAAATATTTATACTACAATTAATAATAGTAGCCAAATTACAGTTATGAAGAAACAAACAAAAGTAATTTTATGGCTGGGGTCACCACAACCTGAGGAACTGTATTAAAAGGTTGCGGCATTAGGAAGGTTGAGAACCACTAGTATAAAGTCATCATAAATAAGATTGGCACTCATATATAAAAGACCTAGAGAGCTGCCTTGCCCTTTGCCCCATATGAGGACACAGTAGAAAGTGTCATCTGTGAGGAGACCCACTTGGTCTTCTCAGACTCTAGAAATATCAATTTCTGTTGTTTATGAGCTACCTAGTCTGTGATATTTTGTTCGAGCACCCTGAACAGACAGAGACAGTCAAGCACTTTCTGCCCAGCTACTACATGCCCCGTGGGATTGTGTGCCATGACGCATGACAAGGCATATAAGGTATATACTGCATTAGAGAAATGCTCAGAAGTGCAAGGAACATACTGCAGGGCATGCAGGTTTTCTGTGCATCCATGTCTGGACCTGGGGGTATGAAAATGCAAGAAGTAGAGCCAGGAAATAGTTCTGGGCTCTGCCTCCACTCAGAGGAGTTCATGTGGAACATCTCCAACATTTCCAGACTTGGAATTCTAGCAAAACTGTGTTGTGACTTGTAATTACAAGTCGCTAATTTAAGGGCCAAAGTGGGACAGGGCTGAGGCAAAATACGAAAACATTTTATCATTTACTAATCACTTTCAGTTCTTAAAGAAAAAGAAAAGGTTTATCAGCAGTTAGTTACATAAAACTAACTGGATTCCATATCTTAATTTGATTATTCCAAATAACTGTCACTCAAGGGTAAGAACTGTTTTTATGAGATTATTTGGATGATACGTTAAGATACCATATAGATTTTTTTTTGCCGCAATCAGTTCTAGAGGGCTAGAAACAAGAAAAAGTCTTGTCTGTCCATTCAGGCAAAGGAGTCCAGAACATAACCTGCAGCAGTATCAAAGAAAAGCACTCGGCTTCATGAAACAGAGATACTTCTGAAACTTGACTAAAAGGAGGAGGAAGGACAGCTAGGAGAAACAACAGCAAACTTCCTTGAGGCAGAAGGCAGGCAGGTCAATATTGACGGCTGTTAAGGCCGAACTCATTAATCAAATTGATTGCACAGCTCAATGTCATCCAAAACACACACACACACCTTAATGTGTTTGATGGAACTGACCAGATAATTAATTCAATGGGTGGTGGTGCCAGACAACACAGGGTTCAAGCGAATGTCTGTAGAAACTGCCTGTCACCTCAAAGGGAAAGATCCGAAAGGTAGAACAAAACAAAATGAACTCAGACTGAGAACACAATGCAGAGGGGGAAAGGAAGCTCGAGAGAGATGGAGCCGTCACTCTTCAAGGCTGTAACTTGCATCAGATAAACGAAGACCCTGATTAGCCCCTGGCTGCGCTGCTAATAAGGTCGAATTCTTTGGATTACCTGGGATTGCAGCAATCTTCAAAGCATTAGAATGTGCAGAAGACAAGAGAATGATGGGATCGAGGGGGTGAAGGGAGGAAAGGAATTTATAAGGTATTTTTAATGAAAAATGAAGGGCGGGAACCAGCCATGGAATGTCACTGAATAAAAAATGGGGTACTGGAGGAGCACCCTGTAGCACGAAAAAGGAAGCACACAGCCAGGCAGCAGGAAGTTGTGGCTCCTAATGAAAAGCCATCTCCATCCTTTCCCCGCCATGTTTTAGAACAAACACTGGCAAATAGCTAATTCAGTTCTCTTTTTAAAAATGAAGCACGTCACACAACAGTATTTTCTGATGACCATGTCTAATTGTATGGGGTTGGGAGACTGTGGCGGGGTTGGCACTACTTCCCCAATCTCTCCTGTGCTGTGAACTCCTCCAACAAAGCTACCAACCAGCAGTCAGTCAACACACATGTGCTGAACACCTACTACATGGTGGGCATGCATAGGTACTGAGATAACAACAAGCAAAACAAAATGGAGCCGGGCATCAAATCTATTACACGTGCAGGAAGGCAGTTGGTTGTAAACAGAAGTAGGAAGACCTGCCAAGAGAAGAGCCAACCTGGAATCAGCCTGGTGCTGTCAGAGGTCCTGATCACGTCTAGCCAATGAGGAGCGACCACGCAATGCTGCCTGAGAGCCTAGCAACAGGCGCTGTCAGAGGTCCTGATTGTGCCTAGCCAATGAGGGGCGACCACGCAATGTCAATGGATCGGAACACCTGGGTATAGGGAGGTTTTTTAAGATTCTCCCCGCTGCTAAATAAATAAGTCTGCTGTTCCCCTTTCTCCTGACTCCCAGTAGCTATGTCTTTGATGCTGCGCGCTCTCACGCCCTCCCCTGAGGAAGTCGTCAGAACCCAGCAACAGAAAGAGAAAAGAGTCTGGTCAAGAGGATGGGGGCTGCGGGGTTGTGGGGTTGTGGAAGAATTGATTTACAACATTCCACGAGAATATGGTTGAGCAGCTAAGGGCTGGAAAGATGACCTTGTTTCCTGGGATCCCTTCATTTTTAATTATTTTTTAATGTTTCATTAGCATATATAACTAGAAATAACGGTATCCATTGTGACATTTTCATATACATACATAATGTTTATTTTGCAAAATTGGAATGCTGTAAATCTCCAACTCTCCTCCTCTGCCCCTAGATTCTGATGGCTAGCATCCAACTCTGTGTCTTTATGAATTTAACCACCCAGAGGACCTCAGAGAAGATGAATCAGGCGAAATGGGTCTGGCCCTGGACTTCTCCTAAACACTGGAAATGATCACATACACAGCAATATTACTCCTAAAACACAGAGTAAAATGACTCTCGTTTCCAGGAGGGAAGAGCAGTCGAGGATCCTTCTCTGCTGCTATGTGAAGGACCCCGGCGTGCTCCCTCTTCTCAGGCACCCTCTCAGAAAATGCACAGGGCGAGAGCAGAGAGCTGGGAACTGCCTCGCCTGACAGAGGTGAATCACCACCTTCTCCCCTCCATCCCCGACTGACTGACATCCAGCCGGGGCAGCGCAGGAAAAATATTCCCACAGAGCCCCACATGGAGTGCATCCTCCAGACTGTTATAAAGGGGGCTCAATGTAGTAGTCGCAAAACAATGCAACACTAAAAAGCCCATCAGGATTCAAATCCCGGCTCCCACGGTTTCTATGGATTCCTTCTTCCTCAAAGCCTGATTTCTCTCGCGCGCCTTGATAGGAGTCATTCAGAACCCTTTCTCGAAACCCAAAAAAAAAAAAAAACCAGAAATTTGTCTTAATGGGAAGGAAGAAAAGCAGGGCTCCCACTCTCCCTAAGAAAGGATTCCCCACTTAGGTTTATAACAGTTATTCAGCACCACATTGAGGGACAGGTCTCCTTGTAGCCTTGGAAACCCCAGCGTGGGCCCCTCCATAAGGAACATAGATCATCACTCTGAGGCAAGCACTCTGCTCCAGAGGCCTGCTGCCTGGGTTAGGTTCTGTTCCTTAGCTCACTGAGCCACAGACACTGCCACCAACATAAAGCAGAGCTGGCTACCACCCACCTGACTCAGCACACGCACAGTAGTAGTCTCACAGGTGTGGAAGCATGATCAGGCCTCCCCTGGACTCCTGAGAAACGTGTCGACCCAAACTGTGGCCCTGGAGCCAGAGATATCAAGCAAGCTTATTACTGGAGAAAAAACAGACGTCTTCAGGAATCATTGCTCCCTTTGTCCTGCTTACTTTTGTGTTTGCGGTAACTCTTCCTTGTGATGGTGGGTCTTGGTTATTAACTTGAAAAGCTCTACAACAACTGGGGGTCACACAACCCTTTCACAGGGGTCTCCACAAACCATCAGAAAGCACAGATACTTACATTATGATTCAGACAGTAGCAAAATTATAGTTATGAAGCAGCAACAAAAATAATTTTACAGTTGGGGGTTACCACAGCATGAAACTGCATTAAAGGGTCACAGCATTAAGAACACGGAGACCCCCTCATCTAAGAGACACATCTCTGAGTATGCCTATGAGGGTGTTTCTAGAAAGCACTAAAAACATAGGGAAAGACCCACCCTTAGTTTGGCACCTTCAAAAGGAACACCCAGATATAAAAAGTCTAAGGGAAAACAGGGTGCAGCTACCTGCCTTCACTTCTTCCTGCATGAGCATTGCTATTGCTTCTCCTCCATCTTCAGCTGATGTCAGACTCAAGCTTCTGGGGCTCTTTAATGTCAAGTCAATCCCAGCAACTCTCCAGGGAGGTCAGGCCTTCAGCCCCAGACTGCAACTGCTGAGATATATCCACCTTTGTAAACTGGGCAGCTGCCAGGCTCTCAGCCTTTCCAGCATAGACGTAGCCACTGTCAGACTCTCTCGCTCCCATCCAGTCAATCAAAGTCCCCTTCATTATATATTTATAACTAATACATAATAGTATGCACACATGCACATTCTTGGTCTGTTCCTCTAGAGAAGTCTGGCTAATAAAGTACATCTTCTAAGTTATACCATTTAATAAAACTAGAAAACACAGCTAAGAGAGGCTGAAAGGAAAGAAGAATCCTATCATTTAGAGTTGAGCACTGTATTTTTACTTTTGGCCTTCTAAATTCTTATTTATATTACTACACAAACTACTGTAATAAAAAATAATCTCAGCTTATATTTCATCATTATTATGACTACCTTTATATAGACATATATATTCATACTTACAATTTTATAGCATCCTCTTTAATGGCTATATTTTAACCCACCAAATGGGATGCACTACAAGTTATCACCAACTCACTGTTGACTTTTCTTCTTGCCTCCAGCACTATTATTGTGAAAGTTTTGTAACAGACTAAATTCAGGCATGGCATAATTCAAGCATTAAAGTATCATCTACAAGAATTAACCTATCTTCAAATTTTGAGTTTCCAATGGATTCATTTTATCATTACCTGGGATCCATGTGACAATATAGCTATCTATGGCTCCTGACCTAAAATATCATGATTAAACTAATCTCGGGGTAGAATTTAACTGGTTAATGTCAAAGGTCTTGCCACACTGATCTCTGTGGTCAGAGAATATAACACTCCAATAACCAAACCTCAAACACAAACCCATCACTGCTTCCTGGGGATAAAATCAGTCTCATCCAAACTACAGGGACATAGAATTGGGGAGGAGGATGGAGGATAGATAGTGAAGTCATTACAACTAGCTACCTCAAAATACTTCTCTGTGTTTCTGATTATGCTACAATCTCTCTATGAGACTCTGAGATCTGAAAAGTCAAACCTAATGACTCTCACCAAAACTGAGCATCATTGGAGCAGAGGAAGAGAAGATGAAAAGCAAGAGGAAGAGAAGAGGAAGAAGAGAAGGAGGAGAAGAGGAAGGTGAGGAAGAGAAGGGAGAGGAAGAGAAGGAAAGGAGGAAGATGACGAAGGAAGGAAGGAAGGAAGAAGGAAGGAAGGAAGGAAGGAAGGAAGGAAGGAAGGAAGGAAGGAAGGAAGGAAGGGTGACAAAGAAGATGAAGATGACGACAACGAAGGAGAAGGGGGAGGAGAAAGAAAAAGGAGGGGGAGGAGGAGAAGGAGGACGAGAAAGAAGAAGAGGAAGAGGAAAAAGAAGGGAGAGGAGGAGGATGAGGAGGAAGAAGAGGAAGATGAAGAGGCATAGTTGTCATCGTCTTGTTTCTCTGTCCTCTGAATTCACCTTCTCCACAACAGTAAACATTAACAACCTCAGCCCCAGAGGAAATATTGCCAGATGTCCACTCTGCCATGACCATCCTCTGCTCTTTGTCAGTGGTTATCATCTGTCCTGTTTGTCATTTAATGATGTAAAACTCTGCTTCATGCCCTAGATGGTTTTTAATTTTTTTTTAACTCTTTGGTAATTCCATGTGTCTTTAGATAATTTTCACCCATTATCCTTTCTTCTCCCCCTTGCCCTCTCTCTGAGCCTCTTAGTCCCAGCCAGTCCCTTTTCTGCTTTTTTGCCTTTGTTTAAGCTTGACCTTTGTGACTCACTGGGTTTAATTTGCTTTGCTTCCATGACCGTAGATAGGATGGGGTTATTTACAGGAGCAAGGGCAGCTTACAACTGGCTACACCACTGAAAAAAATGACTCCTCCCCAGCAGCCATTAAGTGCCAACAGTACCTCAGGGATGGGTGGAGCCTCTGGAGTCCCTCCCTACCCATGATGGAATGTTGACAGCCCTATTCTTAAGTAGGTCTTGGCCAGGAAACCACAGTTGATATGAATTTATGGGTAAGGCAGCCACATCATATTGAAAAGACAGCATTTTATAGTATTCTTCTACATTCTCCAGTCCTTACATTTCCTTCCACCCTTTCTTCTACAAGGTTCCCTGGCCCTCTTTTCAATATTGGTGTGAAAATGGTGAATCCTATATGAGCCTTGTGTCCTCCAGGTAGTCTATAGCATTCAAAGTAAAGCAGAGGCAAGAAGATAGTTCCATGGATAAAAGATGTGGTGTTCATGATGGAGTTCAGATCTTCAGTACCCATGGAAACCGGGACATGAGAGCACATATCTGTAATTCCACTGCTTTCATAACAGGACAAGAAATAAAGACAGGAGACTCACAAGCTCGCAGGAAGGCAAAGCTGCCATACACAGCAGGGAATAACAAGAGACCCCTAACTCAAACGAGATAGAAAGCAAAGGCACACTACAGTGTGCACGCATTCACACACACACACACACACACACATACATGTACACATACACATACAACTTTTAAAATGTAAACACTGTTTTCTTGAGCTGGAGAGATGGTTCAGTGGTTCAAAGCCCTTGCTGCTCTTCCACAAGACCCCAGTTCAGTTTCCAGCACCCTCATTAGACAGCTCACAACCAGCTGTAATTCCAGCTCTGTACTGCACCTATGTGCACAAACCCAAGCTGACACATACATATTATTCATAATTTTAAAATATAAAAGCATAAATTTTAAAAAAGTAAAAAAAAAAAGAGGACACAAGTTAAACAATCAGACACAAAATTGCCCCAGCCCCCAGTCTGTCTGTCCTTTCTATGTGCTAACTCCCACCAGCTCACAAGTGTAGCAGGCTTTTTCTTTTTCTTTTAGGTCACCAACCAGCTCCCAAATCATGACCCAGAGACTTAATATTAGTTACGAATGCTCGGCCATACCTTATGCTCGTTTCTTGCTAGCTCTTATAATTTAACCTGTTCCTCTTCATCTATGTTTTGCCGCAGGTTTTTTACCTTTTCTTTCTGTCTATCTCAGTTTTCCGCTGCCTCTATGTTTGACTGGCAGCTGCCTGGCTTCTGACCTTGGGTGTGTTCCCTTCTTTCTCCTTGGTCTCGCCTCCTTCTTCTTCTCTCTTTTCTCCTGAGTCTAGATTTCTCCTCATGCTTATTCTTGCTGCCCACGAGCCCCACTTATCCTTTCTCTGCCTAGTTATTGGTCTTCCAGCTCCTTGTCACACTAATCAGATGCCTTAGGCAGGCAAGGAGAAACAAATGCAATACATCTTTACATAATTAAACACGCATCCTTACATCATTAAACAAATGCAGCATAAATAAATGCAACACACCTTTACACAGTTAAAGTAATATTCCTCAGCATAAGCAAGTGTACACATCTATATCTAATTAAAGAAATATTCGGCAACACCCAAGAGCTAATAGCTAAATAGTGACAAACTTTTTAAGAAGTTTGCTAAACCACTGGTACCTTGAAAATGGCCATGGAAAGTGGGTGTTGAAGCTCTCTAGCCCAGCTCTGCTTCTTCTTCATACTCTTGCTTTATCAGTTTGGATGCACTGTAACCAGCCAGCCTTCTGCTCCCACTACCAACCCTCCCTGTCTGCTGCCATGTCTTTTCGCCCATGACAAACTTTACCCCTCTGGTACTGTGAGCCATAATAAGCCCCTTTCCTCCTTACATTGATTTTTTTCAGGACATCTTATCATAGCGACAAGAGAATGAGATACTCACTATCAGGTGATTGACAGGATGAGCTACAACAGTCCCGAGAGGCCAGTTCTTGATGAAGAGGGCCTTCTTGTTCACTGGCCAGGAGAGGTCTTTGACGATCAGATGAGCCAGGCTGGTCTGTGCTGTGGCTTCGATTCAGAGCTGGTATCTGCAGGCTCTCCTTCCTGTTGTTTCTTAGGCATCTTTTGACCTGACTGCAGGCAGATTTTATTCCCAAGCCATATGTGTGGGATACGACTCTGGTGGCTCCACGTCAACCTAGATTGTCTTCTTACTTCCTTCATTTGGGGTGTAGATTTTTCTTAATATAAATCTATCCCTTCCTCAAATCTTCGTTCAGCAATCTGAGACTTCAACATGTTTCCATATGCTCCCTCCTTTCCCTTTAAATACATTCGTGTGGAATCTCATCAGAACCCTGAGGAAACTATGAGGCAGAGGCCTGAAACATAGCTCAGCCGGTAGAGCCTTTGCCTACCATGCGTGAGGTCCTGGCTTCACACCCCAGCATCCCATAAAATAGCGCAGGGTGGCCCACTTGTGAAATCCTAGCACCTTGGAGGTAGAAACAGGAAAGTCAGAAGTTCAAGGTTAACCTCAGTCACATACTAAGTTGGAGGCTAGCTTGTGGGACCTGAAACCTTATCTCAAAAAAAAAAAAAGGCAGATATTGTTGAAAGCATTTGACAGGTAGGGAATTGAATACCCAGACATTTACTTGGGCTCCCATAAGTACTTAATGACAAAGCAAAGACTGGAACGCAGCACTCTAAGACGCCTCGTTCATTATTCATCGATTCATTTAATCAGTGATATTTAGTGGTGTGCTCTAATGGCCGTTAGTCCTTAGCTAATAAGATGTCACTTGGCTTTATTATAACAGTCTGATTTCTAACTGATGAAATGTGTGTGTGTGTGTTAAAGCATCATACATATTCCATAAATATATACAACTATTATGAGTCAGTGGAAGAAAGGAACTCAGTCCAAGGCCCTGTGCAGGAGGAACTCAAACTCCTCTCACGGAACTTGTGAGCATTCCACATCTAGAAAAACCTGCTCTGGAATCCCCAGGTGAATGGAAGCAACAGCAGGCAGGAGGGCCATGGAAGTGGCAGCTTCCCATTATCAGCAACAGATAAAGCAACGCTGACAACCTCAGGAAAAAGGGACTTGTTCTGGGGGTATAGGATAACCTAGGGAACCAAAGCAAGCTGAGAGACCAGACATTTAGTCAGGGCAGGTTCAAGATATGGGGAACAGGTACTTTTGCCACCACCTGGACTCTAAACATTTTCAATGATGATTTCACAGAGCCTGTGACCAAATCCCAGGGCAACAGTTCATGTGTGCTCCCGCAGGGAAAAGAAATCCTCAGGTCTAGAGCGAAATTTGGATGTTGCTGATCCAGGATAGGGCCCAGCACCACTCATGGCAAGAGCCAATAACATCTGCATGTTCTTTAGAACCCACAGATAGGAGGCGGCAAACAACATCTTTCACAACATCTTTTATCTTCTAAAAGGTCTCATTGAAGTAGGCTACACAATTGGTACTTTCTCAATCTTACTGGATCGTTTCAGAAAAGTTAAGTGTCTTTGCCAAATTCTCTTTCCTTCTCTCATTTCTTAAAAGACTTCAACTAGCATCTTACCAGGATACAAAAATATACTATACAAGTATTTGCAAAGTCCTCGCATCTTGGCCAGATTACTGCGATGAGCATCTGCTGATCTCCTGGTCATCCTCCTTTCTCTCCCAATAACCTTTTCTCCACACCCCAGCCACACTGATCTTTGCTATTTATACATCAAAGAGGCTAGAGAGATCATTCAGTGGCTTAAGGCTACTTACTGCTCTTGCAGAGGACCCAAGTTTGGTTCCCTGCACCCATGTGAGGCACTTCACAGCCTCTTATAATTCCAGTTTCAGGGGATCTGATCATCTCTGCAGGCACCTGTACTCATGTGCACATACCCACACACAGACCCACATATATACATAATTAAAAATAAAGCAAATCATACACACGCATGCACACACACATGTGCACGTGAGCACACACACACACACACACTAATCTGGAGCTTGACACTTTCCTAAATAAATGCTCCTGTGATCTGACCCTTAGATCCTTCTTCTACCTTCTCTATCATTCCACCACTTACTTTCTCCCATATATATATATATGTGTGTGTGTGTGTGTGTGTGTATACATATGTATATGTGTGTATATATGTATATGTATACTTATGTATATATATATATCACTTCCCTGGATATCCAAATGGCTCTGCACCTCTCCAACAGAGGCCTTTCTATCAGCACAAGTTACACTGTATGTTCTAAGACTTTCTCATGTCCTACCTCATGGAAAACTTAATGTTCAAACACAGACTCTGTAGAGGGTAAACAGAGACAATATTGAGAGTTAGCTCAAAAAGAGGCAAGGTCATCCTAACTAATTGATTGTCATTGCATTTACCAACATTTATAATATACAAATTTCTCCATTAAAACGCTGTGTCTAGACACCAAGGTGTCTGTTTCATTCATTTCTGCATTTTAGGACTTAGAATTGTGCCAAGTGCATAACAGGCCTTCAATACACACCTATCTAATGACTGATCAAATGGACAAATAAATCGTTACCTGCTTTGCAATGTGTTAAGTGAGGCAGATAGATGGATAGTTAAAAATTATACAATTCCAAATCAGATGGTACTAATCACAAGTCTTATTGAGGATCAGTTGGAGTTGCCACTATTAAGCAATTGGATTTAGATAAAGGAGAGAGAAGCATGGCTATCTTGAAGACGATACTTTAGAAAGATGAGATTTGCACTGGGATTCAAAGAACATGAGTATTTAAGTGAGAAAAAGGAAGAAGAAAGTCTCCTTGGGTTGTTGAACCTGTAAACCAATGAGACTCCCATCCCAAGCTTTTATCTCTCTACATAGTCCCCCAGCAGTTCAACTTGGGGTGTGCTGGGTTTGAGATACCTGTATGACACATTACCTTGTATTGGAAAATTTGAACTTGGAACTTGATCTTGAGATCTAGAACTGGAAACCTCCCATAGAATGTTAACACTTTCAAAGAAGACAGAGATTCCTTAGGCCTTAGCCTAAAACCTTACAGCTCTGGTGAATTCAGACAGAAGCTAATATTCACAATGAGAACCCACACAGTCCATTTCAAGCTCACCTGAGGAGACGCACTGCAAGAGTTGGAACATCCAGGCTGTTCCTTGAGGTGTGCATGCTCAGTGTCCTCCAGGAGGGGACCAGCTGACCTGACATGCCAGACAGCTCTAGTTATCCCTATGCTCTAAGCATGTTACTAATCATGCCCCCGTTCACCGTTCGCTCTCCAAACTACCCTAGCTCAAATGACACATGAGTCCGTCCGTAATCCCCTAAATGACAAACTGCCCAAATAGCCAATTTCTTTAATGACCCATTCCCCCAAATGACCAATTTACATAGAGTCATTATGTCCTTTAACTTTCTAATTTAGTCAGTTTTTATTTTACTTTCCTAACACCACTTTTAAAATGTTTAAACGGTGGCTAGGGAGATCGCTCAGTCATTAAAACGCTTGTGATGTTAGCACAAGGACCTGAGTTCAACCCTAATAACCCACACATACAAAAAGGAAGCAGTCGTGGTGTGTGCTGGTGTACCAGCGCTGGGAGGCAGAAGCAGGCAGACTCCTGGAACTTGCTGAGGAGTGTAGCCTACGTCGCCATCTCCAAGCCAGTAAGATCTGCTATCTCAAAAAAAAAACAAGATATATAGTTCTTAAGGAATGACATCCAAAGTTTCCCTCTGGTCTCCACACTCACACATGTAGACACACACAAAAAAAATTTTTTTAAAGAAGCCAGAACCTACAGAGATGGTTCAGCAGTTTAGAGCATTGACTTCTCCTCCAGAGGACCCAGTTCAATTCCTAGCACCCACATGGCCAGAGGACCTGACACACTCATATAGACATCCATGCAAGCAAAACACCAATGCATGTGAAATAAAAATAATAAAATGTTTTAAAAAGTCTCCCAGCTCTCTAATGCTCGATTTAGCCGCTTAAGCCTCAATCAACTCCCAGCCCTGCCTTGATCTGATCCCTGACACCTGAGAAATGAAGGGAACCCTGCATATCTTCTCCAGGTCGTACCACCTGCTGCCTCTACAGCTCCCAATCCCTGCTCCCCAAAGACCATCCCTAGAACCCCGTGAGCCTTCCACAGACTTCTAAGAATATAGAACAAGAACATACTCAACAGAAAGTTTGCTACTGTGTCGGCAGTTGCATCCAGCCCTAGCTGAACTGGGACTACTTCTATAACCTGCTCACACATCAACACTAAGTGATTCTAAGATCGAACACAAATAACATCCAGCTTGTCCAGAATGGGGAAAATTGTTGCAAAAGTAAACAGAGATCCAAATACATAATCAACAAAGAGTTGGGCAGATAGCCACAAAAAGAAACATCACCATTGGCATACTTCCAGACATGTAGATCCCATCATAGAAATGCAAGCATGAACAACCAGGGCAAGATGTCTCATCCAGAAATTAGTGCTCCTTTGGTAATGGTCACTGAGAAAAACCATCAGATGATACACACGGCAATGAATTCAAAATAGCAATTATAAAGGAACGCAAAGAAGAAATGAAAAACGCTGGAAGGAAGACCACAGAAGCACTAACAGTTGAATTAAATAATGAAAATTCAAGATATGAAAATAAGACCTAATAAAAAATATTTACGAGAGTAACAGTGGTGGCTGAATGAGAATGGCCCCATAGGTTCATGTATTTGCCTACTTCATCTCCAGTTGATAGAACTGTTTGGGAAAGATTAGGAACTGGGGCCTTATTGGATAGCTGTGTCATGGGGGAGGGGGATTGAAGTTTCAAAAGCCCACACCATTTTCATTTAGCTTGCTCTCTCTACCCATCTATCTATGCATCCATCCATCCCTCTATCTGCCTCACCTTGTAGATCAGATAGAAGCTCCTAGCTACTGTTCTAGCTCCGTGCCTTCTTCCTGCCATGCTCCCCACCATAATGGCCATGAACTCTAACCCTCTGGAGCCACAAGCCCTCAAATAAAATGCTTTCTTTATAAGTTGTCTTGGTCGTGGTATCTCCACAGCAATAGAAAAGTAACTAAAACAGTAACCAACAACTTTAGGATTGGATTTTAGGCTCTCTTCACTAAATGGAATTCATGCTTGGGCCATTAACAGGGTCCAAGAACCCATGGCTAAGCAGATTGTTTTCTCTAAGGGAGAATCTACTACTATTTATTACCCTGCTAAATGAGTATATAATACTAAATCACCTCCTAAGTATTTAGTTCTATACCCATAGATCAGTGCATCTCTCAGCCCTCATAAGAGAAGCTTCTCTTTGTAGATGGCAACTTGTGCAGAGACCCACAACTGGTCAAAGTGCAGATATCTATTCAAGAATGTTTTCTTTCATGATTAAGGTTTCAAGTTTGTAAGAGCCAGAGATAGATGGTTACAATGAAAAGATGTTTTCTGGGCATGACAGAAAAGTCATACACATAAGCCCAAAGCAGCTGTGACTGAATGTATAAGACCTGTGCAAGATGAAGCCATACGGAATGCCTGCGTGGTTAGGAAGGAGATCACAAGCTTCATCACTAGCTGAGCTGCTGTAGGCAGTTGATGGCTGCTGGGAAAAGGAGATGTCAGTGTTCTTTAGAGATGGAGCCCCTGAAAGGCTACTCATGCCCCCAATAAACAGCCCCACACCCACACACATTCTGGGAGCACTGAGTAGACTCAGTGGGTCCAAAAAACAGAACACATGAAATCAGGGTGGATAGTGGAAGGAGAAGTAGAACAGAGGGAATAGGGGACGGGTTGGATCAAAACGCGTAATATGCACATATGACATTCTCAAACAATAAAATAGTTATTTAAAAATAAGTACATAAAAGCAAAATTTGCAGAAAAGAAATTTAAGCCTCTTAAGTGTTTCTCTCTGTTCGTGCCTCAATTTCTCCCTCCTCTGCTTCTAATCCTCAAGCAATAACAGTGGGGGGCATGGCACAGAAAAACTAAATGTGTTCTCATGAATATATTCTCCTCATGAATATATTGTTTTATGAATATATTCTTTATAAATGATGCCTTCTCGCATACATCCCTAAATGTGAAGAGTTCATATGAATGCACTTCCCTTATGAATGATAATAACAATAAAATATATTTCTAACATATCTCCCTGTTTGAGTATGTACCTTTGTGAATATAGTTTACCACAGTCCTCAGGAGCCTCTCTCTGCCTCTCAGTTTCCCCTGTTTTCTATCCCCCAGGCTATTGAACAAGACTAGAAAAAAAAAGCTGTCAAAAGCCCTTAAAATACTACTAAGAAATCAAAATGAAAACCAAAACTTAAACAGCACAGATGACAGAAATTAGGTTTGGCGAGTTAGTCTTTGAATGAATTGGACCACAAAATGAATCCACTCTCCGGGAAATTACTTTCAGCTAATTAGCTTATACCTTACCTATTGCCTTCCTAACCAGCTCATTCATGACCCCAACACCACCAAAACTCTCTAACCAATGGACTTACTCCTTCTTTTGGTATCAAAACCAAAAACTCTTACATTTGCTCATTACTATCCACTGCTCCCACTTAGATTCTCCCCATGAGGACCAGGTTTCCTTGATTTTGTTCACCAAGTTTATTTGGCTCTATCACAATCCCCAAGAATGAGCAGATGCTCAATAAACATTTGTTGACTATGCAGTCAAGAATGAATGAATGACCTTCTAGGTAGGCTCAAAAAGAAGAAAAACTACATAGCAATCCCTGCCTCTGTTCAGACTAACATCCTTCAAAACTACATGACCTTCCCACTGCAAAAAACAAAAGGTTAGCAAAAGAAAATTTAATAGGGTATAGAAGGAATAAGTTTCAAGAACTAAGCAACTGTAAACCAATTTTTAATCATACAAAACCTGTTTGAATACCACAAATCAGAATGCGCTGAAGAAAATTTTAGCCCAGATGTCACAATGTGGTCCATTTATATAGCTCCACTTGAGAGCAGATGGCGGTGAGTTGGGATTTTACAGAGACTGTAATGGCTCCTCTGTCGGGCCATTTGCATAGGAGGCCGACATATCGCTGGACTGCCAACGGTGACTGCCCACCATTTTCCCATGTACAGGCATAACCTTCTGGGAAATTCCGTGCACAAAACATAAAAGCAAAGTGAGACCAGATCACTCTAAGCACTGTGTTAATTATGATCTGACTGACAAGATCCTCATTCAAAATTCATCTCTAATCAGTCTAACACATCTGAGTGAGCGTGACGTGGCTTCCCTTTCACCCATTTTAATATCTCAAGTCAAGAGTTGATGGCAGTTGCTTCGGAGCAATTATAGGAAGGGAAGCCATTTTTAAAGATACATATAAATTTAGTGTGGATCTGCACTGATTGTGAATTAGGTCTGTTGGGTCATCTCACCTCTAGAGACACTCACAATCATTATGGGAAAGACAAGAGACATTTCACAATGAAAGAAGAACCCCTTCCCCACTCGGAAACAAACCATGCAGTTATAACAAACATGCAAGCATTTATTCACACTCAGACAGTTTACCTGGGGCCTTGGGAAGGGGAATAAGCTCTTCATTTATCTACCAATCACTGAGACACAAACAGTACACTTCCTCAGGAAATTGCAGAAGTCAAAGGGACTGTGGAGGGGTGGGCTCATTGCTCGTTCTGGGAGAGAGAGTCGACAGGCAGAGCAGGAAGCTCAGAAGGTTCTGCTTTCTTTCGCTGCTCTCCAGACCTTCAGAAATCCCCAACTCAAGGTTCCAGGAATCGAGCCCCATCATTTTTGTAGCTTTCAAATATGAAATGGCACAATCAAGCCCTTATGCACTGGCTTATTTCTTCTTTTGATTCTGGAAGTCTAATTTACCAAGTGAGGGGAGCAAGTGAAATTACAACCATCTAAATAAAGTCTGTTGCTCCAAAACATTGCTCTTCAGACAACCGTGGACAGTGCTGATGTTTAGGTTTGATTTGGTTTTTGTTTGTTTGTTTTGTTGTATTGTGATTTTTGAAATGGGGTTTCTTTGCCTATCCCAGATTGGCCTTAAACTCGAATCAACCCTCCTACCTCAGCCTCCGGCACTTTGTAATCCTAAATGCTGGGTTTATAAACCCGAGCCACTATATTCAATGAAATGCTATTTTGGCAGTGTGGCTCAAAATCCAACAAAAACAGAACTGGAAAGATGGCTCCATGGTTAAGAGCACTTGTTAACTCTCCCAGAAAGCCCAGGTTCAATTCTCAGCGACCACCGGAACTGCAGTTTGAGGGAATTCAAAGACTTCTTCTGATCTTGAAAGGTGCCAGGCACACATATGGTACAGAGACATATATGTAAGGTAAAACACCACACATAAAATAAAAATAAATTTTTAAAAATGTTAAAAGTTGTCTCTAAGTATGTTTTAGAGAATTGAAGGATAAAATAGACTATATCTGTGTGTAGTACTCATGATAATTTGTTTCATTTGTGTAGGTGTATGTATACAGGATCAAATATAAAGCTATCACTAGCTAACACACATCACATATATTGCTTAATACTTGCCGGGAACTGCCAAGTGTGTTCGCATGCTTCAACATACTCCGACTCCATGATCATTCCATGAGGTAAAGCTACTTTTACACCAGCTTTATAGCTGGAAGAACTGACACACAAAACAGCTTACTCAGTATGCCCGACACTATCCAGCTAGCAAACAGCAGAAAAAGGACTTAGGTGTAGGCAATCAGGCTATGCTCTTAACTCTATGCTCTTAACTACTGAAGTATCCTGTTTCCTAAATACATTTCTTACACTGGATTTTATAATTATGAAAAGTTTCCTGATTAAAAATTTAAGGGGATTATACATAATGCATACCCTATGTTAGTTCCAATTTCAAATATTCAAACAGTGGTCACTCCACCAGACCACATGAGTTAATGTTTGACTCAAAAAATGTGGTCCCAAAGTCCAATATTCTAGTGTCTCTAACAACATTGCCCTTGCCTCCAACCATGAACTAGGCATGTCCAGCCTTGATCATCTGTCCCTGGAATAGTGTCACTTCTTACATGGAGTAATCTCAAACCCACAGTGCCAAGGTTAATAAAAATATATTTGCTTATATTATGGAAAAGCCATTACACCATCAGCAATAAAATCTACAGCTTTTGAGAAACTTCATCTTTGCAAGGGGTGGAGTAGCTACAGAATTACATCACAAAATAGCCATTGCGGAGTTTATTTTCCTTATCCTGGTTTACAAAGAACTGTCCTCACTACAAGGAGAGCACAGAATTCATAATGTCTGACCTTCACCCTGCCGTAGTTCTATAACCTGGGCAAATCTTTGATTAACAACAACAGCTCAAGTTAGTTGGGATTTATGAGTTCACATTCATGGTTTTTAGGTCCAACAACCACATTCTGAGGAAAGTCCAGGGGACAATCGGAGAGACAAACAGCACATGATTCTGCTCTCTGCTTGCCTCCCTTCTTTCCCATCCATAGACTTTCCTCTCCACAGCAAGAAGTAGCCATGTGGGTCAGAGCTCAGAGCAATCAATCACTGGTAAAAGGTGAGAACCATAATACCGCACTCTTCCGCACTTCCTAGTCCCTCTCAAGTGAGCCCTCTGAAACTCCTCCTTCCCTATTATGCATGACCTCTATCCCACTGAACCTCCTCTCCACTCACTGGGGTCCCCTGCACAGCTCTGAGCTCCAACCCCAACCCCTAGCTGTTCTGGCCTGCATTGCCCCAAACAGATGTCTCCTGCTCCTTCAGAAGATTAAGGTAGAGATACCTCATCTAAACATATAGAGAGACACAGGGACCAATCCCTTAGCTGATGTCCTACCACGCCGACCCTGGTCAAGCCCCAACCAGTGACTGAGTCTGCGGGAATATAAATCACAGCCCCCTCAACCCTGTTTAAACCAGCTCTGCAGTGTCAATCATCTGCCCTCCAGCTCCTTACAAGATCAAGCCTGCTGCCTGCAGCTGGAACTACACCTCTGCTTGGCTTTTTCACCTTGCCTGTTTTCTTCCTCCAGTGCTGAGCAGGTTTCCCCTAAGGGCCTTTCCTTCATAAATCAATCCGTAGCTGTCTCCTATCCCCCACGTCTACCTCTAGAAACCTGACCTAAGCTCTCACCCCACCACACCCTCTATTGCAGGCCTAAACCTTTTGAAAAGATTACCCTCATCATTTTTTCTCTCTAATATGTTTACCACATTCCTCAAAGACGCTACCTCTACAGAGGCCGTCTTAAATCCAAAGATGCGGAGATAGGCGCCTTGAGTAAGGCCTCCAGCCTCAGGCAGGCTCTCAGCTTCCACCAGGGACATTCTGTAGGAGTCAGTACTCACTGGGCAGCCACTGATACAGCAGGGCTTTGCTAGCCATTTAGTTGTCATTCTCAAACGCCTCTCTCTGCTGGAGAAGTAAAAGGAAGGATGGTAAATAGATCCAGGTATTTCTGGTTACCAGGGATGCTGACTATCGTAGACCCAACAAAGATCTCACAGCTATGCTACAGGCTCTCAGATAGTCAAAGTCACCCCATCCATATTGTTTAAAGCCAGAAGAGACCTTTGAGTTTTGTCTCTGGGTATTTAGATAAAGGTGTTAGCCTTGAGTTTCTGTAACACATGCCTGAGAGAAATCAGTTCATAAAGAGAAAGATTTATCTTGAATCAAAGCTTTGGAAGTGGAAATAATCTTTGGGCCTGATGTTTTGCAGCCTAGATAAAGCAACACCTCACAGTCAGGCATTGCTGGAAGCCATAGCTCAGCATCCAGGAGAAAGAGAGGGATAGGGAAGGGCAGTGTCCAATATCTCAAGTGCCTGCTCCCAGGAACGTGATTTCCTTTAACTAGGCCCCACCTCTTGAAATTCCACCATCTCCCAGTAGCACCACGATTTGGAGACCAAGCCCTTAACACATGGGTCCTTTGGCAAATCTCAGATCTAAACTATAGCAGCAGTGAAGCCAAAACTGGGCAAATCTTCCCACGGGACCTGTCTGTTGACTTGCATGGGGGACGTTGACCACAGAACCAGCCTGCGGGCAGAGCAGAGATGAGAAAGAGTTTACCACTGTCATCTCAAACCTGGCCTCTGAGAATCTCTGGTTATCACAGGACTTATTGGTGGCAATTGGTTGCCTCAAACTTCTTGATCTCGCACCTGCTGGGATAAACAGTGTGAAGTAGAGACTAATGTTCACCATGTGTCCAGAGAAAACCTAATCGATACAGTGGATTCCTTAAGAAGCTTTCTGTGTCACACCACACTTACAGCCAGACCTAGCCTAGTGCCTGCCATAGCAGAAGTGATTGGACCCACTACTTTAGTTGATTCACTGAACCGAAGACTCATATCACACACTCAACTGTGACTGCAAAGATTCATTTTATTTATGTTACCAAAAGATAATGAAATATGTAAATGAATGTTCATACTACATGTATATCTTAAACATACTTTTATATTCGTGTTACTTACATATGTCTAATTCAAGATATATTGAATTATCTCATAAAGAATAATTTAGCCAGCAGTAAAAGTTAACTACAAGATGACATCAAGAAGGTGGTGAAGTAGGTATCCAAGAGCCCACTAAAGGGCATCCTGGGCTACCCTGAGGACCAGGTCTTCTCCTGTGACTTTAACAGTGATGCCCACTCTTTCACCGTTGATGCTGGGGCTGGCATTGCTCTCAGTGGCACCTTTGTAAAGCTCATTTCCTAGCATGACAATGAATATGGCTACAGCAACAGGATGGTAGACCTCACGGCCTCCATGGCCTCCAAGGAGTAAGAAGTCCTGGGCCAATCACCACAGTAAGAACATAAGAGCAAAAGAAAGGTCCTCAGTTGCTGAACGGCCACTGTCCTCACTCAGCCCCCAACAGAGCATCTCCCTCACAGAACCATCCAGATCCCCAGAAGACGTGGAGCAGCCCAGGGAGCCCTACTCTTGAATAGCTTCAATAAAGTCTACTGCACCCCTTCCCGCCCCCCCCAAAAAAAAAACAAATTGACATTTTAAGGACTCACTTTGTAGATACATTTTCCACTTTATTTTGCACAGCTGACTTACCTGCTTGCCCCCACTAACAGCAGGACAACTGTGACAAGTTTGAATGGAAATGTCCACTGTGGACTCCTGTATTTAAACCCTTGATCCCCACTGGACACCATCGTCTGGGAAAGCGGTGAACCTGTAAGATGTGGTCTGAAGATGGCATGGATGAAGACAGGCTTTGACATGCCTTCCCCACCATGACAGACGCCATCCTTCTGGGACCATAGGAAAAAATAAACCTTTCTTGCCTATGTTGCTTTTTTTAATCAGGAGATTTTATCACTGCAACAGAAAAGAAACTGCTGCAAGACTGTAATCAAATGAAGGAAAAATTCAATTGGGAAAATCATTAATTATTTTTGCTTAAAACAAAAGAGCATCGTTAGAGTTTTTCCTTATCAGCAAACCAAGGATTCAACAGTGTTCCCTGAGAACCTCGGTTTGGAAGCTGTCCACTAACGCAGTCTTCACGCAAGTAAACTGCAGCACAAGATTGTGTTCTGCAACCTATGACAGACGACTGAACCCCAACTATCTACAGTCATCAAAGCCTGTAAACCCTGAAACCAAGTTCAGAGACAAATCCCCAAAACACAAAAGACCCCAGAAATACTTAGATTAGAATTCTAGAGCTCAGACATAGCTCTTCTCTGTAGGCAGCTAGTGAAATTTCTAAAAAAGGAATTTATCCAGCACATGCACAAGTAGGGTGAGTTATTCCTTTTAAATGGTGTTGCATGTTAGAAGTGTCTTATGTCTTGCACATCAAAGGAGAACTGGGCATCTAATGAAGGGCTGTTGGGGGTGATTCATTTGATCTCTCCCTCTATTTAGATGTCAGTCAACAGGATGCACGGGAAGCTAAGAAGGATAGAAGCAGTCTAAAACCCAAGATAAATATAACTAGAAAGTAACGCAGCCAGGCAAGCCCAGGGACAATCCATTCAATTAAAGTCCATAGGCCATGAGGGACCCCTCAGGGCAGCGCCCCATTACACACTGGTGATAAACAGATGACTAAATCCCACCCTTGTTCTGATATGAAAGGCAACAGCATGAAACAGACATTAGGAGAAAAAAAAGAACAAAAGTGTTGATGACTAAGGGGCCCTTGGGAGGGCAGGTGGGCATGGCCAGGTGCCTGGGAGAGAAGATGATCTGTCTGTCTTGACCAAAAGACTCTCGTCTGCCCCAGATTAGAAAGCCACAGCTCTGTATCAATGGTCGTCCAGGACCACTCACTAGTAGCCATCCCCAGGAATAGCAGGGAATGTAAGATCAGGGCAAAACCGCAAGCTCGGTGAGATTGCTGCAAGTCTACCACAGGAATTGTATGAATTACTTTTGATTGCTATCACCAAAATACCTGGCATAAACAAGAGAAGGGAAGATTTGTGTGGGATCTCAGTTCCAGGGATTTCAGGCCACAGCCCTTGGCTTGCTAGATTCTGTTGTAGTGAGGCAACAACAGAAAACATGTGGAGGAGGTTGTCCACCTCAGAGCAGAGTGAGCAATAGGATGAGGCCAGGGCAACCCAAGGGCACACAGTGATAGCAGATTTCCTCCAAATAGGCCCTATCTCTTCTCTTTTATTACCTCCCACTTATACTACCCCATTATGAATCCATCAAGAAATTAATCCAGGACTGGCGAGATGTCTCTGCAGGTCATAGCATTTTCTGCCAAACCTGACAACCTGAGTTCAGAACCTACAAGGTGGAAGAAAAAACTGACTCCCAACGGTTGTCTTCTGTCCCCCTAACACACAAAGATATACACACACACACATACAAATAAGTGTTAAAAAGAGATTAAATTAATCCACTGTGTTAAAACACTCAAGACCTAGTCACTTCTCAAAAGCTCATCAGCTGTCAGCCATACACAGCACAGGTGAAGCTAAGAGGGACATTTCATATTCAAACATAACAAA
Organism: Alexandromys fortis; assembly: GCF_014885135.2. Lineage (NCBI taxonomy): Eukaryota > Metazoa > Chordata > Mammalia > Rodentia > Cricetidae > Alexandromys > Alexandromys fortis. The sequence continues at coordinate 8,357,957 of NW_026067997.1, forward strand.
CTATTAGCCCCGTGTGACAGATAGATGAAGGCTAAAAGTTAAACACCCTGAGCTCATTCCAAAGCTACCAAATAAAAGAACTAGGATTCAAGTTACTACCCAGCTAACACCAAGGTCTATTCCCACTCCATGTCCTCATGAAGTTTATAGCTAATTTTATAATGGGTTTGCCCTGTTAGATCTCCTCAGGAACAATGAGGATGTATGTCATTCTCTCTGATTTATGGTCCAAGGGTTGACTGAGAAGTCTGACCATAAACCACCAAGCAGGACTAGTACTTCTAGGTGCAAGGATTCTAAGATATCCCCAGACCAGCTTCCTAGATGCTCCTCAGTGGGACCTACCTTTGGAGACTCATACACTGACCTGATCTGGAACTTCCAGAGAACTGAGGAAGGGCTTCCAGGCTTGCTGAGATGGGGCTATTCCCTGTTCTAAGGTACTCTGTAGTATATAAAATGGTGTGGGGTTTCTTGTTTGTTTGCTTGTTTTATTTTGTATTTCAAGTTGTGTCTTGCACTAGGAGAGTCCATTTTACAAGAGACTTTTTACTCATTTTGAGGAGGGATTACTAACATCCCGAAATGGACCCACAAGCCACCATAGTCACATAGCACCCACCTAGGGCAGACTGGCAAACGACATTCCTGGGAGTATTTTGGGATGACTTGAAACTATAGGTGCCCGTGGCTGTGTTACAATCATATCAGGGAACTTGTCAGACATCACGAGACTGAGGAAAAGGAGCAACTCTCTCATCTGGACTCTAAATGGACGGCCCCACATCACCTGTCATCTCATGCTTAGCATTTCGGTCAGGTACTAGGAAAAAGAGGATTTCCTGTCTGTCCCTTAAGATTCAGTTCAGCGTGGTCCCCACTGTGGATGTGTCCTCCTTGTCTGCTTACCCACACACGTGTTCACCCTGGGGACCTAGACCAGGACCTGCTGTTTCCTGACCCTGATTCAGTCTTTTCCCTCACAGCTGAACTCTGCAGCTTCACTCTAGCAGCCCCAAATGCAACTTCCCTCCAGCACTGGTCTTGTTGCAGACTCTCTCTCAGCCCACTTCCGGAACCTCTGAAGCCTACCGCGGCATCTTAGAATGGTTTTATAAAGAGTATATACACATATAGCTATGTACGCTATGAGAGTTCATATTCGTGATCAAGACTGAAATAAAAGAACCTGCCTCAGTCAGATTGCCAAGGAAGGTTGGATTATGTGACAAACTATTGTCACTGAAACCACTGAACCTCATGAATGTATTGTTATTAAATATTTTCTGACACCGTAGAAAGACACAAGTGTGTCTGTCTCTGCTTGTGGCCTATCACACTTATGACAGGTTTACAAGCCATTTTTTAGCTTCTCTAAGAACCCGAATTTTAATTAACCAGGACGCACTATTAAAATATACCACAGATGTCAGTGTTACCTAATTCTTGTGAAGTTAATCCTTCAGTTCTCCTTTCTGAGAACACATCCATGAACACATCCATGAAGCTGAGAACAGCTCAGGAAAATGTTTATTTTTTCATGTACACCTACTCTGCAAAGATCTTCAAACATCATGGCACTAGAGGAAGAAGGCTGTCAATTAGCAAACTAATCATCAGGTAAAATCCTGTCAGGTGTAATAAACATGACTGAGGGGAACGGTGAGGGTCGGAGGAAGAGAAAGGATAGGGGATGGGGAGATAGCCATTTAGATAGGGTAAGGCGACCTCTCTGAGAAGGGGACATGAGCACAGATCACCACCCCTTTTAGATCTAAGATTGGCCTTGAGTCTCCTCCACCTTTCTAAAGAATTCATCCCCCACCCCAGCAGCCTTAATCTGCAAACACACAGTCTCTGCAGGTCTGTCTAACTGATTCAACAGACAAGCTGTCATGTCCTGACTCGCCGTAGACAAAAGCTGAGTTCTCTGAGAGAGCAGCGTGAGTATCACTGCCTCTGCCATCGCTGCGGATCTGCGCAGCTCCGTACCAACTGCCCCTGGGAAGGAACAGAGGAACCAGGCAGGCGTTTGTGCTTCCTAAAGCAAAGAAAAGGGAGCTTGGGGAAAGCTGGGGGAGGATGGATGGTGGATTAGAAATTGCTTCCACGTGGCCCTGTGAATGAGCGTCGACGGAAAATGGAGTGTGATTCTATTTCGAAGGGAAGAAGGTTGGAAGAACATCAGAGTCACCAAGGAGAAAACAGGACAGCTGAAAAGTGCAGAGGACAGAGGGGAAGTGCAGCAAGAGCAGTGGAGCATGCAAGTCAGCAGTGGGTGGAGGGGGACAAAACCCCTCATCCAAGTCACCAGTGGGTGGAGGGGGACCAAACCCCTCATCCAAGTCACCAGTGGGTGGAGGGGGACCAAACCCCTCATCCACGTCACCAGTGGGTAAAGGGGGACCAAACTCCTCATCTAAGTCACTAATGCGTGGAGGGAACAAACCTCTCATCCAAGTCACCAGTGGGTCAAGGAGAATCAAACACCTCATCCAACAGGAACCTGGATAGTCATGATGAGAAGACCAGCCTCATACCCACAGGCCAGGCCCACAGTTCCTCAAGCCTCCGGTCCTGGTGAGGTTTTAGTGAGACAGTGACTTCTCCAGTGTGGTGGGTCAACAGTAGAGAGAAGGTTCATTTTGTCACAGTCCATGTGAGGGCTGTGGCAGGGTGCCACTTTGAGAGAGAATCTATAATTTAAGACTGACTGACCCTGGAACTGGGGTTAGAGGAGGACTGGTAACAGGGGACAGGTCAAAGGTACTGACCTGTCAGAGCCCCAGGGTGAGAAAAAGCCATGCACACGTGTGTGCAAGTGCATTGCGGTGGGGGGGGGGGAGCACGAGCAAACAACGAAGCTCAGCCTGTAGGCTATTAGGCTATTGACTTGGAGTTACTATTGTTGTGTTAAAACACCGTGACCAAAACAACTTAGGAAGAAAGGGGTTTACTTGACTTACGCTTTCCCACTGTAGCCCATCATCGAAGGAAGCCAGGACTGGAACCAAGACATGGAGAGAGCCTGGAGGCAGGAGCTGATACAGAGGCAATGGAGGGGAGCTGCTTACTGACTCGCTTCTCATGGCTTTTACAGCCTGCTTTCTTATAGGACTCGGGACCACCAGCCAGGGAAAGCCCCACCCTCCCCCATGGATCACTAATTAAAAAAATGCCTTTCAGCTGGATCTTATAGAGGCTTTTTTTTTTTTTCAGTTGAGGCTCCCTCCTTTCAGATAACTCTAGTTTGGGTCAAGTCGACATAAAACAAGCCAACACCACTCTGCGGCATTTCTCCTAAGTGATCTGCCACACAGCCACGGTCCTTTATGAGTGCAGAGAACTCAGGACCCCCTCACTCCAGGCCTGCCATGTTTCAAAGACAAGAGATACGTTGAACAAAGACAAAGCGACAGCTGTGCCATTAATCTGGTCTGGGTCCTCTTACCTCTTGATGTACGTGAACCGGGCTCTACGAGTGCCTTCCTAGCTAAGACAAGATTCAAGGGCAGCCCAGAACCCTACCTGAGTTCTAACCTAGCCTGCTTCCTCAGGGTGGAACGTTCTGTTGGGTTAGTGAAAGAAATGGGCCCTTGTGGCTGCCTCATTTCTGAGTGCATAGGAACCCTGGAGGAAGCTGTCTCAAGGACTAGATGCACTTCCTGCTCAAGCAGGATGTTCTAGTTTCCCTCCTCTCCCCGCTTTTCCCACAGCAGAGAAGCTGTTCTCAGCACTCCCCTCCCCTGCACAGGCACCTGATCACCACGGGCAGAGCATGAAGGAGAGTCTGTTTCTGGTCCTTTCTTAGGAGAAAAACTCAACGATCAGGGTGCAGACTCCCAAGTGGTCCCCTGTGTAAGGATGCTTGCTTTTCCGTATTCCCAGCCTCCGAAGGCCCTTTCCTGTTCCATAATCACCCTACTAAGAGCATGCGGCTCTTATCCTAAGGCTAAGATGGTCACCCAGCCTAGCCAATGAGAGGACCAATCCCCTTGGCCCAGACATTGGGTCAGGAGTGAATGTTTAACCCCAAGCCTCATCAGCAAGAGACTCCCGGGGCTCTGGTTAGAGAGGCCATTCAAGAGGCTTGCTGGCAGATAAATCTACAGAAAAGGAAAGCAGATTCATGTTTGCCTGGTGCTGAGGTGTTGGGGGAAACAAGGAGTACTGCTAATTGGTATGGGGTTCCCTTTGGGGCGATGAAAATGTTCTAAAGTTGATTGCAGTGATGGTTGCACAAGGCTGTGAATATATTAAGACTACTTAATTGTATGCTTTAAGGGGGTAAATTGGATGGTATGCAAATCATATTTCAGTGAAGCATTCTTAAAAAAATGCTTGCTCTCTCATTCTCTAGAACAAGAGGGAAGGATCGTGTCAACTTGGATCTGCCCACAGCTCCCTTCACCTTGGAAGACAAACAGGCCAGAGACAGGAGACACGGGGATCCAGATTTATGTAAAGCCAGTGCCATCCTTGAATCTCCCAGTTGCTTAATCCTCTCCCCTGGCCCGCAAAGCCTTCTTTGTTTAAACTAGTTTAAGCTGGGTCTGCCTTACTCAGAATTCTGCTAGGAAACATTCCAGTGACCTGTTCAAATTCGTTTTGCCTCTGGCTGTGAATGACGATGCCCACCTCGCTGAACCCTTGATGCCTCCGAGATTTTACTTTACCCTTTAATTTGTTCAGAGATAGGTCTAAAAATTGCTAAGTTTAGATTTCTAGGGTGGTTGGCATTAGCTCATCTTTGCCCTTCTGTGAATTGTCTGTTTTGATATGAACCTATTTCTAGGGTGATGTTAATAGGCCTTTTGTCTGTGAATATTTTCCAAGTTTATCACTTGCCTCTTCATGATGATCTTGATACACAGAAATATTTTATGCATAGAACCCATCAAGTATTTCTTTGTAGCTTTCCATCCCGAGGTGAGACAAATCCTCATTTTCTTTTCCCACAGACGTGTGAAGCTGCATTCTGTGAGTGGGGCCTCTTGATCCACCTGGTATTTCAGACTACAGTAAAGGCTCACGTATATCTTTTTACCAGAAACAGTTCAATGACTCTTCCCAGTATTGAATAAATATTTCTTTCTAATCTCCCGGCTTGGTCAGATATAAAATTCATTAACGTTTAGCATCCCCTTGACTGTCTGTATTAAACTAAGTACCAGTCGTGAGCAATCACTCTGCCGAATTACCCCTAGAACTCTGATAATCGATAACTTTGATTATCAACTGGGATTGAGGAAACTAACTCCCAGATCTGTCAGTGAGAATGTCTCCAGAGAAGTTCAACCAAATAGAGAAAGCCCACTCTGAATGACACTCTTAGAGGTTCCAGCTGTACACCCCTGCCACAGGGAGCACCACCCCTGCCACCAGGGGTCAAGACATCACCCATGGTGACCTATGTACCCTATAACTGGGGACAAAAAGTAAACCCCACCTCCCTTAACTTGCTTCTTCGCAGGCATTTGGTAACAAGATAGATAGCTGAAACATCTCTACAATACAGTATTTAGTTGTTTATCATGGTAAAATACACACAAGATGAGACTATTACCACAGAACTACTTTTAAGTATGTGGTTCAGTAGCATTGAGTGTATTTAGGCCATTGTTGGGGCATCCCAACCATCTTTAGCACTTCTTCAACCTCCCAACTCAACTGTATCCAGTGAACAATTTCTCACCCACTGCTGCTAAGCACCACCCTTTTGCTCTGTAACTCCTCCCGTGAGAGAGATCACACATCTGTGAGGATTCACGTGTTGTTTTGGTTTGCTGTTCTGTTGTTTTGTTTCCTCGTGTATGGTTTAAGTTTTTGTCTCGTGCTCCTGGCAGGATTGGACCTAGGACTTCCTGCATGCTACACAAGCACTCTGTCCCTGAACTATATCCCCAGCCATTTGTTAAACTTTAAACAGTAACCATAAGCTGCCCAGGCTGGCTTCATACTTACTCACTAGGCCAGCAGACCCTAACTAAGACTTGAAATTTTCCTGTCTAGGTTTCTTTTTTTTTAATTTATTTATTTATTAAAGATTTCTGTCTCTTCCCCGCCACCACCTCCCATTTCCCTCCCCCTCCCCCAATCAAGTCCCCCTCCCTCATCAGCCCAAAGAGCAATCAGGGTTCCCTGCCCTGTGGGAAGTCCAAGGACCAACCATCTCCATCCAGGTCTAGTAAGGTGAGCATCCAAACTGCCAAGGCTCCCACAAAGCCAGTACGTGCAGTAGGATCAAAAACCCATTGCCATTGTTCTTGAGTTCTCAGTAGTCCTCATTGTCC
>NW_026067997.1:8364454-8370998 GCF_014885135.2 Alexandromys fortis
TCTCTGTCTCTGTCTCCTTTCATCGCCTGATGAAGGTTAATATTCAGGAGGATGCCTATATGTTTTTCTTACTTGCATGCAAATGGATGGAAATAGAAAACACTATCCTGAGTGAGGTAAGCCAGACCCAAAAAGAGGAACATAGGATGTACTCACTCATATTTGGTTTCTAGCCATAAATAAAGGACATTGAGCCTATAATTCATGATCCCAGAGAAGCTAAATAAGAAGGAGAATCCTGTTTAGGTTTCTATGCTATCTGGGATTAGAGGTGTGTGCTTCACGGCAGGAGAACTGTGCAGCAGAGCACCTGCCGCTCCTTCAGCCAATAGCCGTTGAAATACCAGCCCACTGTGCTGAAGGAGTGGAAGGTGCTCCCACAGCAAAGGCTAAAAGCTGTACCATATGGTGTTTATCCATTCTCTCTGTGCGATTAGTATGTGCATGTGCCCAGCAGCGGAGGTGCTAAATTGAAGAATAATTCTACGCTTAATTTTTTTAAGTGGGAGGAAGAAAATATCTGGCATTATGAAAGCGAGAATATTTGTTTTGTATTGTAGGTTTAGGTTAAAGAATGTTAGTGGGGGAACCCCAATAAGGAGGAGCTACCATATCATTTTCAAGAGAGCTGCACCACCAAACAGAGCCTAAGAGGTCAACTCCCCTACAGGCTCCCCACACTTGATTTCTGGGTTGTCCTATCAGGTCTGTAGCAATGGCTGTTGATGGCGCCATGCACTGCAGTCTATGGCAGAACAAGTGCTGAGCCATCGTGACTCTTGGTCAAAGATGGGGGAGGAGGAAGGGGCAGTCTCTGTTTTTATACCACACCCATTTTATTAAGTTCACAAAATATCTTAAGCATGCAATGGGGTTCTGTTAACTTATTTCAAAAAGAATTAATAAAATTCATGTCTTGGAGCTATTTGCTACAAAGCATAGAGTATTTTCTCATTTTCCTTAGTAAAGCTTTATGACTTCCTCAGATTGGACAGGGACAGTTCTTCCAAGGTTACTCCCAGGTATTTCATATTTTCGTGTAATTGTAAATGGAATGATCAGCCTCATTTTAGAAAACAATTTTGGAGGAAGTCCTATAATCAATAACAATGCTTGTTTTGAAACACCTGCTATTTTAAGATCTGTGACAAAGGTCAATGGTGCCTGTCTTCCACTTGGAAATTTACAGCCCCGGAGAAAGAAAACATGGATTGAAACCCCATTGGATTGTCGCTTTTAAAACCCAGAGCATTAAATCACTCCCAAGGAGATAAGCGAAAGTGTGGGTAATTTAATGTTTAATCAATGTTTGCTATAGCTATCATTAATTTTGGGACAAAATTCATGATGCATACGTTTTCTGATTTCCTACATATGCCTTACATTGACTTCCCCTTGTGGACTTAGATCAATTTTATTACTTTATTAATTTACCATCTAAATTATTACTGAAGTCCAACCTGTATCTTTCACACATGATATATTTTCAGGTCTGTGATCCATTTATTATAATCTCTTCACTTTAAAAAAATAAATAAAAAACATCTTGAATTTTTTAATATAACTCCTAGAAGGAAAGATTAAGTTTTTGTTCATTGCGTAGAAAGGCTTCTTTTGGTTTAAAAAAAAAAATCCCTTGTCAAGTGAAATAGATGTTAAGATCTGTTCTAGGTGCTGGGTGGGGAGCAGGTGTATAAAATAGTGTACCCTAAAGGATATATAGTTAATGACTGAATATGCCTAGAACTGGGAGATGTATTACCACATCCCTGACCTCTTCCAAAACTGCCTTAAGAATGTGGGACAAAAAACAAGGGTACCAGTTAATGTCTTGTCCTCCCTGGTGCTCTTCCTCTGGACAGAGGAAGAGTGTGACAAGGAGTCTGCAAAGCCATGGATGGAGTCACTGGTGATTCAGGTGCTCCGGAGCTGGAGGTGGGAGGGTTCAAAGTTCAAGGCCAGACTCAGCTACATTAATGGGTTTGAGACTAGCTTAGGCTCCATGAGACCCTCTCCCAAAAGCAATAACCAGGGATAGGAGATGTCACACTGCCAAAAAGCCCTTGATGCACAAACAAGTTCGGATTCAGCACTCATGTCTAAAGGTGGTTGAGCTACACTATCTGAAACCTCAAGGTGTAAGGTCAGAGGGACAGAAGACAAGAGATCTCTGGGACATGCTGAGAGGGAGGGAGACAAGAATCTCCTGCCTCAATAAAAACGGTGAGCTCCAGATTCAGTGAAAGACCCTGACTCAAAGAAATAAAGTGGGGAGTGTAAGAGATAAAGTTCAATGTCCTCCTCTAGCCACTGCATGCACACGTGTGTGTGTGTGCACATGCAAACACACATCAATAAGAATAAAGAGAGGAAGGAAAGAAAGAGGAGAAGCTGGGGTAAAGGAAGGAAGAGGATGAGAAAGAGGAGAAATTGGGGTCCTGGTGAAGGTGTACCCTCTGATCCTATTTGCCCTCATCACACTCTTAAGAGACCATGAAAAACCCCTTGCAGCTCCTATGGGTTTGAAATTCATACTTTGGCCACAAAAGGATACTAAAGACTATTTTTGAATCATTGGAAACAAAGCCCATCAATGTACACAGTGAACCTTGGTCAGGCTGTTAATAAATCCCCGGCTCAATCCTCTACTTTAACCCCCGACTTCTCCCCAGCCACTACCCACTTATTGCCACACCTCTGTTTATTCAACAAGCAGGTCAGACACAACAACATGCATCCCTCAGAAGTGACTTAAATATTAAGGTGACTCGTAGCAATAAAACTATCTATTGGGATTAGAGGGACAATTTCTAACTCAAGACAGATCAGTGGAATAAACCAGGAAGGAAAACACCCAAAAAGTAAAAACATATCTGCTCAACCTCCAACAAGTCCAGTGCACAAAAAAATATATATATCTTGTGTTTACTAAATTGACACTTTCATGTTCTGTTCTTAAATATCCCAAATCCAATCAAAGGGTGGTATCATAAGATGATTGGGGCACTGTGTAACTTAATTTATCTAAAAGCATAAATCAAATAGCAAAAGGAAGCTTAGCATGAAAAAGGAGAACAAGGGAGAGTGGCTTTTAAAAATAAATAAACAGAACAGGTGAGGTGGTGCATGTGTTTAACCCCAACAGTCTGGAGGCAGAGGCAGAAGGATCTCTGTGAGTTCCAGGACAGCCATGGATACATAGTGAGACCCTGCCTTCCAAAATACATAAATAAAATAAAGAGTATACCTACCCTTGCCAGGTAGTGGTGGTGCACATCTTTAATCCCAGCACTCAGGAGGCAGAGGCAGGTGGATCTTTGTGAGTTTGAGGCCAGCCTGGTCAACAGTGCAAGGTCTAGGACAGCCAGAGCTAAACAGTGAAACCCTGTCTAGAAAAACTGAAAAGAAAAACAGTATAGACATAACCTTGAGGCTTATGCTCACCCATAACCTATAACTATGTTTAAAATTCAACATTCCTCTTTCTTTTTATGCATACACATGTACACATTCATGTGTACAGGTGCACATATATGCGGGTGTACATGAAAATGTGTGTGCGCGTGCATGTGTGTATGCATGTGTGTGCATACACGCATGCACACATATATGCACACCAGACAATAATCTAGGTTTCATCCTTAAAAATATCACCAATTTCCCTTTGAAACAAAATCTCTTCTTGGTCTGGAGCTCACCAATTAGGCTAGAATGGCTGACCAGCGAGCCCCAGTGATCCAGTTGTGATTACAAGCCTGGGCTATCACACCATAGCGAGGGTTTTTATGTAAGATCTGGGGATTAAACTCGGGTTCTTACACTGGAAGACAAGTGCTTTACCAACTGAGCCATCCATGCCCCCAACCCTCAATACGGGATCAGCCTGCCTCTGTCTCCCACATGCTAGAATTAAAGACCTGTTACCACACCTGGCCTCAACATTTTTCCTATTAAAGATTTCCCACATTCAATGCCTGTGTCTAAGTGTCCTGAACTATTTCTGTATGTCCCCAACAGCTACGCTCCTATGTGGTGACAAGTCATTCCTAAATCTCATCTGCTGACAAAAATGTAAATTAATTTCCTCATATTATAAGTCTATCTCTAACAGCTATGCCTCTGCCACACTAAAATCATTCTGCTGTCAGAGGATGGAATGGCTCTCAGTAGAAACACTGTAGACAAAGGAAGCAAGTATTACAGAGAGGAAGCAAGAGTCTCCAAGCAGAAACTGACTTTTAGTGACACTTACCACTTTGGCTTTCATTTCATTGGCCAAATCAAGTCACATCATGTCACCTGTATTCAAGACAGCAAGGAAAGTAACTCTGGTCCTATAGCTTAGCCTCGTAATTGGTCTCTTGTAAGCTGCTTCCTGCCAAAACCATCCCTACTCTTATAGCATCCCAAGGGTGCACATCAAATCGGACCATATTTCTCCTCTGCCCAGAAATTTCCATAGCTGAATTTCTCTCATTGCTATACATACCGCGACTGAAGTGTGGGCCAGAAATCCAGAATAAACATTTTTCCATTAAGCCAATTTTACTTGAATATATGGAAACATGGATACTTTTTAAATAAGATAAATTAAATATATTTTGAGGCAAAATGAAATTCAGTAGATGTCTCAAAGAAAGCTGGCATTTAAAGGCTGGGGAGGTGGCTCAGTCATGGAAGCGTTTGTCATTTAACCTGAGGACTGGGATTTAGATCCCCTTAATCTACGTAAATTTGGGGTGGGTACAGCAGCTTGTTGGTAATTCAGGTACTTGGAATGAGAAAACAGGGGATCGCCAGAGCAAAATAGTCATGAGACTAGCCATGTCATTTACTTCTGGGGTCAAATGAGAAACCTTGCTTCAATGAATAAGACAAAGAGCATCCAAGTGGCCTCTCAACATCAACCTCAGGTCTATGCAAATTATGTACACGTGCACACATGTGTCCATACTCATGTGAACCTACATACATACGTGCATGCAACACACACATGCATGAGAAAAATTAAAATAAAAAATAATGAAAGTCAGTGTTTGAATTATTTCTCACTGGGCTTTCCTGGGTCTCCCGATGCTGGGCTGCAGGCCCACCACTCTCGAGAGGTCTTTCCCATAGAAGAAGGTGAGAGGAGCCAGGACCTCCTTGGCTGACATTATCTACATTTCCTGAGCAGAGCTGTCCCTATGGTAACCAACAATCACAAGTGGCTGTGGCACTTGAATGGTGGCTTTATGTGGACAGTGGCTACTATATTAGAGCAGATATAGAATATTTCCATCTGTGATAGGCAGAAGAATGTCCTTCCATTGGTCATACCCTAAACTTAATGTGGGAATATATCATAGTACATGGCTAAAGGACTTGAGGCAGCATATGGGAGTAAAGTTGCTATCAGGTGACCTTAAAATAGAGCAATTACCCCACATTACCAGTTGGGCTCAATCTAGTCTCAGAAGTCCTTAAATGGACAAGGAAGGGGAGAAAACTCCACGTCTGGGTAATACCGTATGAGACTCAGCCATTTCTCTGATGAAGAGAAAAAGGCACAAAAGAGCAACCAGAAGCCTCTTGAAATTTAGAAAGGGCAAGAAAATTGGTTTTCTTCCAGAATCTCCATAGCAAACAGCCCTGCTGGTGCATGTAGTTGGTTGCTTTGTTTGTTTGTTTGTTTCTCTTTGCTCTTTGGAGGGGCCCACCACCCAGCTCCCAAATAATCACACAGAGACTTATTCTTACTTATGAATGCCGGTCTTAGCTTTGCTTATTTCTAGCCAGCTTTTCTTAACTAAATTATCCCATCTATCTTTTGTCTCTGGGCTTTTCTCTCTCTCTCTCTCTCTCTCTCTCTCTCTCTCTCTCTCTCTCTCTCTCTCTCTCGGTTTTTCAAGACAGGGTTTCTCTGTATAACAGTCCTAGCTGTCCTGGAACTAGATCTGTGGACCAGGCTGTGCTGGGATTAAAGGTGACTGCTACTACTACCCAACCTACTTTAATCTATATACCTATTTTACCTTCTTCCTCCATGACTTACTGTGTAGCTGAGTGATCAGTTCCTGGTATCCTCTCCCCTCCTCTCACTAGTCTCTTTTTCTCCTTCTGTTTATACTCTCTACCTGGTAGTCCTACCTACCCTTTCTCCTGCCTTACTATTGACTGTTCAACTCTTTATTAGACTAATATGGTGTTTTAGGCAGGCAAAGTAACACAGCTTCACAGAGTTAAATAAATGCAACATAAAAGATGTAATACATCTTTTCATCACTAAGCAAATGTTGAACAGCATAAACAAATGTAACATATCTTAAACTAATATTTCCACAACAGGTGCCTCTATTTTAGCCTAGTGGGGCACATTTTGAACTTTTGACCTCCAGAATTAAAGTATAATAAGTCATAAGGTACTGATTTGTGGTAACTTTTCTCAGAAATAAGAGAAAACAAACATGACATTGCATGTCTAGAACATCTGCGTAACCTCACCACTGCAGCTCTAAATTACAAACATGACATCACAAATCTAGAACATCTGCATATCCTCACT
>NW_026067997.1:8371364-8398505 GCF_014885135.2 Alexandromys fortis
CAGCTCTAAATTACAAGCATGACATCACAAGTCTAGAACATCTGCATATCCTCACCAATGCAGCTCTAAATTACAAGCATGACATCACAAGTCTAGAACATCTGCATATCCTCACCAATGCAGCTCTAAATTACAAAGATGACATCACAAGTCTAGAACATCTGCATATCCTCACCACTGCAACTCTAATTTACCTGTCATTCTCAGGCACTGGCTACTCTCATGGTATCCTGTCTGCCTGGAGTTCTCCCTGCATAGACAGCCCTTGATCTCAAGCACTGCCCAATCTCATGCTGTCCCCTCTGCCTGGAGTCCTGTCCCAGCCCTCTGCATGGACAGCCCTTGAACAATTTGGTGTTCTCCCAGGTGTCAGAACCTAAGGAATCCTTTCATGTTATCCTACTAGGTTAAGTATGACTTTTTCATTTTCTTGAAGTCTGTGTGTAGATAGCTTTGTAATGAGAATTCATAATAAAAATAAAATCAAAATGCCCCCAAATCTGCAAGTTTTGCATGCCATGGTCCACAAGTACAAAGTTCCATGCCTGACTTCATATGACAAGTCTCAGTCAAAAAAAAAAGCAAAGCACAATAAAAATGTGCATATAATTGATTTCATCCTATATATACGGTGACTATGATACACAAGTGAAACCTGTATTTATATTCCCCCAAATATTTCATAATGCAAATGCAAACATTCTAAGTTCTGAAAAGTATTCAATATTTGAGACACTTTTGGTCCTATGCATTTCAGACAAGGAATATTAAAATTGTTGGTATAAATTTTAATCAAAATCATCCATACCAAAAAATGCCAGTATCATAATTTTGCTGAAATCGAATTAAGTCTAACCCCTAGCCACACATCCTAAGGCACTGGCAGAAACCTGTCTCAGTTGAACACAATCTTCTCTTCCTGTTGCTGCACCAAGACCTCTCCTCAGTATCTTTCCTCTCCTATCACTTAGAGGCTGCTGAGATGCCACTGTCCCCATCCTCTGGGCATCTCTTCCATGCATGGTGTCCTAAAATCTGTAACCAGACAGATAAAAAACATTATTGTGATCCAAGATCCTCTGTCTGCATGATTCCACCTAGCATTCCATGCTCCATAGGGAGCAGCTGCCATGTCCCATCTGATGTAGGCCCAGCATCCACCAACCTCTTCCTAGGCCCTGTTCCCTTTGAGTCTTCTATCTGGTAGTCATCATTTAGAATTTCTTGAAAGTGCAAGAAGATGGGACAGCAAGATGGCTCAGCAGTGGGGAGCTTGTTGCCAAGCCTAACATCCTCCGTCCAATGCCAAGGATCTACATGGCTGAAGGGAAGAACTGACCCTGCAGGTTGTCTTCTGACCTCCCAAGGTGTAACATGCACTCATGCAGGCATGTATATGAGAGCATGTGTGTGTACGTGTGCTTGCACACACACACACACACACATGTGCGTGCACAGACACACACTAAACTTTTTACAAACTTTAGCAGTACAAAAAAAAAAAGGAAATAATTAATTCAATCTTCCCTGAAACAAGGAACAGGAGATGGGCCCAGCCCAGCCTCTTGTTGGACTGGAGGTAAAGACTGGAGGGAAAACACTGCCCATGTCCAAATAAAACATCTTACTCCACCTCCATTGAAAATGGATGTACGTTATGGCTGCTTAGCTTGGAGGTTTTGTGGGACCCCTAACAGTGGGAGTGGGGGTACCTTTGACTCTTATGCCAGCTCTTGGGACCCTTTTCCTCCCATTGGGTTGCCTCATTCCTCTTTGATGTGAGCAAATGTGCCTAATCTTCTTGTAACTTGTTATGTCGTGTTTGACTGCTAACCCTGGGAGGCCTGCTCTTTTCTGAAAGGAAACAGAGGAGCAGATCAGGGGAGAGTGGAGATGGGGGAGGGGCTGAAAGGAGAGGAGGGAAAGGGAACTGCAGTTGGGATGTAATATATGAGAGAAGAATAAATAAATAATTTTTTTAAAAAAAAAGGAATTTTCTTAATTAATAACAGATGTAGGGGGAGCATGTACCTTTATTGTTCTAGTATTAATAAAAACTCAGGAGTCAGAAATTGAGATAAAAACCTGATAAATCCAAAGAACATCCAACAGACAATCAGCTGACTATACTCTCCAAGTTTCCCAGATCAAAAAGCCCGTGAATCTTTTTTAAGCCCCTCTCTCTTCCTCCCTGTGTCTCTCCTCATTTTAGTCCACCAAGAACTCTATGGTTTGTTTTGGCCAGATGAATACAGACTTAGGCCTCGGAATTAAGGTTTGACTATGTTGGCAATTTTGAGGTAGCAGTGCAAACAATTCTTCACCAACAGGAAGGCCCAGTATATTATGGGTATTGCAGTCCCTGGGCTGATGGTCCTGGGTTCTATAAGAAAGCAGGCTGAGCAAGCCATGAAGAGCAATCCAGTAAGCAGCACCTCTCCAGGGCCTCTGTATCAGCTCCTGCCTCCAGGTTCCTGCCCTGTTTGAGTTCCTGTCCTGACTTCACTCTATAATGAACACTGATAAGGAATTATAAGCCAAATAAATCCTTCCCTGGTGCAGGGAAATTGTTCATACTGCCACTCCACTATGCCAATAAAGTTTACCTTGAATCAGAAGGTGGAGCTAGCTACTAGCTGACCAAAATTGGCCATATAGGTTTTGGAGGACTGAGGACATATAGAGAGACACTTGGAAGGGGCTTAGAAAGATGTGTGGCCTTTTGGATGGAGGAAAAAAACAGAGAGGAGGTCACTGGTTGCTTCTCTGGCACTTCTCTGATCAATCAGGTTTCAACCCCATATCTGACTCCTGAATTTTTATTAATAATAGAATAATTTAAATAATCATTACACTTCCCCCCACCAAAAAATGATGCATAAAAAAACTTCTTTTATCAAACAGAGACCACTATAAAAAACTACATCCAATCAACATACAGAAACAACTTACACATCTACAACACAGGTCCTGCACCTTAGCAGGGAACACCACAAAAGAGAAAGCAGGAACATTGTAAAAAGCCAGAGGAATGGGGTGTCTGCTGTGAGGCTGTGTCTCCTAGAAATATCATGAAGTTCCGTCCGGGAAGTCTCAACAACAGGGCTGCCTAAACAAGACCTGAACAATGACAGACATGCTAACATGCAAGGGACCACTCATGGGGCCCCAGCCCTGGGGAAAGAACTGCAGCCAACTAACGAATGCTGGGAGTGGGAGTAAAAGTCTTTTCAGGAAAGAGCCTCCCAACTGGTTATCCAATACCAAATGGCCAGCCCTGGAATCATATAATCATATCCATATATGTAATAACATGCAGACTGAGCAGACTGTATTTATATATTTAGGAGAGAGAGGGTGAGAGAGAGAGAGAAACAGTTAAGGAAGAAGAGGCCGTGAATTTGAGAAAGAACAGCAATATGAACATAGAACTAGCTGAAGGGGGAAAAGAAAAGAAGGAAATGATGTAATTTATATTCTAACTTCAATTATTTTTGATTATTAAAAATAGTGCTAAAATGCTGAAATAGCAATGCAAGCAACTAAGAATTACAGCAACTTCTGTGGTAACATAAGACCAGCCTCCTTTAAGACTGACGTGTATCACCTAAGTTCATGTAACACTTGTGTAACACAAGAGCAGCCTCCTTTAAGACTGACTTATGTCACTTAAGTTCCTGTAACACTTGTGTTGTGGGCAAATACTAATTGGCACGGAGATTTTTCCCAAAGCCATTCAGTAATAAAGTTACAGGACAGGGTTTCACCCTTACACCAGAAACCTGGCGCTGAGCAGGATGCAGTGGCACAAGCCTGGAGTTCCAGCTACTGGGAGGCTGAGACTGGAGAATCCTTTGGCTCAAGAGTTCAAAGCCAGACCATGGGAGCCTTGACCCTGACTGCCCCTGGAGAGGTGAGTGTCTGGGTTCCTGGTTGGAGGGCCCTGCTCTCTAGGCCCTAGAACCTAGAGGCACATCCTGCGCCCCTCTCCAAGCACCAAACCCCAGAGACCCCTGAGCATCCTCCCCACACCTGCCACCATCCCCCTCTGCATCTGTGGCCGCAGCAGCCTTGGCCCTGACTGCACCTGGAAAGGAGCCAATCAGCGACTACCAGAGGCAGGGCCCTGCCTGCACCAACTGGAGGAAGAGAGACCCCCTGAAGACAGGCCCCATGTGCACCCACTGGAAGAAAAGATGGATAGGCGCCAAAACAAGAATAGATCCAACAACCTAACGAGCAATATGGCAACACCAGAACCTAGTCCTACAACAGGAAGACCTGAACATCCTAACCCAGAAGAAGCAGAAGAAAATGACTTTAAATTTAACTTTATGAAGATGATAAAGACCCTTAAGGAGGAAATGAAAAAAATCCCTTAAAGAAATGGAGGAAAATACAAACAAAAAAATTGGAAGAAATCAATGAATCCTTTAAAGAAAGACAAGAAACCCAAGAAAAAACAATCAAACAGTTGAAGCAAACAGTTCAAACAGTTCAAGACTTGAAAATTGAAATAGAGGCAATAAAGAAAAAACAAACCAAGGAAAATCTGGGTAAATGAATAGGAGCTACAGATGCAAGCACAATCAACAGATTACAAAAGATGTAAGAGAGAACCTCAGGTGTTGAGGATACGTTAGAGGATTCATCAGTCAAAGAAAATGTTAAATCCAACAAATTCTTAACACAAAATAACCAAGAAACCTGGGATACCATGAAAAGACCAAACCTAAGAACAAAAGGGTTAGAAGAAAGAGAAGAACTCCAGATCAAAGGCACAGAAAATATATCCAACAAAACCATAGAAGATCGCTAACCTAAACCTAAAGAAGGATATCCCTATGAAGGTACAAAAAGCTTGCAGAACACCAAATAGACTGGACCAAAACGAAAGTCCCCTTGCTGTATAATATTCAAAACACTAAACATACCAAATAAAGAAAGAATATTAAGAGCCACAAAGGAAAAAGGCCAAGTAACATATAGAGGCAGACCTATCAGAATTACACCAGCTTCTCAAAAGAAACAAAGAAAGTCAGAAGGTCCTGGACAGATGAGCTGTAGACACTGAGAGACCACAGATACCGATCTAGATTACTATATCCAACAAAGCTTTCAATCAGCATAGATGAAGAAAACAAGGTATTCCATGACAAAACCAGATTTGACCAATACCTTGTCACAAATCCAGCCTTACAGGAAGTACAAGAAGAAAAACTTCAACCCAAGGAAGTTAACTATACCCAGGAATACACAGGCAACAGATAACCTCACACCTCACATCTCACACCAGAAAACCCCAAAGAAGAGTAACACACAAACACTACCACTGAAAAATAACAGGAATTAACAATCTCTGGTCATTAATATCTCTTAATATCAAAGGATTCGATTCATATATAAAAAGACACAGGTTAAGAGAATGGATATGAAAACAGGACCCATCCTTTTGCTGCATACAAGAAACACACTTCAACCTCAAAGACCTGGGTTAGTGAGAGCTCACTGACTCTGGTCTGATAGCAGGGGAACCTGAATAGGACCAACTAGGTCCTCTGAATGTGGGTGACAGTTGTGTGGCTTGGACAGTCTGTGGGCACACTAGCAGTGGGGCTAGGATTGATCCCTAGTGCCTTGAACTGGCTTCTTGAGGCCATTCTTTTCAGAGGGTTACCTTGCTCAGCCTAGAAGTAGTGGGGAGGGCCTTGATGTGTCCCCATAGGAAGCCTTGCCCTCTCTGAGGAGTGGACAGAATAGGGAGGAGGGAAGGGAGTGGGAACTGGGATAGGTATGTGAAATGAGAAAAGATTGTTTAAAAAAAAAAGTTCAAAGTCAACCCAGACAATACAGATAAATCTTGACTTAAAGTATAAAGAAAGCAAGCCACCCATACTCTCTGTCCTATTGTCTTGAACACACAGCCCAGCATGCACCGATGGAATTCAGCACTTCCGATACACATCTACATGCACAGGCTGCATTCCCTCCCGAGTCTGCTTGCTTGTCCATAGTAGAACCAAGATGGGTAGTGACATTTACTTTAAAACCGAGATGCTGGGGGCAAAGAGGTAAAGAAAATGCACCGGATCTGACAGAACGTCGAGGAATTTGTCTCAAAAGCCACAGTGAAAGCAGAAGAGTTGTTTATAGACCCCAGTAACAGCCCCTGAACCAACACCGGGGGGTGCACCCCATGCATACATCATCCTGCGGGCTCCTTCTTTCCCTGTTCCTGGACCCCAATAACAGCCCCTGAACCAACACCGGGGGGTGCACCACATGCATACATCATCCTGCGGGCTCCTTCTTTCCCTGTTCCTGGATCCCAGTAACAGCCCCTGAACCAACACCAGGGGCTGCACCACATGCATACATCATCCTGCGGGCTCCTTCTTTCCCTGTTCCTGGACCCCAATAACAGCCCCTGAACCAACACCAGTGGATGCACCCCATGCGTGTATCATCTGGGGGCTCCTTCTTTCCCTGCCCCTGGACCACAGTTGTGGTGCGATTTTGTTTTCTCAAGGTTTGAGGGCTGTCTTTTGCTGTACTCCATCCCAGGACCACGTTCTAAGTTACAATTAGAAAAACAAATCTAATTTGAGATTGTCCCCAGGACATAGTTGTCCCTGGAGAAATGACCTGACAGAGGCCACACACCCACTCTCCAGACTTCTGTGTCATTCCAAAAGTACCCACCCTTCTGCCTCCCCCAAATGACCGTCCCTTCCGGGAAGTGGTCTTATATAATTACAGTTTTAATATTTAAAATTAGCTTCTACATACAGTGACCATAACACAAAGAGTAGAGCAGAATAATCTCTTACAAGGCCTTTCCTGGGGGTTTTGCAGGTCCTCTCGTCCATTTAATAAAGGACCTAGTGTGCTGTGACTCTTTCTTCCTTAGAGAGCACCTGGTGCATAGTGGAGCACACATCCTACCCATTTTCTACAGATTCAAATCTGGCAGTAATGCAAATAGGAAAAAAAAATCTTTACCAAAACAAACATCAAAATACACTCAAGTGCTATTCTTATTTTTACATACAAAATATGTTTGTTTCAATCATTTTTGCTAAATTGGCTATTTTCCCTCATAATGAAATAAAACTGATTATTAACACATACATGAAGAACTTTACTGGGTTTAGATAATTTTAAGAGCTGAGATTCTGTGCACTAAGCCATAACGTCAAAGCCACAGATTGGAATTCCATATGAATGCACGAATCCATTAAAGACTCATCTTCAATTATTAAGAAGCAAAGATCTGTGCTCTTTATAGACATTAGAAATGGCAGAAAATAACATCAACATTCATAACTGCCACAATTAGTACCAATAAAAATTTTAAATCAGATTAAAATCAGAGTGATGATAATAAGAGTAATGAAATTTATGGAGCACCATGTGGCTCTATATTTCTTCAGAGAAACCCCGGAGTCCGTTATCTCGGAGGAATGAAGTTGTCACTGCTTGCTTTTGCTAAAAACTCACTCCCACGAATGAGGATGTCCATCTGGGTAGCGTCTTCATCCTTCATGTCAGCCTCCCTGCTTCGGGACAGTTGTCAGGTTCTGCTATACCCCACTGCTTCTCTGTAGACCCAACATCCACAGGCTCTTGTGGGTCTCCACTCTGGATAGCATGGCATGAACACCAAGAACAAGAGTCAAACAGCTTCGAGACTGTTAGCCAGATCTCTATAATTTAGCATGTCTGTGTGGCTACAGATACTTGTTCTTAAAGGCTTATACTGATAAACCCCACCCTGACCAGTTATTACACGCATTTCTTATAATTCTAAAACCTAAAATCAATAGCAGCCATTAATCTACTCATAG
The DNA here is from genome assembly GCF_014885135.2 of Alexandromys fortis. NCBI lineage: Eukaryota > Metazoa > Chordata > Mammalia > Rodentia > Cricetidae > Alexandromys > Alexandromys fortis. The sequence continues at coordinate 8,379,212 of NW_026067997.1, forward strand.
CCACAAGTAATCTGGAGAAATGGATGGAGGGTTCTCATGAAATGTTTGCAAAAGCTCTTGGGTTTTTTTTTTTTTTCATCTAATTCCAAGAGGTTCACAAACATATTAAAGGCCAGCCAGACCTTCAGAGAGCATTGAACTCATCCAAAGTTAGTAAACCTGCCTTATGGCTATTTTGGTTTTCTTTAATATTCAGAATTTAAATTAACTAGCTTAATTTTAAGCCCAGAGTTAAAGGACTAAATTGGCATAGTCTGTTAATGCTATTGTATATATCAGCCTATGTTAAGACAGCCAGAACAAAAAGAAACCAGCGCTGTGGCATTACTTATTACCTGACAGCTAAGAATTTACTTGCTAATGAAGCTGGATGGATGGTCCTCAGGACTTTCCTGACATGGCTACTGATATGCAGTCTTAAGCAAAGTAGAGAGGTTAGAAAAAGAGACACATGGATAAACAGCATGAACTCCAAAGAGCTCTTTCATCACAAAAATAATATCTTCTGGAGGCCTAGAGGTACCCTTGGTTCTTCAGAAATAAATATAATCCTTACCTAATTTTGGTTTTAAAGCATAAAGGAATCTACATTTTTAGTGGAGTCAGTACAGACCCAGCACATGAGATTAGGATCCCTCACCTGGATCCACCTCGGAACTAAGAAGCCCTGGAAAGCCATGAATCGAGGAGAGTCATGGATGTAGAAGGAGGAGACAGGATTGTGGGTATCAACCCAGGCTGTGTCCCAGACCATGGTTACCATGCATGCAAAAGTATGACAGGAATACTCACCAAGCCACAGCAGCTGCCTTCTCATTCCAGTATGAGTGGTGGTACCTGCTTTAACCTCAGCACTCGGGAAGAAGAGGCAGGCAGCACTACAGAGGCAGAAGCAGGCAGATCTCTGTAAGTTTGAGATCAGCCTGATCTACATGGTGAGTTCCAGGTCATCCAGAACAACATAGTGAGAGTCTTTTCACAAGGAGGGAAAAGAAAGAGAAACAGTTAAGTGTTGGTGACCATGTAAAGAGAGGCAAAGTCTCTTACACACTGGTGGTGGGCATGTAAAACAGAGCACAGAAGAGTCTCAAAATCCCAGAACTAGAGGTACCACACAACCCACAACCCTGCTATGACTTATGTATGCCCAGGTAGCATGATAAGAATGTTAAAGAGACTGACGAGGGAGGGGGACTTGACTGGGAGGGAGGGAAAGGGGAGGCGGAGGTGGGGAAGAGACAGAAATATTTAATAAATAAATAAATAAAAATAATAAAAAAAAGAATGTTAAAGAGACAACTGGATTTGTGTTTATAAGAGCATTTTTCAGACTATCCAAGATAGGGACTCAACTGAGGGCTCATCAATGAATAAATTAGACAAAATGATGTGTCCACATAGTGGAGCATCATTCAGCCATGGAAAAGTGAACTCCTCCTATATGCTACATGACTGGAACTGGGTAGCACCCTTCTAAGTCACATACCCGATCAGAGAAAAACAAACAACAGTACATGCTCTCCCTTCCATACGCAAGATAAAAAGTTGATCTCACCGATGCAGAGAATCAAATAGTGTTATCAGGGATGGGGAAAATATGAAGAAGAAAAGCAAAAGAGGGGACAGTTGGTGGATCCAAGGAATGGAGAAATCACCTTTTGTCCATCATGACTTCTTTATAATGAGGAAAAGCTTTGATGTTCTACCGCATAGTAAAGTAGCTGTGTTCGATAACAAATAACTAAATTTCCAAAGTAACTAACAGAGAGAACTCGGAATGTTGCCAACACAAAGACATGGGGAAATGTCTGAGTTGTGTCTCGGGTCAACTCAAATCAGTCATTACACACTGTGTACTTGGTAGGAGTCCTACCGCCAAGATCTCCCTGTAGTCCGGTGCGTTATGTCAGGCCTCCCTTTCAACCACTGCTTCTCGCCAAATTAGTAGGACAAATGTATCCTTGTGGAATTTCAAGCTGTTTGCCAGGAAATGTTACCTGAATAGGCAAGAAATTAGACATAAGCACAGAGGAAAGGGGCACTGGGAGAGAGCGCAGCGGGGAAGCGGGAGTGACCAACAACAGGGATGCGGGAAGCAGCCATCCCACTCAGATTCATGGTGGTAAGGACCAAACACAAAGCAGAGCCACTGTGAAGGAATAAGGCCCTTCAGTGGCCCTCAGGGACGGACTCCAGTTCAGCTTTATACTAAATTGTGTACCAAATTATCAAGCTAAATTCGCTTTTCTTCATTTTAACTTTAGGAATCCTTGTTAAAGTTTTATGTACTTTCAGTTCGGTATCATTCTTAAAATAAACAAAAGGGGGTTGCTGTATTTTAAAAGAACCTAGGATTCCTCAAGAGAGGAGATCAATACTTCAATTGTGTCTCAGGATCTCCTGGGACACACTTCTAGAGAGTTCTATTTCATTTTGATATCTGGGCATCCAGTGTCAGTACAGTGAAGGCTAAAATCTCAGGTTCTAGCAGCTTTTTTGATAACGAATACAAACTTCAATCTGCTTTCTCTTGATGTCTCGAAAACGGTCCTTCCACTTCTGCTGCACTTGACATCTTACGTAAGATTTCTGTGTTCTCAAACAGTCTGTGTAAAAGACCGCATTGTGGCATCATTCCGGGCTAGTCTGAAGAGATGCTGTGGAGGACCAAACCGAACTATTTGGTCCCCCTCCTTCTACATCCCTGCACATACGCACCCCTAGTCTCATGAAAAGGATGTGACGGCCAAGCCGTCCTCATTATGCCTGCATTCCTGTGTTGGCCAACACCATCTTTCTTTAATTACCCCTACCTGAGAGACACGAGAGCGAGGGGAGACAGAAAGGGCCAGTGCACCATTCCAGTAGAATCACAAGAGCAGATGCCCGCTGTCTTATTAACTTGGTTGTGTTGATGTGTTATAAAATGCAAAATGCAGGAAGGGGGCCGGCAATTTGTTAATAAATATGTTAATGAGGCAGAGTTAATGTCTTTTTGGCATGCAGGGGGAATCACTGATTGTAAACCCCGCGCACAGCACATTTCAGAGGGCAGAAGGCAGTTAATAAAACCACCTTTATGTTTTATATTGCTACTCTTTAGCAGAAACAGCTAATAACCAATTTACATTAATGGTGCGGTCACAAATGTAAATTAGCCCTTTTTTTGGTCTGTATTACTGCAGTGCAGTCCTGACGTTAAAGTGTTGTATTTGGCAGTTTCATCAAAGAAAAGATCTGAAGACCCAGTCCAGACCTAGGGCCTGCTTCAAGGAATTTTAATATGAAACCAAAATTACACTGCACATCCTTGTTCACCACATGGGAATTTCCAGAAAGCCCGGCTATCAAATGTTTTCCCTATCCATGGCAATGTCCACAACCCCAAGCTCCTGTGGGTGTTCAACGCGTCCTGCTCGCCAAAAAAATGTCTCGCAACCCCACGGCTGCAACAATATGGGCTTGTGCAACTGTAATCTGGACTTCTGGTCAGCACTCTTTGCTTACAAGCCAGTGGCAGCCCCAGCTTGTCAACGGACAAAGAGATCCTTGTGTCAGATGGACTTTCACAGGTCCCGGTGGCTGGAGGGCAGACCGGAGAGAGACCTGCAGAGCCTTCTGTGACTGGGTCCCCGCTAGCCACAAAGAACGAATGCAAATGTTAGCAGCGCCTAACAGCACTCATTTGTGCTGTGCGCCCGCCAGTCGAAGTTTTCCATTTCTGCCCTCACTCATCTGCGACCTCTCCTGCTCACTGGGCCTTTCTTTAGTCCTGCTGTGCAAGCAGCTACCAAGCGCACCAAAAGTTAATTTCACCGCACCCTTCAGTGTGTCGCCGGAGGCGCAATAAATCACAAACCAATTTCCAATTTTGTTATGCCCTACTTGATTAAGGCCGCGAAGCATTCTTTCCCCCCCAATATACATGTTTTTAAACATGAAGATTAGAAACATGAACACGTCTCTGGATGCACACTGAAATTTTAACCTTCCTTTTTAATAGACGCTGACCCCCGCAGGTCCTGTTGGAATGAAACATCAACTTGTGCTCTCTTGAGTTTGATTCTTGGATCCAGTAGTTGCCTACAGGCCCCGATGCTGCAGAGCATCTTAAAAGAAGCTTTTTTTTTTTTAGCCACTTCAGCAAATAAATTCCTTCAGATGGAATATAAGTTGTTGGTACTGTGTTGCCCTGAATTAGGCTAAGCATTTTAAAGTCACAGAGTAGTAAAATGTATGCATATTAAGTTCCATACATCCTATTCTTGGAGGTGGATAAAGAGACTTTACTATTCTGTACTTTGCACTTCCTTTTTAATTGACAACTAGAAGTTGATTATCTTAATAATATAAATTATGATATTTTGCTATATATTATGCTATATACATAATATATGTTATGGATCAGCTACAACAAACTACTTGTAATTATTATTCACCCTCCCAAGCACACTTAAAATCTATTCTTATATGGCTAGAAAGATGACTTCGTCAGTGCTGCTTACTATATAGGCATGAGCATCTAAGTTTAGCCCCCAGCACCCTGAAAAAGAAAAACCCAAGCATAGCAGCCTACTGGTATCTTAGCCCTGCAGAGGCAGAAACAGGAGCATCTCTGTGACTTGCCAGCTAACCAGTCTAGTCAAATCAGTAAGACCCAGGTTCAGTGAGAGACTCTGTCCCAAACATAAGGTGAATATACTAGTATGATGGCACAGCAAGTAAGGTGCTTGTTGCCAAGCCTGAGGACCCGAGTTCGAGCCCAGGGACCCACAGGGTAGAAGAAAACAACTGGCTCCCATACATTGTCCTTTGACCTACACACATACACTTTGGCATGAGCACACACTAAATAAATAAATAAATGTACAAAAAAGAAAAAAGCTGATAGTAATTAAACAACACACCCAATGTTGACCTCTAGCCTACCCACATGCATACACATATACACGCATACATGTTCATGTGCACCTACATACATGTACACACATGTATATGAACACACTCACAGATCTACTCTTAACTATTTCAAATACATACCCGCTATCAGCTATAATCGCTGTGGTCTACCATGGATCACAGAATTCATGTTGTTATATATCTGATTGAGTCCTTTGGCCAGTGTCACCTGCTCAGTCCTCCTAACTCTGGCCTCTGGCAAACCTCACTTTACTCTCTAGGATTTGGATATTTTTACATTTCATATTTAAGCAGGATCACACAGTATCTGCCTGACTTATTCTACCTAGCATGCTGTCCTCCTCACCTCCTGCTGCCAAGGTGGAACTTCCCTTCTTCAAAGCTAGGTGATACTCTGTTCAGTTCACATGCTACATTTTCTTTGTCCTCTCAGCTACAGATGAAATTAGTGGGTGAAAGTTGAATGATAAATAAGATTATCATAATCTCAAAAATATTCATAAGATACTAGCAAGCTACCCATTAAGAAACTGATGGGAGCCAGATGTACTGGCCTTTAATCTCAGGACTTGGGAAGTAAAGGCAGGCAGATCTGGGAGCTCAAGGCCAGTCTGGTCTACATAGTGAGTTCCAGGACAGCCAGAATTACATAGTGAGATCAGAGAGAGAGAGACTGATAGGTACTTAGTTCAAGACCAGAATCAGAAGCATTGGATAGGGGCCATTTATAGTATGAATCTCAAAGAAACCAAGAATGAGTTAAAGCTTAGAAAGAAGAGGAGCAAAAAAATGTCAACAACAGTGTTGGGAGAAAGAATTCTTTCCCAGGCTGTAGCTAAGGAGCCCAGAGCAGGCAGATCAGACAAAGAAAATAATATAAATTTAAATTTACTTCATATAAAATTTTAGGTGACACAGAGTCTTCCTAAGGAAATGAAGATCTGAAGAGAGGCAAACCTACGTGGTGCTGGTGTGATAGAGCAGAAGAAGAAAGGGTCACTGTCAGAGAAACACAATGGGGAAATGGGTCTGAACTAACAGCAATAAACTGCTATGGATTTAGTGAGGCAGCCGGATGCTGCAGCCCTGTGCTTGGAAATGAGAGTGGTCCTCCCTCTCCTCCAGATGTGGGATCATGAGAGTGGTCCTCCTCCAGATGGGGAGGGTGAGAGTGTTTCTCTCCTCCAGAAGTAGGAGGGAATCTTACAGTGATCTTTCCCTTCAGGGAAAGATCAACAGCTTTGACCTAGGCTTTCTGACGTACCTCAGAGGAGAACAGCAGGCCAAGAGGGACCTTCCTGTTTCTGCCTGTTGCTCAAATGCCAAGATGCTGTATTTTAGAAGAGCATGTCCTGAACCCCAGGAAAGATAGAAAGGAAGCCAGAAACTGGGGTCTTCTCTCCAGACGCATACACAAGATAAAATTTAAGCTACATATGAACTTGTATTTTCATCTAGCTCAGATTTACATGCAAGGAGCTAGAACACCTTTGGAGGGAAGGAGGCAGGATATAAAAGAATACAAAAGACACAGAGTTTGGAGTAGAGGTGATAGGTTCAAATCCCAGTTCACTTCTTCCAAGAAATGAATCTTGACATCTAAATCAGTTCGATTCCAAAATCTGTTTATTGTACTCTAAGTCATTTTCTTAGTTAAAAACAAACTTAAAAGGACAGAATCACATTAAAGAACAATTTGTCGATATCTACAAAGATTTAAAATATATGTACTCCATGCCCAAATAATATTCCTAGGCATAAACTAAGATGCTTACATTAGGAGGGACATAGGATTGTTTGCCACAATATTGTTTGTGTCTCCCCTCCAAAACTGAAATGAGGTTGGATCAATGGTTCAGTAGCTAACAGCAGTTACCCTTCCAGAGGACCTACATTTGGTTCCCAGTATTCAGGTGTGATGACTCACAACTATCTACAACTTCAGCTCCAAGAGATCTGACTCACTCTGGCTTCCATGGGCGCACACACATGTCATACATTCACGTAGATATACACACATAGCTTTAAATAAAAATAAAATGATAAAAATCTAAAACAATCTAATTACTCATGAAAAAGTGAAACAATGTACTCACTGAGATATATTAGCATATCATCATATAGCATATTTATAAAATGAGGAAAATATAGCTATAGATGTTTACATGGATGTCTCTTACAACACTGAGTGTAGCATCACATGAAAAAGTTGTATGGGCAATGTCATTCCATAAATATACAGTTTAAAGGTTTGGCTGTGCATTGCTTTAGAAAATATAAATGCATCATAAAATCCTGAGTTCAAATGAGGACCAAGTTCAGAAAGCAATTACCTCCTGGACAGACATGGAGCTAGGCATTCCAACACTTCAGCTGCAGTGGCTTTATTTATTAAATATGACAGCAGGACATTTGTCTGCAATATAAAGTATTCTTTATACTTTCCATACCTAAACCATTACCCAATCTCCTGCTTTTCCAGAAAAACTACCTATATACATAGAAGTATATGCACAGATTTTCATAAGATATTAAAAATAAACTATTGGCAAGCTTGCCCTTGAGAAATCAATTGAGGACATGGGGTAGAAGAAAGACATTCAGCTCTCACCATTGTATGGCTTCAATATACGCTGTGTGAACATGTCATTTTCAAAATAATAATAGTTGTACTAACAACACAGAAAAGTCAAGTTACTTGATAATGCTACCACATGACTTTTATGATAATGGTGGCCTCACCCAATGCCATGTGTATTTAAGCAATTAATGAGCTCAGCTTCCTCTCTTGGGGGGATGAGATGTTAGCTCTGTAGCTCACAGATGTCATAAACCCAAAGTACATCAGCATTGCCTTTCATTCTGTGTAATATTTTTGCCTCCACAAAACCCCGTGGATGTGATCTTACGAGCTGTCACAGTAGTGGAAGAAGTAGCCTCAGTGCATTATTCTCTGATGGTCTCGGTATAAAAATTTTGGCTGTGAAATGAAGCCTACTACCATTTCAAATTCAGCTCAATCCAATTCAACCACTATTTATGGAAACCCTACCTGTTGGAGACTAAGGTAGAAATAGGAATAAGAAGCCAGTTCCTGACCTCAAGTGTAGAAACTCCTATTCTAACGAGGTCCAGTTGGCCTTGCTTTGTCCCCGGAACTAATCATCTAAACTTCTGGAGTTGGAAACAGCTAGCAATTATCCTCGCTTATCTTTCTGCCTTCCTTGGACCTGTCCATGAACAGCAAGTACCTTCCAGTGTTAGCTCTATTGTTTTCAAGGTATGAGAAAAGGCCCCTACACTGAGCAGATGTGCACAATGATTAGTATTGCAATCAAATAAATCTTGCAACCGAGTTGATCTGGCACACATTTGATGATATGCATAATCACTGTCATGCAGCCTGGTAATTAAAGATAATTGGTAAATAATTCATGTAAATTACTGTAATTGATATAGCTCTGCAGTTAAGCCAAGCATTTCTAGGGTCAGCTGAGTGGAGTAAGAAGAAGTTAGTTGGCCCAACTGAACCAGCCCCCCTCCCCCCCCATCGGATAACATGGAGGATCTCAAGTCTTTTCTTGCCCTCTGGGGCCTCCCATTGTTTTGTGCCTCCAGAAAGCCCTAAGCTGCCAGCTGAGCCTACCCCCATGGGTCCCCAGCTCTGACGCCTCCTGGCTTTACAAGTGCACTTGGTTTTTTTCTGTTACAGAGAACAAGGTGTCAGCAAGGTTAGCTCAGACCCCAGGCTTTGGACTGGAAGCGTGGAAGAAGCCTGATTCCTCCCTCCAGCAGGGAAGGTGCCAGAAGCCCTTTTCTATGAGCTGTGCCTTTCTTTCAGCGCTCCCTTCTGAAAGCCAGACCTACTCCGGGGGAAAACATCAAGAGACGTGATTCAGAAAAGCCTGCTGCTGCCTAAAGCTTCTCCCCTGAAATTCTCCTCATTAGTGGGGCTCACAGACTAGTGCCCTGGAAATGCCAAGTGGGGCCCCAGGCATCTGCCCACAGGGTACTTCTGTCTACTTGGCTTAGCTTCCCTTCCTAGCTAAGCATAGAACAGCCGTGAAGGTTTGGTAGGTTTCCCGCTTATGAATCATGGGTGAGAAATCATTCTGGAGAAAAGAAATGCAGCCAAAACAGGACCCAAGATGGGGTACAGTGTTCACTGGGTAACCTTGAGCGAGAAGCAAAGAGCCCAACTGTAGACAAGGAACTAAAATACACAAGGACTAGTGCTTCTTAGAAGAACGGACCGGGATACACAGGCAGGGAGTGACGAAGGCTAGTTTCCATCTTCGCCCTTCACCTAGGGTTTATCTCCCTTCTCAGCTAGCTGTGCAACCAAAGTCGCAGTGTATGCTGCTTGCTAAAGTGAGGAAGAGACTCAACAGGCTTGTGTGCCAGCAGTCGGGGGTGAACACAAAACCTTCAGAACTACCCTAATTTTTGTCTTATTATCTCAGGTTTAGCAAAGCTCTCCGTCTGGATCAACCATCCATGTCTATGCACAGAGTTCTAAGAATATAGTCCAGATGCCCAGGAACACTGAGCTTTGTCATTGGTGATGTCTAGAGAGGTCTTAGAAAGCTGGGGAGGGATAGAGGCTAGTGAAGAGAATTATGATGACTTAGCTCTAGATGACAAGAACAAATGTCCCTCTAGAAGGCGTCAGAATATAGTTCTAGGTCCTCAAAAGTAAAGGCAGTAATAGATTTGCATAGAGCTCCCAGAGTTCCTAAAGAACATTCTTCAAAACACTGGGGGTGGGTACAGCAAATAAATTTGATGATCTCTGTTTTTAGTAAATGTAGATACATTTTCATATTAAGGGGCTTCTCAAGAGCCTTTGGTGTGGAAACAAAAAGTATAACTAGAAGCATATAGATACTCAGTATATTTTCTTCTGGTCTTAAAAAGGCAGGCTTACCTTCCTGACTCAGGGGAGAATTGTGGCAAAACCAGTTGGATTTCATCTTCAGATAAGAGCTACAGAAGATAGAGTTTAGGGGTTATTAGAGCAGAAACAATATCCCTATTCCTAACAGAGCCAAGTCTTTAATAGGAGAATCTCAACTTCACCAAACCCCACCCACAGAGGGCATAGGTTGGGCTAGTGAGCATCTCCACAGCAGGACCTGTGGGTGGCATCTCCCACTGCCCCCGTGCTCTGTATGCCCACAGAGTCTTGACACAACCCTCCTGGGGAAGAAGACTGGAAGGGACCTAAATTTGCTCAAATGTAAATTTCCCATTGACCTGGAAGTATGGCAGAGTATAGAAAGTTAGGGAAAGAAAGATGTGCCTATACAACCAAATTTGTACCCTGAAATTCATATGTGTTGAATATATTCATCCATGGAATCCATGGATTCCATGATTATCTCATGACACTAGCTTTCCCAGGCTACACATAAGGAGACGCTGGGGCAGGTTAGCCCAGCTCATCAGAGCCACCCTCCGATCAACGTCTTGACTCAGGAACTATTGACTCCTGCCATTTTCAGGATAAAATTGGAAGAGGAGTGGATGGGAGGGTCAGAGGAGGGAGCTGGGGAGAGAGGAGGGAGAGAAAACTGCAGCCAGGGTGTAAAATAAATAAATAGATCTAAAATTTAAAAAAAGAAAAGAAATGAGAAAATAACAAAAAGAAAAAACTTTTAAAAAATCATAACTAGGTAAGTTATTTTCTGTGAATTGAAAGAATGGTACTCAATTTCATATGGAAAAGCAAAAATCCCAGGATAGCCAAAACAATCCTGTACAATAAAAGAACTTCTGGAGGCATCACAATCCCTGACTTCAAACTCTACTACAGAGCTACAGTACTGAAAACAGCCTGGTATTGGCATAAGAAAAGACAGGAGGACCAACGGAACCAAATAGAAGACCCAGATATCAGTCCACACGTCTTCAAACACCTGATTTTTGACAAAGAAGCAAAAATACCAAATTGAAAAAAAGAAAGCATATTTAACAAGTGGTGCTGGAATAACTGGATATTAACATGTAGAATAAAAATAGGCCCATATCTATCACCATGCACAAAACTCAAGTCCAAATGGATCAAAGACCTCAACATAAAGCCACAACACTGAACCTTATAGAAGAGAGAGTGGGAAGTACACTGAACGCATTGGCACAGGGAACCACTTCCTAAATATAACCACAGCAGCACAGACACTGAGGGAAACAATTAATAAATGGGACCTCCTGAAACGGAAAAGCTTCTGCAAAGCAAAGGACACGGTCAACAAGACAAAATGACAGCCTACAGAATGGGAAAATAAATCTTCACTAACCCCACATCAGACAGAGGTCTGATCTCCAAAATATACAAAGAACTCACGAAATTGGTCACCAAAAGAGCACATAATCTAATAAGAAAAAAAATGGAGTACAGACCTAAATAGAGAACTATTAACAGAAGAATCTAAAATGGTTGAAAGATACTTAAGGAAATGTTCAACATCCTTAGTCATCAGAGAAATGCAAATCAAAACAACTTTGAGATTCCATCTTATACCTATAGAATGGACAAGATCAAAAACATTGATGACAACTTATGCTGGAGAGGTTATGGGGAAAAGGGAACACTCCTGCATTGCTGGTGGGAATGCAAGCTGGTGCAGCCCTTTGGATGTCAGTGTGGGGATTTCTCAGAAAATTAGGAAACAACCTTCCTCAAGACCCAGCAATACCACTTTTGGGTATATATCCAAAGGATGCTCGTTGTGCAACAAGGACATATGTTCAACTATATTCATAGCAACTTTGTTTGTCATAGCCAGAACCTGGAAACAACCTAAATGCCCCTCGACTGAAGAATGGATTAAAAAAAATGTGATACATTTACACAATGGAGTACTACACAGCAAAAAAAAATAACGACATCTTGAATTTTGCAGGAAAATGAATGGAGCTAGAAAAATACCATTTTGAGTGAGATAACCCAGACACAGAAAGACAATTATCACTCATAGGTGGTTTTTAGACATAAAGCAAAGAAAGCCAGCCTACAAACCACAATCCCAGAGAATTTAGACAACAATGAGGACACTAAGAGAGACTTACATAGATCTAATCTACATGGGAAGTAGAAAGTAGAAAAAGACAAGATCTCCTGAGTAAATTGGGAGCATGGGGACCTTGGGGAAAGGTTGAAGGGGGTAGGGGAGAGGTAGGGAGGGAAGCAGAGATGCCTATCTTCATCTTGAAGTACTTGGTGCTGCCAGGAGCAGACATGTCCCACTGTTGGGAAAAGTCTAAGTTCTTAAAATATTTTAAATGCCATATTCTGTAGGTCTTTGAAGTGTTGAATATTATCTGTCTAACTGAAATATATCTCTATATATCTAGAAAACCTAACTAGTATAACTAAAAGATTATTATAGAAGGCTATTTATTATTCTGTATTTTTAACCATACATTACATTTTAAATGAGCTCAATAAATATCAATAAAAAACAAAAAATTCATAACTAGGTAAGTTATTCTCTGTGAATCTCTGCTTCCTCACCTATAAAATGGGAATAAGTGCATCTATTTTACAGGTCCCTCCAAACACTCTTTGAGATAAGGTTTAAAATGCTCCATAGTGTATTCTAATAGGGGTGTTTGTATAAGCAGCAGCTGAGACAAACGAGAGGAGCCCATCTCTCCCTGGAACACAGGGCAAGTGTGACGCAGTGCTAATTCACTCTTAAAAATATCACTAAAAGAAAAAGTATTGCTCACTCTTAAAATCAGTATTACTGTTAGAATGGGTTCTTACAGTGACCATTCCTTCTACTCTGAATTTTCCTGTAAATCAAGTTGCTAGGACAAAGGAGAAAAAAACAAAAAGAAGTATTGCCACTACTAAAAAGCTGAAATGCCTGTGTCCATACAGAAGAAAATACCCAGAATATCCTCTGTTAGTACACAGAACACCCGGAGAACTGTGAACCTGGTGAGGAAATGTGTTTAGAGGATCAGTGTTATTCAAATCCCAATCTTTAACAATGGTTTGGAAGCCTAAAGGACAGCTAAATATTTCAACAAAAATCCTAGTGAATGCCAAAAGATGCACACTAGAAGAGAAAATGCACTGGAAAGGAAGAAAGGATGTACACTATAGGGGGAAGGAACACACACTGGGTGGGGGGTGTTACACACCAAAAGGAAGGAAGGATATACATGAAGAAGTCTTCTAGGTCCAAAACTGCCCTAGCAGCTCACTGAATTAGCTTCTCTCAAGTCAATGAGCACAGTTCAAAAACAAGCCCACTGAGGAAATGTTCTGGGGTCTCCGCTCTCTCATTTGTGATCATGGAAAGGATAAATGCTTCTGGCCATGACTGACTGCAAAGTATCTAGCTATCTGTTCATTTCAGTATAGCCAAAATATTGAGTAAACCCAAGTCTCCATCAATTAATGAATAAAGAAAATGTGTCCTAGCTACTCGGTGGGATTCTGAATAGAATTGAATAATCTTTCTAAAGAAGAAAATTCAGTCCCTTGAACTAGCATGGATGAACCTCAAGGACACTGGGCAAAATGAAATGAAAAATATAAACACTATATGATCTCACTTAAACTACAGAGTGCTTTAAAAAAAATGAACCTAGAGCAGAAAATAGAGTGGTGCTTGTCAGAAGTTGAAAGGGTGTGAGGAAGTGGGGACAGTGGGGAGATGTTACTCAAAGAAAATCAAGTTTCAGTTAGGAAGAATTTGATATCTATTATAGCATGGCAACTATAGTTAATAATAGTCTATTACACATTTCAAAGCTGCTATGAGTAGATTTAAAATATTCTCACCCACCTAAAACAAGTATTTGAAGTGATAGATATGTTAATTGGCTTGATTTAGTCAGTCCATGTTATTATACATATATCAAAACAGCACATTGTATTCTATAAATATCTATATACAATGATAATGTATCAAATTACACATATTTTAATGTGATAAACTGCATAACGTATTTAGCAGAATGCTCAATCTTTAAACTATAGTAAAATATGTGATGGTGGCAGTGGCAAAAATAGAAATAATAATGGAAGCATATGTAACAAAAAGTAGAAATGGAAACATGATTGATGATAGAAACATAGATAAATACATAACAATGATGATGATATTAGGTAGATGGATAGATAGATGATAGATAGATAGATAGATAGATAGATAGATAGATAGATGATAGATAGATAGATAGATAATAAATAGTCTTTTCTATTTCTGTGAAGCTGTCATAACCAACACAACTTATAGAAGAGTTTATTGAGACTTACAGTTTCAGAGGATGAATCCATGACCATCAAAGTTGGAGAGCATAGCATCTGTTTGACAATCATGGTGCTGGAACAGTAGCTAAGAGCTTACATCCTTATCTACAACTAGGAGACAGAGAGAGAGCTTTTGAAATGGCAAATGACACATCTCCTCCAATAAAGCCACACCTCTAATCCTTCCCAAACCGTTTCACCAACTGGGTATCATACATTCAAATATATGAGCTTGCAGAGGCTTATGTCATTCAAACAAGAACAGTAGACAGACATATAGATAGAAAAAGAAACAAAAGATAAAAGGGGAAAACCCTTGTTGCCAAGTCTCTACGGGATATGTGTTGAAGTTGAGGAATAATCAGACACACGGGAAGAGAGAAAAGATATCTGGGCTGGCTCAAAGTACAGAAGGAAGAATGTACAATTAAATTGCTCCTTCCAAGAAGCATTGCAGGGTGTTAGACTAGCATTACTAATATCTTCAGATATTATCACTCATTGCTCAGAAACAAAATTTTTTCTTGGGCATACAGAAAATGCAAATGAAAGAAAAATTTAAATAGAATGAATGTATAACTTTTAGAGAGTCATCACAAGTCTACCCACACTCTATGTAAGCATTCCTGGACCAATGGCTACACAGAAGCTGCTTTCAGCATCTATTTCTTGTTCTGGAATCTTTCAAAGGCACAGCAATGTCTCATTCTTTTTCCAGACTTTTCAGAGTCCCTGGGACCTCCAGGGTCAGCAGAGTGTGAGTTGTGAGAGGCAAGAAGGCAGTCAGCATGGCATGGCCCAGCAGCCAGTGTTGGCTCAAACTTCAGGAGTCTGACTCCAAGTTATTTTAGGCATATTTTAAAACAGCACAATCTGATGAAAAATATTCTTATGAGGATTAACTCAATTTCTTGTGAACAACAAAGCTTATCTAAATCTCGTTGGGAAACAATGAATGCTATCTACAGATAAGACATGACATCAGAACTCTTTGTAAAATATATGTGACAACTTCCCTTGGGTAGGTTCTATAGATTGAGAAAAATAAGTTTACAGGAATAGTCTTGAAGAAGATCTAGTGCAGGAAGGACTTCAGCCACACAGACTATGCACATACCCACTTCTGCCCTCTTGCTGAAAACAGGTTTTACATCCCTTCCCTTAAATGAATAATTCTGTGTGCTCAACATTCTAGGTTCCCCTAGTACACGTCTATGAGCACAAAGACCCTCATACCCACTAAGCAGATTCAAACAAAAACATGACTTCATGGTCCCAAATGGGTGTGCTCTTCATTTTTAAACATCCTGATGATGTGGGATGTCTACATATGTGTGGTTTTTATTTGCTAATAAATAAAGCTGCTTTGGCCTATGGTAGGGCAGAATGTAGTCAATCTGGAAGAGATATATAAAAAGAGAGTAGGCAGAGTCAGAGTGATGCCATGTAACTGCCAAAGGAGACCGACTCCAGATCCTTATCAGTAAGTCTTGTGCCAATATACAGGTTAATAGAAATGAGTTAATTTAAGATGCTTTAGTTTCCACAAAAGATGAGAACCTATGGATTCCTCCCAGGCTAATGTGGTTTGATGGAACAAGACCCCCAGAAAGATCTCCATGAACCTTAAAAATGCTTCACCAAAAAAATAGCAGGAAGCAGTTTGGAGAAAATTATGCCCAAATTCTCAAAATTATTGTTTATAAATTTTTGTTTTCATTTAAATTGGGTTGATTATAAATGGTTAAATGGTCACAGTCAATCTCTCTCTTAAAGGGGGGGCTGTAGAGATATGATACAAAGATGAATACTTTGCATTGGTATGGAATTTGGTCTATTGATACAAATTTAAGGTCGATTTGCTACACTGTGTATATGTATTTCTGTTCTTGCTAAAGATACCGTGTTTGTGTAGCTCATTTAAAATGTAATGTATGGTTAAAATACAGAATAATAAATAGCCTTCTATAATAATCTTTTAGTTATACTAGTTAGGTTTTCTAGATATATAGAGATATATTTCAGTTAGACAGATAATATTCAACACTTCAAAGACCTACAGAATATGGCATTTAAAATATTTTAAGAACTTAGACTTTTCTCAACATTGGGACATGTCTGCTCCTGGCAGCACCAAGTACTTCAAGATGAAGATAGGCATCAAAGATTCTCTTTATAGAATTTGCTAGCCATCTGAGCAAGAAACAACTCCTGCATGGACTACTTGATGGCATGCTGTATGAATTGGACATGCAAGACCCACAGAAAGTAACTGCTAAACTTTCCAAAAGACAGGATGGTCCATAAGGGTTCCTGCTTCACAAAAGAAACTGCCAGACATTCTGCAGGACACAGAAGAAATCAACTGATGAACTTTGCCATTATAAGACAAAACAAATCTTCAAATTTCCTGCTTCATAGAAAAGTCTGCTGGATACTGTGAACTTATAGGCTGAAGACAGATGCCCCAACATTACAGAAGAACTCTGGGTGACTATCCAGGCAGCAAGATGTCTCTGTCAATTCTAAAACTCTGAAAGTTGCTTACAACGCATTTCCTGTTTACTTAGGTAACATTATATCCTTCTGAGGTCTTTGAAGAATTGAAGACAGATAGTTATAGTTTTCCTTAGTTATGATAAAAGATAAATGAGACATAAAACTTTAGACACACAAAGATAGGACAAGTGACAGAGCATTTTCCTTAATTTACCAAATGTAAATGGACTATTGTAACTATAATTCTTGCTTGATAACTGTTTTGTATATGTAATTTTACTATGTCAAAGTTAAAACTTTCCTTTTTATTTAGACAGAAAGGGGGATGATGTGGGATGTCTTTCTATATATGTATGGCTTTTATTTGTTAATAAATAAAGCTGCTTTGGCCTATAGCAGGGCAGAATATAGGCAGTCTGGAAGAGATACATCTATAAAGGATGTAGGCAGAGTCAAAGAGATGCCATGTAGCTGCCAAAGGAAACAGATGCCAGATCCTTATCAGTAACCCACAGTCTCGTGCTGAAATAGTTAATAGAAATGGGTTAATTTAAGATGTAAGACTTAGTTAATAAGAAGGCTGAGTTAACAGGCCAAGTAATGTTGTAATTAATATAGTTTCTGTGTGATTCTTTGGGTCTGAGTGGCCGAGAAATGAACAAGCAGTCTCCAGCTACATCCTGAAGCCACCCACCCCCAACTTTTCTTGAGATAACAAGGCACCCATATCTGCCTGTTTCCATCCAGGTCAGCTATCTGGAAAGCAGGAGTGAGAGAAAACATGCCTCTCTCAGAAATCTTCTGCCCACCTGAGGCTGGAGAAACAGGCTTGGTAAGTTTTAGCTTTTAAACCTCTTTATCAAGTCTCTGGCTACCTGAGTCATTATGGAAAACCAGATAATAAGCCAGATCAGCAATTTTCTAGCTTTCCTGGAAACTCAGTCTAAGATTCACCAATTTGCTCGTGTGAACACCTTGATCAGGACGGACAGCCTCAGGGTCATTGTTGGGACTCTCTAAAAGATGGTTGAACTGCTGCTCCTTTTCACTGTGGTAACTTCAGCCTCAGTGTTGGGGATGGTTTCCTCTTACCCATTACTCATTCTTTTGAATGGTTGCTACTTGGTTGGAAAATCCATCCCATGAGAAGGTATGCAGCAATCACTTAACATGAGACTACAGTTGAGCATTGTGGTCAGGAGACAAAGGCAGAGCTGGTCACCTCTCTGGCCTGGCACCTGTCCACTGAAAGGCCTGGGAAAGTTCCAGAATCTCTCGATACTGCCGTTTTCCTTGTCCGTAAAATGAGGACAAAAAGGGATCCACCATTTCACCGCAAAAGGTGCTCACTGTTGGGTGTTGACGGGCATCTTTACCCTGCTTCGAACACAAAGCAAGCACATGTGTTGAAACAGCACATGGTACTCCTGAAAGATGCATAATGTTTTATCTATCAGATTAAGTTTTAAAAAAAATAACTCACCTCCAAGAGTTGGTACAGGATTAAAGAAGTTAAATAAAGCACTCAGAAAGAAGGGTACTTGGTATGCAGTGGCACTCAGGCCTTAGCAGCAGTACTACTGGTATTAATATTTTATAGCTATAATATTAATAACATATCATTAAGATGTAGGATAAGGTGCGGATTTTACAGAGCTTGTTATGGCTTGTATGGTCTTGATTTTCTGATACTGGGCATCGAACCAATAGCCTCAGGCATGCCAGGAACTGCTCTGCCACTGGGCCATACCACAGCTCTATTTTCATTTGGAGACAGGGTCTTGCTAAGATCTCCCAAGCTGATCTTAAATTTACTCTGTAGCCCACGAATGCTACAGAGGATTGTCATGCTCCAGATTAGTCAGACTTGCGGCTGTACCTGTGACTGGACCCACTTGATTCTGTTCTCACCCAGCTCCCAGTTTTCATTACATGGGTTGCTGCACCTCTAAGTTGATTCTGTTTGAGGAAGACACTGGAAACCCTGCGCCTGGGCCCCTCTTGGTACAACCAGAATTCACACGTGTGAAGTGCCTGCCTGGTCATGAGAACTCAGCTACGAGGTCAGGTTTCTGCTTCTCCTTCACTGAACACAGGACCAGTTGTGTTTTAACTCAGGGTTTCCCGAGGAGGCAGTGCAGTACATAGCTTAGTGAAAACACTCTGCCATATTCATGCACTAAGTCCACTCCTGAGAATATACTCCAAAATAAGTAGGGAAAATACATACATTGCAATTACAATGAATGTATGTATTACCTTATATCATATGCTTCATATTAGTATACAAGGTTTTAAAATACTTATACGCAAATAGCATTTTTATAATATATATTTTATATTTGTATAGTATATATACTGAAAATATAAGTATTTATGGTATTCCTGTGCAATAAGAAGCGAGGAGATGGTTAGATAAATGATGATTTGTTAACTCAATAGACCATTATGATATAACTTTAGAACAATTGCCTAAAATCCTCACACTCGGCAGCTGAGACAGTAGTAGAACAAATTCTATACCAATCTAAACCACATAGTAAGATTCTGTCTCAAAATATAAATTATATAACTATATAATATTATATATATAAAAATATAAAC
>NW_026067997.1:8400124-8410093 GCF_014885135.2 Alexandromys fortis
ATTAGAATACTACTCAGCGGTAAAAAACAATGACTTCTCGAATTTTGCATGCAAATGGATGGAAATAGAACACACTATCCTGAGTGAGGTAACCCAGACCCAAAAAGATGAACTTGGGATGTACTCACTCATAATTGGTTTCTAGAGATAAATAAAGGTCAGTGAGTCTATAATTTGATCTCCTAAAGAAGCTAAATAAGAAGGTGATCCCAAAGATTGCCGGGTAAAAGGGGATTTTTAAGACTGGCTTATATGATAGGGTCCAGCTCTGGCTGTTTTCACAATGGACAGACTCAGAACAACTGGATGTCCACATGACTGGATGTCCATGTGACTGGTTGTCTCGGTGGCTGGATGTCCGTGTGACTGGGTGTCTATGTGGCTGGATATCCACGTGGCTGGATGCCCACGTGGCTGGATGTCCACATGACTGGGTGTCCGCATGGCTGGATGTCCACATGGCTGGATTCTCAGTACACCCCATCTGGCCCTGAAGGCCTGGGGGATTCCTGGAGAGCTGCTTGTATTTAGTCCATGTTGGAAGGTCAAAGAAGCTAGGTTTTTAAGACAGTGAAGGATGGCAGTGGCCACAGAAGTGACAGTGCCAGCAGAAGGCAAACGTGGTTGATGAATTTGCCAGCAAGATGTTAAGGCAACCTAGTAAAAAGCAGAAAGTTTCCCCTCACACCTCATTCTTTCCACTTTAATTATTATAATTAAGGAAAAAAAACCCTTCGTAGGAGTCTCCTTAGCTTATGGGTGAGTCTAGATCTATCAACCCTTAAATGCCATCTTTCCCTTTTCAGTGGGGAACACAGGATCAGTTTTCATCGTATCAGGAAGCATAGGAGAGTTAGGACCAAGGGCTTCTGGTTATACCTCAGCAGCCCTGTTTACTGATGACAAAGAGAGGGTCAGAGATGCATTCTCCTGACTCTGAGTTTGATGTTCTTTAAACCCTTCTCTCACAGAAGAGACTGTGCACTCTCAAGCTTGGTGATCCTGAGTGTGATCGTCAAGGAGGGACAAGGGGCATCAGGGGTTGATTGTTTTCCCAAAATAAGCCCGTTAAAAGGATCACATATATGTGGGTCGGTATTTTGGTATTCTACTTTTGTTTAAATAAGGATCGTGCAGTTTGTTTCATTAAGTTTTTTTTTTTTTTAATATTATCATCATATCTCCAGTCCCAACCTTTGGCCCATTTTAAATAGTAGTCACCAGGGGATGGGTATAAGTAAAACAAACAAACAAAAACAAATGGCAAATCCCAAATAGCTTCTAATTTCTCTTTTTGCTGAGGAGCTCATCACTGGCAGACCATCAACTTTGGATTACCATCAGTCACACTGTTCACAGCAGTGGGCAGGAGCAAGCGGCACCTTTGCCTTGACATGGTATAATGTTTGCTCATCACAGCTCTTGTGTTTCCAGGAAAATCACCATTTCTCCATGCAGTGGCCTGAAAATAAATCAGAAACATTCCCCTTTGACTTCGGCATTTTTCAGTATTCCTTATATTTGGCTTGCCATTCTCCATCTGACAGTCAGGAGTGCCCAGACAATAAGGCAAATGATTTCTTAGCCGTTCAGGGAACATTGTATTCAGCCAGGTTTTCTTTCTGCTCCAGAATAATGGGAGAAAATCTTGGCTTGAGCTTCTCAAAACCAGGCAGATCATCAGAATAAACAAAGTGTGGGGATGTGTGTGTGGGTGCGTGTTAGCTGTGTTAGCTCTGTTTCGGGTTGACATCTCTCCTTTGTCAGGGATACTCTGTGGTAAGGACAAACTCGAATGTCTATTGTACACAAATATCAACAGTCTCAAAATGTGCCTATTTATTGGCGTGCACTATGTGCCAGGTACTTTTTAATATCTCAGTTATTGTCCTAAAGTCTTAGTGAAAGGAATTTCATCTCCATTTTATAGCCTTGGCAACCTTCAGTGGTTTGTCACGGGTCACATGGGAAGTAAGTGGAAGGCCAAAATTTGAATGGACTGACTGGGTTCATGTTGCTTTTCAAGGCATAAATTCTTCTCCAAGTCTTCCATTTGCCCATGAATACAGAATGTTTCTACGTGACAAGAAGACACCTCATATTCATATAAATGCAAGTTATGAGAATACCTAGTAAAGGAAAAGCCTGGGCTAGGTGTTTTCTTGGAAGCCAGGTCAAAATGGTCCCAGATGAGATTAATCACCCATGAGGGAGCAAAGAGGGAAGCTCTGGGGGCAGGTAGCTAAAAGCTGAGGTGTCTCTGAGATACTCAGGGTTAGCTTCTCTGAGACAAGTGTAAGAAGTGCTTAGCCTTAAACTACACAGGGCTTTGGGATGGATGGCACCTTCACTCTGGGTTGCTCCTTCCCATCAATCTCTACACAGCAGCAAGAACGGCCATCGGATGCTGAGCTGCAAATGCCCAGAACACACCAGTGCATCTTATTGCACCTAGACTAGAACCCGGAGTCCTGATCTTTGTCAATGAAACTGTTGCAAGAGCTCTCCACACCCTGCCTCTGTTCCCACTGAGATTCACTGCACCTGAGTTGGACTGCTTTCACTGGAGCTCCGAAAAGAACATTTCTGGGAATAAATGCCTCAGCAGGAGGTCCAATCATCATGGGCAAGTGTTGGTGAACACACACACACACACACACACACACACACACACACACACGACTGTCTTGACCCTCCCGTGGGAGGGTGCTGATGTGTGCTCTCTGCCACTTCCAGAGCCCCCGCTGAGGGACTCAGCCACAGGAACCTGCCGTGGGGAAGCACTCCCAAGCTCACTCTGTGCCCCTTTCCTTCCTTTCCTGTCTCACTTTCCCGTTTTTCCTGTGTTTCCTTCAGAATACATTGTTTCAAGTCCGTGCTCATATCCTGCTTATTGGGGCCCCAACATTAGCTAAGGCCCTTGTTGGATATGGTACCTGTACCCCTTTTCCACCTACATCCCATTCTTTTCTCCCCGGTAAAACGGTTTCTAGCTGCTCTCCACCATCGTCTCTCATTGTCTTGTGCAGGGTCTTACCCTGTGTGCCAGGCTGGCCTAGACCACTCGATCCTCCTTGCCTTAATCATCTGAGTTCTGGGATTAAAGGCATGTGCTTACTTTTAAACCACTTAATTGTGGCATTTTTCTTCTTTCAGAAACAACATGCCTATTGTTTCGGAGCAGGATGTCAAAAGATGTATTTTCTCGAACATTCTCATCTGCTAGTCTTGTTCTTTTGCACCGATTATGCGTTCCCATGCTTCCTGGGTGTCTCTCCTCACCAGGTTGCCTTTGATTTGGATGGCACCCCATCATAGCTGGGTATCCCGGAAAACAGTTTGTCTTCTTCTTCGCTGGCCCCAAACAGAACAGCAGGAGTCACTGGTGAGGGCACCTGGGGCTGTCCTGCCTTCGCCACAGTGGCCGGCACTGTGCCAGGCTATGCTCATCCTCTGTGCTGTTTGTACCTCTCCTCGATGTCACCAGGATTGAAATCGCACGGCTGAAGCCATTAGGGAAGCATGACTCAGGGCTGCTAGGAGGAACATACATTCTGGGTGCTCAGCAGGCCTGACAAACATCAGGGGAACCTTTGAAATGAAGACGGTCTTTTCTGAGTCCAGTTCTCAGCGCTCTGCTGTCGGCCCTGCTCCCTAACAAAAGTCTTCTCAATCTATCTGTAAAGGGGACTCTTCCTCTAATAGCCCCTGCCTCAGTTTTGTTTTGCTATTGTTGCTTAAACGAAGAGACAAAGGCGGAATTCTAGACTGTCTCAGACATACATTTTCTATTCTTTCACCAAATAGAAGGGTACACAAAGGAACATTTTAAATTCAACCATTAATGGAGGCTAAAAAAAAATCCCTTGGGTGAGTTAAAGAAGAAGTCACCCCTCTGACTGGAGGAGGCTTCGGAAGGCAGCTTCTGAGCCCTTGCCCGTGCAGGACCCACGTTGTCCGACTTAGGAGAGAGGTTGCCGGCCACTAGTCAGTTCTGAGAGGTGGGCCTTGGAACCAAACTCTAGCCCTAGGCATTAGAGCTTGCCAGTTTCTCCTCTTTGAGCTTGATTGAGATGGGATATCAACACTAGGGTCCCACTGTGGGCTGGATGTTTGTGTGTTCCCAAGTTGAAATGAACATTTCACTTTGGAGTCTCAAGATTTAAAATTTTGCCAATAAACATTTGTAAATGTTCCTTGAGTTGTGATCCTGTGCCTTCCAAATTCTGACTACCAGCACACAAGAACTGTTGTGCTGATTACACAGGGAGCAGCAGCGATGTGTAGTACGGACTGATGGTCACTCTGATTTATTTTTTCTAAAAAGAGTTCTTTCATTTTTAATTATGTGTGTGGATGTGTCTATGCATGGATATGTCCACTTGAGTTCAGGTTCTCATGGAAGCCAGAGGTCTTGGATCTGTGTGGAGCTGGAGTTCCAGGCGGTTGTGAGCCACTTGATGGGGGTTCTGGGAACTGAAGGCGGGTCCTCTGCAAGAGCAGTATATGCTCTTGGCCTCTGAGAAGTTTCTCCCGCCCCTGATACTTCCCCTTTGATTTTAATTAATAGCAATAGTTAACATATTTAATTTTGTTACTGTTGTTATTTGTGTACAATGTATGCCTATGAATGCAGGTGTGTGTATACCATGCCATCTATGTAGAGATTAGATGCAACTCTAGGGAGTCGATTCTGTCCTTCTGCTGTAGGACCCGGGGTTCAAACTCAATTGTTAGGCTCATGTGGTACAGGCTTTCACCTCACTGGTCCCTGAACTTTTGTCCAGGTAGGGTGTTTCTTCCCTGAAGTCTTCAAAACTGGTCTTAGAGCTATGGACTCTCTCATTTGAAAATTCCTTTATTTCTTTTTCTTTTTGCTAGGGTCTGAAACAACTCAGTGAGTAAGGGATTTCTTTGGGAACAAAAGAAAAGCAACAAAAGCAAACCACTTAGTCCTTTTGAATGAATTAGCCCGCATAGAAGAGCGGTAAAATGGGCATGGGTTTAGATCTGTGGGGCAGTTATTAAGTATTGAAGACTGAATCCACCTTCTCTGGGCTCAACTGGAATTGAGATGAAAATGTCTTCAACAATAGCTTAACTCCCCATTCTGTGGCCTCTACACCTCCCACTACCCACCATCTGCTGCGCGGTGCTGAGACAAACTCCGTCATTCATTTGGTTAATTATTAAATTCTCGTCGAGCACATATCCCATTATGCACAGAGTCATTACATCCTGTAATTCCAAGTAGGAGAGAGCCTCAGAGCTTGTGCGCAGAGACAACTTGTGTGAAGAAATGAAATCCAAAGAACATGGCCTCTCAAACAAGCAGGAAAATCGCCCTTCACAGAAGATGGAGGCTTATGTTTATTGCATTGTTTCTATAATGGGACTGATGATTTGTGCTGAATAATTCATGCTGTTTTGCCCACGTCCCTTGGAAGCACTGGTATTTCTGAGGGACAGCTGGCTAAGGTTATGGTGCAGGCTGTTGCCACATACTTGCATGTTGCCAAATGGCCTTTCTGGGTGGTTTTGAGGGGGAAGGGGAGGACAGCATTTGAAAGAACTGGCTGTGAAATTGAGCAAGCTTGGGTTCAAATTCCAGCTCTACTCTTTGACCTGGACAAGTAATTCTACCAGTCTTCATATCTTCATAAGCAAATTAGGGAAAAAAGTTCATCCTCATTTTGATTTATGTTTCTGTTGCGGACAAAAACTGCGCTGAGTTAATGGAAGCTCCTCCTTCGGAGGGTCAAGCTGGTTGAAAGAGAAAGCCCCCTTCCTGGGTAATTTGTTGGGTGTGGCTGAGGAAAATCTAGGAACAGATGTTGGGGATAAGTGGAAGCAGGAAAGAAGACTATTGTGAGAAGAGGTAGGAGGAACCAGTAAGGAGGAGGGAATTGGAGACGTGAGGTTTTAACACTTCATCTTTCTCATCTACTTGCCTGGCTTCAGAATCACCTGGGAGACACAGTCCTGGGTGCTTTTGGAGAGCTTTAACACAGGTGGGAAGGGGTTCTCTCATGTGGGCAGCTCTATTTGATAGACTGAAGTCCGGAATGAATGAAACTAGGAAAAGGAGAAAACAAGCGGAGAACATGCGTTCATCATTCTGCTTCCCGACTCCATATGCAGTGTGACAGCTGCCTCACGCTGGCACTGCATGACTACGTATGCAGTGTGACAGCTGCCTCATGTTCACACTGCCATGACTACGTATGCAGTGTGACAGCTGTCTCATGTTCACACTGCCATGACTACGTATGCCGACTATGTATGCAGTGTGACATCTGTCTCATGTTCACCCTGCCTTGCCTTTCCCACCACAGGGGCCTGGATCTTTTGAAATTCTGAGCCCAAGTGAACTATTCCGCTCTTTAAGCTGTTTCTGTCAAGTATTGGATCACAATTAGAGAGAGAGAGCTTAAGTGTGACAGTGGTGGTGGCCAGGGGACATTTAAAACTTGTGGTGGTCCCCAGTTTAGTAAAACTGCCAGTGTTCTCCTCTGGGGAAGACAGTTTCTCCTGCTCTCAGAATTTTGTAGTTCTTTGCATAGGTTGAATGGATTTCCCCTTCCATGTCAGCATTCTGATGTTGTTGTTGTTTAGATATTCGTATTGGTGAGCCTCCATGGGCGGAGCTTCTGGGAGACACAGTTTCACAGCAAACCCCCTGATCCTCCGGCTCTCACACTCTTTCTTCCTCTGCTTCCACAGTATTCCCTGAACATTTGGGAGTTGCACTATTAGGATGGGTCTCTACAGTTCGGCATTCTTCTTGATTGTGGTTTCTTATTCTGGTCTCTGTTGCAAAGAGAAGCTGATTTTCCAGTATCAAATAGTCCTATTGAAAACATATATATGAGTACCATTATACAAACTGAGCAGGTTGTATTTATGAGTTTAGGAATATGCATGTATGTATGTATGTATGTATGTAACAGCAATTAATGAAAGGGGAACCCATGAACTTTAAAGAGAGCAAGGAAGGGGAAAATGGTATAATTATATGATAATCTCAAAGAATAAAAGAAATAATTTAAAAAGTTGTCAGTTCTACTTTGATGTGAGCCCTTCTTCATTTTCTATGTCTTCCTAGGCTACTTATTGCCCCTGAGCCTGGCCCAGCCTTTGGTAAATTCTGAGGTTCGCTAGTGTTTTGTGACAGATTTTATGGGTGCTATGCAATTGAAGGTGAGCTAACCCAGATGTCAAGAGACAGAGACCGCATCAATGCGCCAGGAAGCTAGCGATGTCTTGTGTCTGTCTCTAAGCTGGCTAGACTTCAAGGGAACAGGTTTGCACTGGCATATGAATGCCACCAGACAATCTTTATGATCTTTACTGTCCAAATATTGACCTATGAACACAGTGTGTGTTAGCTCCTCCAAGTCACTTCTTGAGAGGCTGATTTAATCTTTGCAGCAAGTTAGTGGAATATCAGGGTACCACAGTCCCCCCTCATTTCAAAGAGGAGGAAACTGAGCTTGAGAGGTTATGCAACCGGGCTAAGCTCATCCAGGATATATTTATGTATGTGTTTACACATGCACACACATACACATATCTTTTAAGGTATGTCTCATCTCTACATGGATCTGCCTAGAAAGGAGAAAAAGACAAGATTTCCTAAGTAAGTTGGGAGCATGGGAGGCAGAAGGGAGGATAGGAAGGGAAAGGGGAGGAAGAAAGGGAAGTGGGAAAAAATGTACAGCTCAATTAAAAACAATAAATAAAATAAAATTAAAAAGATATGTCTCATCTCATACCCCATTCTATTAATTATTATGGTAGATTGATTCCCACTATGTTATTCTGCTTTATTTAATAAAAATGATGGATATTAATATTTAATATTATTGATATATAGTTGCTTTTAAGTCATTATCCCTAGAAATGAGATAAGGATTATAGTTCAGCCAATTTATTGGGGGGACATTTCAGAAAATACACGAGAAGAGAACAGAATAGGGGTGATGGTAAATATCATGAGATGGCTTGACTGGCTACCCAGAAATCAGGCATTATTCTGAGTGTAGTGTGCTTGTGAGGTGAGACGGGATGAAATTAATTTTTGTATGAGTAGACTGATAAAAACCAGACTGCCTTCCACAACGAGATGGGCTTCATCTAACTCACAGAATACCTGAATGTAACAGAAGGCCAAGAAAGAGTTCCCTTTCTCTCTCCTTGACTGTCTTTATTATTGAACACCAGTTTCCTTGCATTTCCCTCAGACCAGAACAGACATCACTGGCTCCTCTAGGGTCCTTAGAGTCCAACAGGAATTGTACTTTTGTCAATAATGGGTCTATAGCTCTCCAACTATAAATGGGGGCCTCACAGCCTCTATTATTATGTGAGATAATTTCTTATTCTCTCTCCCACTCCCCACCTCCTCCCTCCTTCCTTTTATTTCTCCCCTTCCTTTCCCTCTCCCTCTATAGAGTCTCTAGTTAGTTCTATCTCTCTGGAAAACCGTAACTCAGTAGGTGAAAAGCTGAACAGTGGTGCAGTGTTAGTATTATCAGCGTTGGCAGATCCCGCCTGGAACTCCTAGAGCACACATTACGGGTTACTTCCACTTTGACTGAGTCAATTAATGACGAGGTCTGCTTCGATGGTGGGTGGGGACCATGGGGGAAGCTCCCTGGAGAAAGAAGGAGTGATCTGTCTGTGAACCCAAACAGTGGGGATGGAAGCCCTAGATGGAAAAAGGATCTGAATTGGATGCTAATAGCCACCACTAAAGTAGACAATTAGCAATTAGCAGCCATTATCATCTCTTCTATTTGGATTTTCTTCTCTTCTAATAGGTATAAAAGAAATAAATCAGAATACAGAAAAAATGTTGATGGTCTATTCAAAATATAAATTACTTTTCTCCATCCATGCGTTTGCTTTAAAAAACTTAAGGTGGGATAATAACGTTCTAAAATTATTAAAAATGTAAAAGCAGGACCGGGGAGATAGTTTAGCGGTTAAGACTATATACCACTCTTCCAGAGGACCTGATTCTGATTCCCAGAACCCGGCTCAGGTGGTTTACAATCTCCTGTAATTTCCACTCCAAGAAGTCTGACACCTTTGGCCTGAAAGAACCTGCATTCGTGTGCACCTAGCCACACATACATGCATGCGCACACACAGACACACACAATAATAAATATTAATAAAATATAAAAGCAATAATACTACAAAATGTTTCAGTAATACAAAATAAAATATCATGGGCAGTCTTTAGCAATGCCATCATGCCTTTTCTCTTTCTCAGATTTAATTCAGCTAGTATTTAGTGTATTTATAACCTTTTGGATTTCTTATTCTGCTTTCTTATGTACACTTGTGTGCTCATATGCATACTTTCATAATTAGGCTTGAAGTTATCTTCTTTGGCATAGTGACCTGGGCACTTAAGTTTTCACTCAGCAATGTGTCCTGAAGATCTTCTGGCAGCACACACCAGTCTTCCCCGTTCTTTTGAACGGTACTGTGTAATTTCCAGCCAGTATCTATCACGATGTGTTTAATTACCTGCCTATTAACGATGTCTAGGTACCTCCCTCATTTCTCCAACAAACAGCACAGCAATGAAGTAGATAAAAATTTGTGTTCAGTGTGAAGTTGCGTGAGTGGGGAAATGGGGAGGATCTGGGAAGACTTGGGCGAGGACAGAGGGTATGCTTAAAATATGTGGGGCAAGCTATATGTTTTTCTTTGGGATCACCTTCTTATTTAGCTTCTTTAGGAGATCAAATTATAGACTCACTGACCTTTATTTATCTCTAGAAACCAATTATGAGTGAGTACATCCCAAGTTCATCTTTTTGGGTCTGGGTTACCTCACTCAGGATAGTGTGTTCTATTTCCTTCCATTTGCATGCAAAATTCGAGAAGTCATTGTTTTTTACCGCTGAGTAGTATTCTAATGTGTATATATTCCACACTTTCTTCATCCATTCT